>NW_012106598.1:455633-456967 GCF_000951045.1 Mandrillus leucophaeus
GTTTCTTTTGCTGGGCAGAAGCTCTTTAGTTTAATTAGATCCCATTTGTGTATTTTGGCTTTTGTTGCCATTGCTTTTGGTGTTTTAGTCATGAAGTCCTTGCCCATGCCTATGTCCTGAATGGTGTTGCCTAGATTTTCTTCTAGGGTTTTTATGGTTTTAGGTCTAACGTTTAAGTCTTTAATCCGTCTTGAATTAATTTTTGTATAAGGTGTAAGGAAGGGATCCAGTTTCAACTTTCTACAAATGGCTAGCCAGTTTTCCCAGCACCATTTATTAAATAGGAAATCCTTTCCCCATTTCTTGTTTTTGTCGGGTTTGTCCAAGATCAGATGGTTGTAGATGTATGGTGATATTTCTGAGACCTCTGTTCTGTTCCATCAGTCTATATCTCTGTTTTGGTACCAATACCATGCTGTTTCAGTTACTGTAGCCTTGTAGTATAGTTTGAAGTCAGGTAGCATGATGCCTCCAGCTTTGTTCTTTTTGCTTAGGATTGTCTTAGAAATGGGGGTTCTTTTTGATTCCATATGAACTTTAAAATAGTTTTTCCAATTCTCAGAAGAAAGTCATTGGGAGCTTGATGGGGATGGCATTGAATCTATAAATTACCTTAGGCAGTATGACCATCTTCACGATATTGATTCTTCCTATCCATGAGTATGGAATGTTCTTCCATTTGTTTATGTGCTCTTTTATTGCATTGAGCAGTTGTTTGTAGTTCTCCTTGAAGAGGTCCTTCACATCCTTTTAAGTTGTATTCCTAGGTATTTTATTCTCTTTGTAGCAATTGTGAATGGGAGTTCACTCATGATTTGACTCTGTGTTTGTCTGTTATTGGTGTATAGGAATGCTTGTGATTTTCGCATTGATTTTGTATGCTGAGACTTTGCTGAAGTTGCTTATCAGCTTAAGGAGATTTTGGACTGAGATGATGGGGTTTTCTAAATATACAATCATGTTATCTGTAAACAGGGACAATTTGACTTCCTGTTTTCCTAACCGAATAACCTTTCTTTCTTTCTCCTGCCTGATTGCCCTGGCCAGAACTTCCAACACTATGTTGAATACGAGTGGTAAGAGAGAGTATCCCTGTCTTGTGCCAGTTTTCAGAGGAAATCCTTTCAGTTTTTTCCCATTCAGTATGATACTGGCTGTGAGTTTGTCCTAAATAGTTCTTATTATTTTGAGATACGTTCCATCAATACTGAATTTATTGGGTCTTCTTTGTCTCTTTTGATCTTTGTTGGTTTAAAGTCTGTTTTTTCAGAGACTAGGACTGTAACTCCTGTTTTTTGTTTTTGTTTTGTTGTTTTTTTTTTTTTTTTTTTTTT
>NW_012106598.1:457453-495266 GCF_000951045.1 Mandrillus leucophaeus
TCTGCTGAGAGATCGACTGTTCCCTTTGTGGGTAACCTGACCTTTCTCTCTGGCTGCCCTTAACATTTTTTCCTTCATTTCAACCTTGGTGAATCTGACAATTATGTGTCTTGGGATTGCCCTTCTTGAGGAGTATCTTTATGATGCTCCATATTTCCGGAATTTGAATGTTGGCCTGCCTTACTAGGTTGGGGAAGTTCTCCTGGATAATATCCTGAAGAGTGTTTTCCAACTTGGTTGGAAATATTCTCCCCGTCACTTTCAGGTACACCAATCAGACGTAGATTTGGTCTTTTCACATAGTCCCAAATTTTTTGGAGGCTTTGTTCATTTCTTTTTACTTTTTACTCTTTTTTCTCTACATTTCTCTTCTCACTTCATTTCATTCATTTGTTCTTCAATCACTGATACCCTTTCCTCCACTTCATCAAATCAGCTACTGAAGCTTGTGCATGTGTCATGCAGTTCTCATGCCATGGTTTTCAGCTCCATCAGGTCATTTAAGGTGTTGTCCACACTGTTTATTCCAGTCAGTCATTCATTTAATCTTTTTTCAAGGTTTTTAGCTTCCTTGCAATGGGTTCAAACATCCTCCTTTAGCTTGGAGAAGTTTGTTATTGTCGACCTTCTGAAGCCTACTTCTGTCAACTTGTCAAAGTCATTCTCCGTCCAGCTTTGTTCCATTGCTGGTGAGGAGCTGTGATCCTTTGGAGGAGAAGCGGCACTCTGGTTTTTAGAATTTTCAGCTTTTCTGCTCTGCTTTCTCCCCATCTTTGTGGTTTTATCTACCTTTGGTCTTTGATGTTGGTAACCTACAGATGAGGTTTTGGTGTGGATGTCCTTTTTGTTGATGTTGATGCTATTCCTTTCTGTTTGTTAGTTTTCCTTCTAACAGGCAGGTCCCTCAGCTGAAAGTATGTTGGAGTTTGTTGGAGGTCTACTCCAGACCCTATTTGCTTGGGTATTAATAGTGGAGGTTGCAGAACAGCAAATATTGCAGAACAACAAATATTGCTGCCTGATCCTTCTTCTGGAAGCTTTGTCTCAGAGGGGCACCTGGCTGTGTGAGGTGTCAGTCGGCCCCTACTGGGAGGTGTCTCCCAATTGGGCTACACAGGGGTCAGGGACCCATTTGAAGAGGCAGTCTGTCCATTCTCAGAGCTCAAACATCATGCTGGGAGAACCACTGCTCTCTTCAGAGCTGTCAGACAGGGGCGTTTAAGTCTGCAGAAGTTTCTGCTGCCTTTTGTTCAGCTATGCCCCGCCCTTGATTCTCCTGGATTCAAGGTGGAGTCTACAGAGGCAGGCAGGCCTCGCTGAGCTGTGGTGGGCTCCACCCAGTTTGAACTTCCCAGTCACTTTGTTTACCTACTCAAGCCTCAGCAATGGCGGACGCCCCTCCCCCAGCCAGGCTGCTGCCTCGCAGTTCGATCTCGGACTGCTGCGCTTGCAGTGAGCAAGGTTCCGTGGGCGTGGGACCCACTGAGCCAGGCGCGGGATATAATCTCCTGGTGTGCCATTTGCTCAGACCATTGGACAAACACGGTATTTATCAGGCAGTGTCCCAATTTTCCCAGTACAGTCTGTCATGGCTTCCCTTGGCTAGGAAAGGGAAATCCCCTGACCCCTTGTACTTCCCAGGTGAGGCGATGTCCTGCCTTGCTTCAGCTCACCCTCCATGGGCTGCACCCACTGTCCAACCAGTCCCAATGAGATGAACCATGTACCTTAGTTGGAAGTGCAGAAATCACCCATCTTCTGCATCAGTCTTGCCGCGAGCTGCATACTGGAGCTGTTCCTATTCTGCCATCTTGCCAATGATCCAGAAATTTTTTTTTTTTTTTTTTGAAATGGAGTCTCACTCTGTTGCCCAGGCTGGAGTGCAGTGGCGCGATCTCAGCTCACTGCAAGCTCCGCCTCCCAGGTTCACACTGTTCTCCTGCCTCAGCCTCCCAAGTAGCTGGGACTACAGCTGCCTGCCACCAGGTCCAGCTAATGTTTTGTATTTTTAGGAGAGGCGGGGTTTCACCATGTTAGCCAGGATGGTCTCGATCTCCTGACCTCGTGATCTGCCCACCTCAGCCTCCCAAAGTGCCGGGATTACAGGCGTGAACCACCACACCTGGCCCAGAAATATTTTTTTTAAGACAGAGTCTTGCTGTGTCTTCCAGGCTGGAGTGCAGTGGCATAATCTCGGCTCACTGCAACCTCTGCCTCCTGGATTCAAGTGATTCTCATGCCTCAGCCTCCTGAGTACCTGGGATTACAGGTATACCCCACCACACCTGGCTAATTTTTGTATTTTTAGTAAAGATTGGGTTTCACCATGTTGGCCAGGCTGGTCTTGAACTCCTGGCCTCAAGTGATCCACCCACCTTGGCCTCCCACAGTGCTGGGATTACAGGCATGAGCCACTGCACCTGGCCTAGTAAAGAAAGATTTAAATATTTAATATACAATACTTAGAGTAAAACAGAAAAAGGGAAAGATTAATGACTAATCTATATTTATATTTCTTCAAAATGACAGCTTGTATAAATCAATAGTGCTAAATATTTCTCCTAGTATTTTGCATTTCTTTTCTAATTTGATTCACAGACCATTCCATTGCTCTGATACTCACCTAAATAGTCTAGAGGAAATTTTGACTCAAAAGTGGAAACTTTGAATAGAATCTTTTTTTGTAATTTACTTGGTGTTTGCATTTTTGAATACAAAATATATATGGTAAAAATTGTATATACATAAATTAAAATTTTTGTCTGAGTTCAGCACTGGTTCTTATATTATCTCTGTGAAATCTGTTTTCTTTTTGTTCTCTCTATAATGAGAGCCCTAGAAACAATAAAGTCATTTTCTACTTAGTTAAAAAAATACAGGGCTAGAAAATATTTGCAAAATACATACCTCCTAAAGGAGAGTTTTCCATAATATACAAAGAACTCTTAAAACTATACAATAAGAAAACAACCAACCTGATTTATAAATGGACCAAAGGCCTTAATAGACACCTTACCAAAGAAGATATACAGGTGGCAAATAAGTGTACGAAAAGATGCCCCACATCCTATGTCATCAGGGAAATGCAAATTAAAACAACAATGAGATAGCTACACACCTACTAGAATGGCCAAAATCCAGAACACTGACAACAGTAAATGCTGTCAAAGATATAGAGCAACAGGAACTCTCACTCTTTGCTGGTGGAAATGCAAAATGATATGGCCACTTTGGAAGACCATTTGGTAGTTTCTTGCAAATTTAAACATAGTCATCAGCAATCATACTCCTTGGTATTTCCCCAAAGGAGTTGATAACTTGTGTCCCTGCAAAACATCTTTATTCATAATTGCCAAAACTTGGAAGCAGCCAAGATATCTTTTGGTAAGTGAACAAATAAATAATAATCTCCATTCCACCTGGACAATGGAATATTATTCAGCATTAAAGAGAAATGAGCTGTCAAGCCATGAAAGACATGGAAGAATCTTACATGCATGTTACTAAGTGAAAGAAGCCAATCAGAAAAGGCTACATACTATATTATCCCAACTGTATGACACCTGGAAAAGGCAGAACTATGGAGTCAGAAAAAAGATTACTCAGGAGGCTGAGGCAAGAGAATTGCTTGAACCTAAGAGTAGAAGTCTAGCCTGGATAACATAGCAAGACTGTGTCCTTAGTGAAAAATAAATCAGTGTTTTCCAGGTTGGGGGAAGAAGGGATGAATAGGAGGAGCACAGAGGGTTTTTAGGGCAGTAAAACTATTCTGTATGATACTTGATATGGTTTGGCTGTGTCCCCACCCAAATCCCATCTTGAACTGTAGTTCCCATAATTCCCACATATTGTGGGAGGGACCCAGTGGGAGATAATTGAATCATGGGGGCGGTTTCCCCCATACTGTTCTTGTGGTAGTGAGTAAGCCTCATGAAATCTGATGGCTTTATAAGGGCTTTCCTTTTTCACTTGGGTCTCATTCTCTCTCACCTACCACCATGCAAGACGTCCCTTTGCTCTTTGTCTTCCACCATTTGTGAGGCCTCCCCAGCCATGTGGAACCGTGAGTCCATTAAAACTCTTTCCTTTATAAATTACCCAGTCTTGGGTATGTTTTTATCAGCAGTGTGAAAACTGACTAATTCAATACTACAATAGTGAATATTTGTCATTGTGTATTTGTCCACAGAACATACAACATCAAGACTGAACCCTAATGTAAACTACAGACTTCATGTGATTATGATGTGTCAATGGATGTTCATCTATTGTAACAAGTGCACCACTCTGGTGGGGGACATTGATAATGGGGGTGGCTATGCATATATGAAGGAAGGGGAAGTGAGAAATCTCTATACTTTCCACTCAATTTTGTTGAGGACCTAAAACTGCTCTAAAACAATAATGTATGTTTAAAAATAATTATAATAAAAGGTGCAGGATATATATATGTGTGTGTGTGTATATATATATATATCCACCCCTCATCTTTTATATACTAGGTAGACTCTGCCCCTGCAGAGTTGAGGATCAGAGGAAGAACTGCAAAGGGCAGGGACAGGTCTTGCTTGAGAGGTATTGTAGTATTTTGGCCTTGGTGCTCTTTGGACTCTTGCTGCATTGTATTAGTGTATTCACCAGAGACCTGCTTAGTGATCTCTCACAAAATTCCCTTAACACATCTGATACTCCCACCAGCCAGCCACTTATTACCCATCTTTTAGCCCCTTGTTTCGAAAGGCCACCCCATAGATCCTCTTTTAGGATCTTAATACCCCCTGCAGGTTACCCTGTTGAGACTATGTGAAATCACTCCAGATCATGGTCCACACTGGATCGAATGGAAATTCGCATATTTTTTCTCCCAAACTAGGAGTGCAGACTATTCTGTAGGCAACCACTTTTCTTTGCTCTGTCCTCTGGCTTTTAGGCTTTTCTAGAGCCTCTAAACCCCACAGTCTCCAGAGTTATCACAGGCCTCCCGAGTCTTCTCTTCTACAAGAGCAATATTATTAGATGCTTTACCGGTTCTTTATATGATGTGCTTTTGAGGCTGTATTAGCTAGCTATTGCTGTGCAACAAACCAATCCAAACTTAGTGGTTTGAAGAACCATTACTATAGCTCGTGAGTCTATAGGTCAGCTGGATGGTTATGCTTATCTAGGCCAGGCTTAGCTGATCTCAGCTGGACTTATATATGCATTTGCAGCCTCCAGTGTCAGGTCAGCTGACTGGTCTAAGATATTCCTCTCCATCTGTGGCAGAGGGCTGACTTGACTTGGGCGACAGGTGTAACTAGGTTATGCATTTCTCATCATTCAGCAAGCAAGCCTGGGCTTGGTCACATGGCAGAGGCACAATTACAAGAGAAAGTGTGGAAACATGCAAGGACTCATGAAGCCTAACTCAGAACTGCTATCTTGCCATTTTTGGCATTTCCTATACAGGCCAAAGTAAATCATAAGGCTTGATTCAAGGGGTGGAGAAATATTCTTCGTCTCTTATGGGAGGAGCTGCATGGCCAAACTGCAAAAATGTCTAGTATATGGAAAAAGGGGACATTTCTGCAATCAATCTATAATACAAGCAATTCCTTATTCTGGTCTTTACAATAAGTTCCAGCTCCTATTGACCCCACTTAGCCCTACCTCTATTAGTCTAGCCTAAAATGGACATTAATATATCAAGGAAGTTGCTGTTAAACTAAATTTGGCCTGAGGATGCCTCCATACTTTGAATCCCTAGTAACAAACTGCAACCTATCTTAGGATGCAAATTAACTGAAAGTCTAATTTAGGAGTATAGTTTTGTAACAAATTGAGTCTCATCTAATCACAGCAGCTGAGCCTCAGTCAATCACAGGCAGCCAACTGATCAGACCATGTCCAAATTAGGCAAATGCCAAGTTGCAACCAATCAAAATGTTTCTATACCTCACTTCCACTTTCTATCAATAATTGCTGCCTGCCCACCTTGTGGAGTGGATGTCTCTGAATCTCTTCTGGTTCTAAGGGCTCCCTGATGTGAATTATCCACATATACAGGGCCCCTCTGACCTGATTTAACACAAAAAAGAAGTCGAATCAGGAGCTGTGGTCTCTGCAGTTTGTGGTGGGAGAATTATGATTCCTGTTAGAAAGACTCTTCTTACCCAGAGCAAGTCTGGTAAGACCAAGCACAGATGTGTTGGTCCAGCAGCCTCTTGTGGATATAAGCCTAAGACCATTCAGAAAGCAATGAAAGGGAAAAGAAAGGAAATCAAAGAGCAAGTCAGTGAAGGAATAAATCAAAAGGAAGAATCCAGAAAAAGAAAGAGAGAAATTAGACTGTAGTAAATTTATTTTTATGGGGAGGAAAAAAACATATTGGGATATGAGATGGTGGCGCGGTTGGGGAGAAGAGGCGAGACGCATCTCTGATGAATTCTCTGCTCATTCTTTAGCATGCAAAAGCTAGTGCCTATTTGGCAGATCACTTTAAAAGGCTCTGCTCATTCCAGTCCCAGCAGGTGGAGATTTAAGAGGTAAGGCTGTCTGATCCACTGAGTGGATGGGCAGTATTTGGAGTTTCTGGGGAGCCATTTTAATCTCTCTTCAAAGGGGCCAGTTACTATTGTATCACCCCAAGAATGCATCATAATGACCAGTGGTCCTTACCACACTAAACTGAGATTGCTTTTCGTAGAGAGCCTCCCTAGAGACCAAAACTTTCGCTCTGAATCTTAGGGATTTCTCTGGTGGCGAAAGTTTTACATATCCTTCACATATCCCCCCAAAATAAACAAATAATTAAAACTAACAAGGAAACTGGGAAACCCAAAATAGAATACAAAAAGTAAAAATGGACCTCACTGTATTACAAATAAATAACCACACTGAAGAGAATGAAGAAGAAAAAAACTAGCCTAAATAACTTTGGGAAACAGTATCCTGACTGAATATGTGGTGGTGGGTGCCTGTAATTCCAGTTACTCGAGAGGCTGAAGCAGAATTTCTTGAGCCCCGGAGGCGGAGGTTGCAGTGAGCCGAGATTGTGCCACTGCACTCCAGCCTGGGTAACAGAGCAAGATTCTGTCTCAAAAATTAAATAAATAAAAATAAAATGTAAGACTAAAGAAAAAATTAATAGTACACAAGGCTAAAGAAAAAATTAATAGTATACAAATGCTATAATATAGTTATTGAAGTGTTTCTCCCACCAAACCCAAAGGTATGGGTTAGCTATTCTTTTTTTTTTCCTTTTTTTTTTAAGACAGAGTCTCTCTCTGTCGCCAGGCTGGAGTGCAGTGGCACAATCTGGGCTCACTGCAATCTCTACCTCCCAGATTCTAGCGATTCTCCTGCCTAAGCCTCCTGAGTAGCTGGGATTACAGGCACACGCCACCACACACAGTTAATTTTTGTATTTTTAGTACAGGTGGGGTTTCACCATGTTGGCCAGGATGGTCTCGATCTCCTGACCTTGTGATCTGCCCATCTCCACCTCCCAAAGTGCTGGGATTACAGGCATGAGCCACCACACCTGGCCCTGGATTAGCTATTCTGAAGCACTTTACATGTGTACTAGAATCAATTAATTAAATAGTGTATATTGTAGATAAAGAAAGCTAGACTATTAGAGAAAAGTTTACAAAGAAAGACTAAAATGGACCTGGCACGGTGGCTCTTGCTTGTAATGCCAGCACTTTGGGAGTCTGAGGCAGGTGGATCACCTGAGGTCAGGAGTTCGAGATCAGCCTGGCCAACATGATGAATCCCCATCTCTACTAAAAATACAAAATTAGCTAGGCGCAGTGGTGGGACCCTGTAGTTCCAGCTACTCGGGAGGCTGAGGCAGGAGAATCGCCTGAACCTGGGAGGCGGAGGTTGCAGTGAGCCTTGATCACACCACTGCACTCCAGCTTGGGTGACAGAGCGAGACTCATCTGAAAAAAAAAAAAAAAAAAAAAAAAAAAAAAAAAAAAAAAAACTTCTGATCTTGAGTTGGAATCAGAAGTATTAGGATAAACTCATTCTTTTTAATATCTATACAGACAGATATGTGCAGAAATATAAATGTGAGGGTGTTGCTATACATACGTGTATTTTCTAGCTCTGTCTGCTGGATGGGCCTAAAAGCAACGACACTCCAGTAGTAATGAGCATGCCTAATTGCCCAGATTTTTATTTCTACTCACTTTTCTCCAATTCCTTAGAGAAGTACGTGATTCTAAGGCTGGGTTGGGAAAAATACAAGATGGGTGTCTTGTGGTGGCAGAAAAATGGAAGCACTCAAAAAAGACTGTGAGCTTGCCAGAGAACACGAGCTAACCTGAAAGAGCTCCTAACAACTAAAGACGGAAAAGGTTAAGCAACAAAATAAATAATGATAGCATTATATTTTAATCAGTAAAATAAGCTAAATGTCCATGAGTCTATACTGATATAAATAAGTAATGAAATACATAAATAAATGGGGAGAAAGGACATCTCTTCCCTAAAGAACAATTCCAAGCAATATACAAGAGAAGAGAAAAACAGAAAATCACTATTTGGTAAACACCACAGTAAAAATTGTTGCAGACAAGATCAACTTATGAATCTTAAAATTACTGGAAAAATTTGAAGGGGAAATAAATATTTTTATATTCTCAATACACCTACCCAAGATATTTATGAACTACAAAGGGAACAATAACTCTACAGTGGGAAGACTCATCAGGTACCACCTGAAAGAAGTAATCAAGGTTAATATCACCAGTAGTAAGACCTACTGACATAATGAACCTCTTAATATGATGCCCTGAGGATCATTTTTGTTTTGCTATTAACAAAAACATACAACCTCATTCTAATTGTGAGAAATGATCAGGCAAACCAAATTGAAGAATATCCTACAAAATAGCTGATTAATACTCTTCAAAATAAGTCAAAGTCTTAAAAGGACAGACTGAGGAATTGTCATGGATTAGAGGAGATGAAGGAAACATGACAATAAATAAGATGAAAAGCGGGATTCTAATTAAGATCCAGGAACATCTGAAAAAGAAATCAAGAAAGGAATTCTATTTACAATAGCCACAAATAAAATTCAATGCCTAGGAATTAACCAAAGAAGTGAAAGATCTCTATAATGAAAACTATAAAACACTGATGAAAGAAATTGAAAAGGAAATCAAAAAATGGAAAGATATTCCATGTTAATGGATTGGAAAAATCAATATTATTAAAATGTCCATACTGCCCAAAGCAATCTACAAATTCAATGCAATTCATATCAAAATTCCAATGACATTCTTCACAGAAATTTTAAAAATCCTAAAATTTACATGGAACCCCAAAAGACCCAAAATGCCAAAGCTATCCTGAGCAAAAAAAGGACAAAACTGGAGGAATCACATTATCTGACTTCAAATTATACTACAGAGCTATAGTAACCAAAACAGTATGGTACTGGCATGAAAACAGACACATAGGGGCTGGGGTGGTGGCTCACACCTATAATCCTAGCACTTTGGGAGGCCAACACAAGTGGACTGCTTGAGCTCAGGAGTTCAAGACCAGCCTGGGCAACATAGTAAAACTCTATCTCTACAAAAAATACAAAAATTGTCTGGGCATGGTGGCACACACCTGTAGTCCTAGCTACTCAGGAGGCTGAGGTGGGAAGATGGCTTGACCCAGGGGGGTGGAGGTTGCAGTGAGACAAGATCATGCCACTGCACTCCAGCCTGGGTGGCAGAGTCAGATGCTGTCTCAAAAAAAAAAAAAAAAAAAAACACACACACACACACACACACAATGGAGAACCCAAAAACAAATCCATACACCTATATACCTATAGTGAACTCATTTTTTGCAAAGGTGCCAAGAACATACACTAGGGAAAATTGATTAAATACTTAAATCTAAGACCTCAAATATGAAACTATTAAAACATTGAGGAAAAAGGGAAAAACACTGGGAAAACTCTCCAGGATATTGGATTGGGCAGATTTCTTGAGTGATAACCCCACAAGCACAGGCAACCAAAGCAAAACTGGACAAATCAAGTTAAAAAGCTGCTGCACAGTAAAGGAAACAATCAACAAAGAGACAACCCATAAAATGGGAGAAAATATTTGTAAATTACCTGTCTGACAACGTATGAATAACCAGAATATATAAGGAGCTCAAACAATTCTATAGAAAAAAAATTAAATAACCCAATTCAAAAATGGGCAAAAGATTTGAATAGACATTTCTCAAAAACAAGACACACAAAAGGCAGGCATTTGAAAAGGTACTCAGCATCATTAACCATCAGAGAAATAAAAATCAAAACTACAATGAGATATACTCTCATCCCAGTTAAAATGGCTTTTATCCAAAAGACAGGCAATAACAAATGCTGGCAAGGATGTGGCAAAAAGGGAACCCTCGTATGCTGCTGGTGGGAATGTAAATTAGTACAATCACTATGAGAGCAATTTGGAGGTTCCTCAAAAAACTAAAAGTAGAGCTACCATATGATTCAGCAATTCCACTGCTGATTATATACCTAAAAGAAAGAAAAGCAAGATATTGAAGAGATATCTGAACTCCCATGTTCGTTGCAGAACTGTTCACAATAGCCAAGTCTTGGAAGCAAACTAAGTGTCTATCAGCAGATGAATGGGTAAAGAAAATGTGGTACACACACATAATGGTATACTATACAGTCATAAAAAAAAATGGGATCCTGTCATTTGCAACAACATGGATGGAACTGGAGGTCACTGGGTTCAGTGAAATAAGTTGGGCACAAAACAACAAACTTTTCATGTTATCACTTATTTGTGGTAAGTAAAAACTAAAACAATTGAACTCATGGAGATGGATAGTAGAAGGACAGTTAGCAGAGGCTGAGAAGTACAGTGCAGGGGTAGAGGGTACGGGGGAGAAGTGGAGATGGTTAGTGAGTACAAAAGTAGTTAGAAAGAATGAATAAGACCTAGTATTTGATAACACAACAGGGGACTGTAGTCAATAATAATTTAATTGTACATTTTAAAATAACTAAAATAGTATAATTGGAATGTTTGTAACACAATGTTTGAGAGGATGGATTCCTCGTTTACCATTATGTGAGTATTACACACTGCATGCCTGTATCAAAGTATCTTATGCACCCCATAAATATACACACCTACTATGTATCCACAAAAATTTTTTAAAAAGTTAAGAAAAGATCCAGGAACAGAAAAAGGACCTTATTGAAAAAACTAGGGAAATTATTATAAGAGCTACAGTTAGTTCATAATATTATACCAATGTTAATTTTTTGGTTTTGATAATTGCAGTATGGTTATATAAAATTAATACTAGATTAAAATTAAAGTGAGAGGTATATGGGAATCCTCTATATTATTTTTGCAATGCTTCTGTAACCCTAAAATTAGTTTGAAAAAGGGCTTTAAAAAAAATTCAATTTAAAATGTGAGCAAAATATTTGAACAGATACTCATTGAAGATGTGTCAAAAAAAGCCAATGAAAAGATATTTAACATGATCAATCATTAAGGAAATAAACATTAAAACCACAATGAGATACCACTACACACCTATTAGAACAGTTAAAATTTAAAAAAAAAAAAAAAAACAACTAGCAATACCAAGTGCTGGTTTGAGAATGTGAGGCAGCTGCATCTCTCATGCATTGCTGGTGGGAATACAAAATGATAGTGATTTGCGAAAACAGTTGGCAGTTTCTGATAAATTACATACTATATGACTCAAGGATCCTGCTTCTAGGTATTTACCCAAGAGAAATTAAAACTTATGTTCACCCAAGAACTTAGTTGCAAATATTTATAATGGTCTGTTTATAATAGCCTCAACCTGGAAACAAAATGTTTTTTACTAAATGATTAAACAAACTATGAAATATTCCCACCCATTGATTCTTGGGAAAGGCTGGGAAAGTTGGTTATCTGAGAGTTTTGCAAAAATAACAGAAATCAATGATATACGCACCTAGAGGTCAGAGGATGAGAAAACACACAGTATGATTTATCCCACTGAGTCACCTTTTGGACCCTATGGGGCCCATGTTGAATGGATTCCTGGAAATCTCTTCTCTCTTGTCCCATCTCCACTCCCAGGATCTAGCCTCCTTTCTTCCAGCACCTGCAAGGTCAAGGGGAGACCTTCCTCCCTGGCTTCATTGAGGTAAACACAGTGTCTTCACAGTTCCCTGGGCTTCTCAGTTCCCTCAAAGAGGAGTGTCTGGAGGCTGAGCAATCAATGCTGTTCTTAGCATAATTTTAGATATTTGGCTAGACATTTATTGAGTGCTGACTGTATGCCAGCAATCAGAGAAACAATGACAAAACAGACAAAATTCCTGCCCTAATGAATAGTGATAATAATAATTTAATTTTAAAAGAGAAAAACCAATGGAATCATGGCTCAAGGTAGACACCTTGAGCAGCAAGAGGTCCTGGAGAGAAGAAGACAAATTTGGGGGGTGGCTTGCCTTTTCTTCAAATACGATGCTTGCTTATCTCCTTAGGGAGCTCAAAGATCTTCCCTTTTTTAACTTTCTTTCAGTAGTCTCCAGTGGACTCTTCCACATCACAACACAATTTCTATCAAACATATTTGAGTTAAGAAATTCTCTAATTGATGGTAAGATGTAAGTAACTATTAATGGTAGTGGAATTGAAAGATACAAGGTAGAAAAAAGACCCATTTTTCCTTAAATATCCTGATATGCTTTGCATTTTTATCATATGTGTGTACTATTTTTATATCACAAATAATATTAACAAATTTTTATGTGTTCTTCTTTCTGTGGTCTTATGACAGAATGTACTATCACTAGCATTTTCTCCTAAGCTAAAAATATATGAATCAAATCCTTCAAAAACCCATGACTATTTAAGAATTGAGCATCAAGACTGTACAAGCCTCCTGACCAAACCTTGCCTTCTATTTCCATCCCTGCTCCCACTTCACTTCACCGTAATTATATAACTAAGGTGATCTTTCACCCTGATAATAAACACTAATGTCTATGTCACTCCTCCGTTCATAACATTCCCATTGCTCCCTATTAAAAAAAAAGAAGAAGAATTGGGCATCAAGCAGCAATTCCATTTCTAGAAAATTATTCTGCAGAGGTAGTAAAGCATATCGATATGGAATGTGGGTTCTAGAATGAGACCTGGGTTTAAAACCTAGCTCTGCCACATTCTACCTGTGTGACCCTAAGCAAATTACTTAACGTTGTTTCTACTAATTCCTGCCTCCAATACCTACCCCATTGGCCTGTTAAGAAGATTGAGATAACATATGTAAAGTTCTTTGCCCACAACTTACACTAAAGAAAATACAATTATGCTTCACTTAATGATGGGGATACATTCTGAGAAATGTGGTGTTAGACAGTTTCTTCATTACTCAAACATCACAGAGTGAACTTACACAAACCTAGATGGTACAGCCTACTACACACCTAGGGTAGATGATATAGCCTATTGCTCCTAAGCTACAAACCTGTACAACATGTTACGGTCCTGAATACTGCAGGCAATTGTAACACAGTGGTATTTGTGTATCTAAACACAGAAAAGGTACAGTAAAAATAGGATATAAAAGATTTAAAATGTCACACTTTTTTTTTTTTTTTTTTTTTTTTGAGTCGGAGTCTCGCATTGTCCCTGGGCTGGAGTGCAGTGGCATGATCTCAGCTCACTGCAACCTCGGCCTCCAGTAATTCTCCTGCCTCAGCTTCCCAAGTCCTGGGATTACAGGCTCGCACCACCACGCCCAGCTAATTTTTGAATTTTTAGTAGAAACGGGGTTTCGCCATGTTGGCCAGGCTGGTCTCGATCTCTTGACCTTGTGATCCGCCCGCCTCGGCCTCCCAAAGTGCTGGGATTACAAGCGTGAGCCACCACGCCCAGCCTAAAATGATACACTTCTATAGGGCACTTACCGTGAATGGAGCTTGCAGGGCTGGAAGTTGCTCTGGGTGAGTCAGTGAGTGAGCAGTGGGTGAATGTGAAGACTGAGGCCATTACTGTGCACAACTGTAGACCTTATAAACACTGTACCCTAAGCCTACACTAAATATATTTTTTAAGTTTCTTTCTTCAAAAAGTTTTCTTTTTTCAATAAATTAAACTTAGCTACTGTAACTTTTTTATTCTATAAATTTTAATTTTTTAACTTTTTGATTCTTTTGTAATAACACTTAGCTTAAAACACAAATGCATTGTACAACTATAGAAATTTTTTTTTTTTTTTTTTTTTTTTTGAGTCGGAGTCTCGCATTGTCCCTGGGCTGGAGTGCAGTGGCATGATCTCAGCTCACTGCAACCTCGGCCTCCAGTAATTCTCCTGCCTCAGCTTCCCAAGTCCTGGGATTACAGGCTCGCACCACCACGCCCAGCTAATTTTTGAATTTTTAGTAGAAACGGGGTTTCGCCATGTTGGCCAGGCTGGTCTCGATCTCTTGACCTTGTGATCCGCCCACCTCAGCCTCCCAAAGTGCTGGGATTACAGGCGTGAGCTACTGCACCCAGCCGAAAAATATTTTCTTTATGTCCTTATTCTGTAAGTTTTTTCCTATTTTTAAAATTTATTATTATTTCTTGCTTTTAAAACTTTTTTGTTAAAAACTAAGACACAAACACACACATCAGCCTAGGGCTATAAAGGATCAGGATCATCAATGTCACTGTCTTCCACCTCCACATCTTGTCCCAGCGGAAGGTCTTCAGAGGCAGTGACACACATGGAGCTGTCACCTCCTCTGATAACAATGCTCTGGAACACCTCCTGAAGGACTGCCCGAGGCTGTTTTATGGTTAACTTTTTTATCTCTCTTTTTTAAATGTTTTGGTTTGTTTGTTTCAATAGGTTTTGGGGGAACACGTGGTATTTGGTTACATGAATAAGTTCTTTAGTGGTGATTTCTGAGATTTTGGTGCACCCATCACCTGAGCAGTGTGCACTGTACCCAATGCGCAGTCTTTTATCCTTTGCCACCCCCATCCTTCCCCCCGAGTCCCCAAAGTCCATTGTATCATTCTTATGCCTTTGTGTCTTCATAGCTTAGCTCCCACTTATGAATAACATACAATGTTTGGTTTTCCATTCCTGAGTTACTTCATCTAGAATAATGGTCTCCAATTCCAGCCAGGTTTCTGCAAATGCCATTATTTTATTCCTTTTTATGGCTGAGTAGCATTCCATGGGGTGTGTGTGTATATATATATATACACATACCACATTTCTGTTATTCACTCATTTATTGACGGGCATTTGGGCTGGTTCTATATTTTTGCAATTCCAAGTTGTGCTGCTGTAAACATGTGTGTGCTGGTATCTTTTTTGTATAATGACTCCTTTTCCTCTGGGTAGATACCTAGTAGTGGGGTTGCAGGACAAAACAGTAGGTCTACTTTTAGTTTTACTCTTTGATTTATTTCTTTAAGGACTCTCCACATATCATATGTTTTTCATAGTGGTTGTACTAGTTTACATTCCCACCAACAGAGTAAAAGTGCTCCCTTTTCACCACATCCATGCCAACATCTATTTTTTAAAACTTTTTTGATTATGGCCATTCGTGCAGAAGTGAGGTGATATCACATTGTGGTTTTGATCTGCATTTCCCTGATCATTAGCGATGTTGAGCATTTTTTCATGTTTGTTGGCCATTTGTGTACCTTCTTTTGAGAATTGTCTCTTCATGTCCTTAGCCCACTTTTTGATGGGATTATTTGTTTTGTTCTTGCTGATTTGTTTGAGTTCACTGTAGATTCTGGAGATTAGTCCTTTGTTGGAAGTATACATTGCAAAGATTTTCCCCCACTCTTTGGGTTTTCTGTTTACTCTGCTGATTATTTCTTTTGCTGTACAGAAGCTTTTTAGTTTAATTAAGTCCCATCTATTTATCTTTGTTATAGTTAACTTTTTTTAATAAGGAGAAGTATACTCTAAAATAATGATAAAAATATGATATAGTAAATACATAAACCAGTAACATAGTTGTTATTATCATTATCAAGTATTATGTACTATACACAGTTGTATATGCTATACTTTTATATGACTAACAGTGTGGTGGGTGTGTTTACACTCACCACAAATACATGAGTAATCTGTTGTGCTATGACATTATGGTAACCAGTTGACAGAAATTTTTCAGCTCCACTATAATCTTTTGGGACCATTGTCATTGACCAAACAGTCATTATGAAACATATGATTGTATATAGCGTATCTGAAGGTAATGGTGCTGTGGGTAAAATAAGCAAGAAACAGGAGGGTAGAGAGTATCAGTTGTTGGAGGGAAGATGTTTACTATTTCAATTAAGGTGATCAGGGAAGTCTTCAGTGACAAGATGGCAGCTGATTGGTGACACCAAGATGGGGAGGAGGCAAGCCAGAAGACCCTTGAGAGAAGAGCAGGCCAGATTAAGAGAACAAGTGCTAAGGCTGTGGGCTGGGAGCAGGCTTGCCATGTTCAAGGACCAGCAACCAAATAATTATGGATGAAGTGGCATGAACAAAGGGTGAGAAGTGGGAGAAGGGGTGGGAGAGGTAGCAGAGGCCAGATCATGTAGAGCCTTGGGAGCCATATTGATAGCTTTGGATTTAACTCCAGGTGATATCATAAGCCACTGGATGTTCTGGGCGGAGTAGTGGTATGAGCTGACATATTTAAACTCATTCATACTGGTTTCTGTGTTAAGAATAGCCTGAATGAAGCAAAAAGATAGACGTATTGATACCAGTTAGAAAAATATTGCAGTACTACAAGACAGAGATCATAGTAAGTTAGAACGTGGTGGTAATAGAGTAGTGAGAAATAGTCAGATTCTAGGTATATTTTGAAGGTAGAACTAATAGGATTTGCTGAGAAATGGGAATAGGGGTAAGAAGAAAAGAAGAGTCAAGGATAAATCACAGGTTTTTAGACTGGACTAGAATGAGAGAGTGGCCATTGAGTGAGGTGAGGAGATTAGAAGAGGAACAGATCTAGGGGAGAATCTGATTGGAAGAATGTGGTGTTAGATGTTAGATTTAACATCCAAGTGGAGATGTTGAAAAGGCCGTTGAATATGAGTCTGAAGTTCAGAGGAGTCCATTGCCATGAAGTATGAAAAATATTTAAAGCTGCAAGATTAGATCAGAACCACTGCATTCAATTGCTCAGGTTTCACAGGATACAGTTTGGCCTGTATTGTAGTTTTTACGAATACTGTCCCCTGGAATGAGACAGTAAGCATACATGGTGAACATACAATGATTCCTTAAGTGATGGCCCTAGATAAAATCACCTAGAAAGTGACTAACCTTTAAGAGTCTCCAATATTTAGAAACCAAAGAGGTAAGTTGGAATTAGCAAAGTCTAAGAGAAAGTAGTTATTAAGGTAGAAGGGGAACCAGCAGACTGTGGAGTCCCAGAAGGTACATGAAGAAAATGTTTCCGGAAAAAGGAACTAATCAATTTTGGCAAATTCTTCTGAAAAGTCAAAGAAGGTGAAGGCAGAAATTGTTCCTTGCAATTACTTCTATTAGATGCAAGTAAGTATAGTCCCCGCCCCAGACCCCTCGCTTTGGAGTGCTTTCCTCAACTTTTTCTAAACCCCCTTCCAGTGCTTGAGTCCAGACACAGCCATTAAGGCCATCTAGGAAAGGTGACTCAAGTCTGTTCCTGGTACCCTGGTAGTCACCAGAAGTACCTCCCTTGAAATTGTCTAAGTCTCCTTTCAATGCCTGGGACTGGCTGGGAACAGCAATACCATCTGAGTGGGAAGTCACAAGCCTAGACAGTTACAAGCATAGACTCTGGGATCCATTTCTGCCCTCCAAGACACTCTCCATCACTCTATCCCATATGTGGGGTCAACCAGCTGCCCCAAGATGCTCCAGAACCCATGTGTATGGAGGAATTTTGAGGCTACATGGCTGGAGTTCCAAGAGGGCATCCTAGTCAATGTATCCTTCCCGCTCACCACCAGAACAGTATTTCTTTTGTAGGACTGTACAAGACCAGGCCACTAGAATGGTGCTGACCTACTGATTTTTGGTGATTCATAGGACATTGGATGAATTCAGGGATTGGGGTGACCAATAGTCTGCCACCATCTCTTAGGTGTGAATGCACCTGTATGACAATTCTCACTCAGTTGTATTTTGACTACAATACCACCTCTGGTCCACAGTAGAAGGTGGTGCCAAGAATCCTTTATCCTGTGTGCCCCTGCTCCTAGCACCCAAGGCAGTCACCCACCCCCTCTACAGGCTCCATTCCATGTGTCAGGTAGTACTCCAGAAGGGGCATGCCTATCTCCTCTAAGAACTTTTTAAGACCATCGTTCTGCAATACCCTGGGCCCTTCCAACTGATGTCCTCTCTTGTGTCCACTTGATGTGGTGATGTCATGCTCTCCAAAGTTGATCTTAAATCATGTTCAAAGGACAATGAGTGTTCCTGGGGTGAATGGAACCACTCTCTTCATTCCATTCATGGTTCCCTGTCTTATCCTTCCTTCTTGGTGGCAGTGTGTGCAAGTTAGAACTAGGAATGCAGAGATTACAGCCTAGACACTGTTGTTCTACACTCATACAATAAACTTCTGAATGGTTCATCTAACACGACCAGAAAATTAAGCATTTTTCACATTTTCCTGCATGCTCTAGGTGAGAACTCCATTTGTGGTAGTGAGCAATGAAGCTCAAAGTTTATTTGAGAGAGTCATTGGAAGCTGGCATTCACAAGCAGCATAATAAATGATGCAGCACAATGAATGATAAGATAACCAGCATTAAATAATTATATCAGGGAAATGCAGAGGCAAGAAGATCAATATTGTTTTAATACAAACAGGTTCTGAAGCACCACTGCAAAGTAATTGTAGCCTCACTACCTTTTCTTGTGATCAGAAATGTGAAATTAGTTGGAAACGTCACATTGGGCAATAAAGAACACAAAGGCATTGTCCCTGGATCTGAACAGGAAAAGAGAGTTGTTGCCTGGACACAATGATGAATCTTCACTTCCACTGATGGGATAATAACTAAATACATAGAACTTCCTCTCCTTCCATTATTAAGTCTTCATCAGTAAATCATTAGACTTCACATGAATTTTGCAATACATCTTTTAATCAAAAACTGTATATGGACAGGACCCACACACATACATGCAAAATTTGTAATGTTCCTGAGTAGATGAGAGAGAAGGGGAACTTGTGAAAACCTGGAGGTGCTGCCCATAAACGGAGCATAGACAATTCATCTATAAAGGACAGCAGGCTGAGTATAAAGACCCAGATGCAGTTAGTTGGGTAGATGTGGTGATGGTCACATGTGGATGTTTTCTGTTTTGTTTTGTTTTTTTGTTTGTTTTTATTTAGACACAGTCTCACTCTGTCTCCCAGGCTGCAGCGCAGTGGTGCTATCTCAGCTCACTGCAAGCTCCCCCTCCCAGGTTTACACCATTCTCCTGCCTCAGCCTCCCAAGTAGCTGGGACTACAGTCACCCACCACCACACCCAGCTAATTTTTTGTATTTTTAGTAGAGACAGGGTTTCACTGCATTAGCCAGGATGGTCTCCATCTCCTGACCTCGTGATCTGCCCACCTCGGCCTCCCAAAGTGCTAGGATTACAGGCGTGAGCCACTGCGCTCGGCCATGTGGATGTTTTCTAATGGCTTCTATTTTCTCAGTGACATAGGCAGCAAGCCTATCTCATAGTAAGGATTGTGGAGGGGGCTTGAGAAGACAGAAAAGGATGTGGCATAGTTAACCAGAGTGGCGGGAGTGTAAGTGGACTAGGAAAACGTAATGAGGTTGCCTGGCAGCAATAAAGGCCCACTTGAGGTTAATGGCCATGAATTTAAAAGGGCTCCAGTCAGCATGACCATGAGAGTTTTTCTCCAGCTGTACTCATTGAACAGACACAGAATCAGCACAGTTGGATTTAAACAGGAATTTGCCAAGAGAATATAATAAAGGGAGAAAAAAGAAAGGAAATTAAGAGTATACACGAGGGAGTGATAGAATTTGGACCATGGAATCCAAGTAAAGCAAAAGAGGAAGGGCTTGATGGATTGTACCTGTCAGTGGTGCTAAAGTTTCATCATTAGGAGACTAGAGGGAGTAAGCTGCAAAGAGTGGTATGCTTCCAGCTGATATTGTGGACATGTCATGGTTATCAGTGATGGTGAGGTCTAGGGTATGACCTTGATGTGGAGGCTGCGATATGGTGGAGCAAAAGAACATTGGAAGAGAGAAAGTAAAAGAACTGAGAAGCAAGGGTGCTAGCACAGTCATGTATGTGGATATTAAAAACCTCCCAGACTCACATCAAGAGAGGTTTTATCCCTATAGAAAGCATGACACAGAGCACCACCCTTCGAGGAATGAGAGGTAGGGGAAGGTAGAGGTTGGAAGACATTTGCAACAGAAGAAATCGTAGGAGCTACCATCTAATTGAAGTTCAAAGCTAGGGTTTTCAGGAAGAAGACAAGGAGAATGATCTGAAA
The DNA here is from genome assembly GCF_000951045.1 of Mandrillus leucophaeus. NCBI lineage: Eukaryota > Metazoa > Chordata > Mammalia > Primates > Cercopithecidae > Mandrillus > Mandrillus leucophaeus. The sequence continues at coordinate 477,961 of NW_012106598.1, forward strand.
GTGGCAATGAAGAATAAGGAGGACACCAAACCCATCTCTAGGCTTCATGAAGGAATATAGGAGAGAAAGCAGCCACTGTATCAAAGGAAGGCAGAGGGGGGCAGGGTTCAGTTGTTAGAGCAAGAAGGTGAAGAAGAATTTCTGAGAAGAGGCTGGAGATACAAGGTCAATAGCTGACTGTGGTTCAAGAGGGCACAGTATAACAAATTTAAGAATTCTGGGTGTGAAGGGCAGGGAGAATAGGTCAGAAAAGGGGATGCACAGAGCCTTATGGGCACTAGCGTGCTGGGGAATAAGGGTGACCAGGAAGATGGAGGTACACTGACTCCTGGATGATTCATGCTTACTGTTTCAAGTCAGCAATGGTTTTAATGCCATCAGTGTTGCAGAGGGGGGCAGTAGAAGACAAGTTTTCAGGGTTCTGGGAATCCCTCTGCTCTCCTGCCAGCAGATGAAGATGCAGGGAGAGAGGGCTGACCTGCCACGTGTAGATTTCTGGAGCTTTTCATCATTCATTGGATGGGGAGATTATAGACAATTTTGATTTTCTTTTGCTTCTCGGATTCTACAATTTGTATCATGAAAGCATACCCCTTTTGTGATAAGAATATTTTACCTTATCCCAGAACTTTCCAATTCTTCTAGCTACTATGTGACTGTGAATTAGTCATTTAAAAAATTTAGAGAGTGTATCCAACTATTTATTAAAAATGTAAATGGAAGGTTAAAGTATTTCCTCTATATACAAATATAGGAGAGAGTTCTATCACTTAAATAGGAAAAGCTTTCACATGCATGTAAATCTACATTCCAGAATTATCACCAATTGGCCTAGAACCTGATCTTTCCATGCTGTTACTGAAATATTTACCCCTAAGAATGATAGTGCCCTATCTACTTTCTACGAGTTCTATTTGTTTGTATTAACCCATGGAAGTCAAGACATTATGAGCCAGAACAAGATCATACAAAGCAGAAATCACCAGCTCTGATTAAGTCAACCTTAGGAAAGAGTCTGTGGCAAGCTTCATAGGTGTCTATTTCCAGACACTGGAAGAAATTCATCTGTAAGAAATCGGCAAAAGTCAATTCAAATTATTTTTAAAGCATTATGAGGTAGATTATTACTAATACCAGGAAAAGCTACTCACACAGCCCAAGCCCCTGTTAAAACCAAAGGCAGAACATTTCCTTCTCTGCTAAGAGCAAGAAGGTACATTGTGTTGCTCTGTCCCCTTGTGAATTCCTTCCCACCAAGAGAACCCCGGCAATGCTACCATAAAATTCATTCCTTTATAACCAACAGACTATTCAACTCTCCAAATTGCAAGAAAGACTTCTAAATGGGTCTTTTAGAATAAAATGTGTTTCCTGAAGAAGAAATTGGAATGGCTGTTTGGAGCACTGAAAGCCTGTATTTATCCAGGGAACAGGAACTTCTTTTGGAGTTACTTTGCCCTGAAATGTTGTCTTGCTATTACATGAAAAACAACAGCTCTCAGCCAGACCAGTATTTGCCAGCCTTCCTGAGCATTTAGTGATGACAGTAATGAGGCCTCTCCCCAGAATGGCCATCCATAATCCGACGATAGTCTCAGGCTGTGAGCCATCTTTAAAAAGACCAACCCGACTTTACCCCAATTGCTTTCTGACCCAAAGCCCATTAAACTAGACTCCCAGTGAAGCCCATTCGTGCTTTATGTCTAATTTTAAAGGAGTGTGTTCTGGGTCAAGAGATTATTTCCAATCCTCTTTTAAATTGTCTAAAATTCACAGGCTGATATAGTTAGACACCAGGAAGATCACTGGGGATAGAATAGATGCCCATCTGTCTAATGAGATTTGGATGCTCTATTTTACTGGCCTGTTGATTCTAGCTGCCATCCAGTTGGCCAGAGGTTACTTCCACAGTGTGTTTCTATTTTCTTGTTCAGTCAAATTTAAAAGTATTGGAGCGAGGGACCCCCACTGCTTCCTCAGGAGCAAGAATGAGGCATATCTTTTCATGAAGACATTTTCTTGTACCAACTTAAGAAGTTTTTTTTGCCTTCAGCATTGATGCATTTTTTTTCCTATGTGTTTCCTCTTGGAGCCCAGTAAGCTATTTACTCCATCCCTAACATTCATGCTTCAGGTACTTGCAGATGATTTGGATACTCCCTCCTCAACCCTGGTTGGCTGTATTGTAAACACATCTAACCATCTCATTTCTTATTTGTCCTGACTCCTGCTCTTCCCCTGATACATTAGACATAACTAGTTGTGACTTTTCCTAAATATTCTAGTATTTTTCAACAGTTTCCTAGCACTTGGTGAAATGTACTTGTATTGGTTTGCTATTTCTGTGTAACAAATAACCACAATATCTTAGTGTTTAAAGGTAAGCATTTAACGTTTATATCTGTGGGTTGGCTGGGAGTCAGCTGATCTAGGCTGGGCTCAGGTAGGGTGGTCTGACTGGGAGGGTTCAACTGGGCTGGGTCTGTTCTATGTACCTCTTGTCCCCCTCCTAGCATCAGAGGCCTAGATGTGTTCTCCTTATAGCAATGGCAGAACATAAAAAGGAAAATGGAAACATACAGCCCTCTTAAAAATGAGGCTCAAAAATGATGCACTATTACTTCCAACTCTTTCTATTGGCCAATTCAAATCACATGACCCAACCCAAATCAAGGGACAGGGAAGTATACTTCCATCCCTTTCATAGGGGGAACTACAAAGTCACATGGCAAGTGGCATGGATACAGGACATAGTGAAGAGCTGGGGCTAGAAATGCAATCTACCATAGTAGCCAATGCATGTGAACCATCACACAAGCATCTTTCTAAGACATGGTATTTTTCATTGTTCTCTTTAAGTACCATAGCTACATTATTGGTATTTTTAGCAGTATTGCTGATGCTCACCAGAGATTGTGAGTCCTTGAAGGGCTTCTAGAACCCGATTTCCCTAGCAGAATAGAGATAGAGCCTGTTTAAGAAAGAAGCTTTAAACCCCTCCAGAACCAGATCAGGATGACGGTGGAAGCACTAAAAAGTAACTAGTGTCATTTTAAACTCAGGTGATGAAGTAATAATGATAGACAGTTTTTACTGAGTATCTAATATGTTCTAGGCCACTGATATTATACTCTTTTATTGATAATCTCACTACAAACCTGCAAGGTATTATTATCACTACTTTCAAAGGAGGAAATAGGCTCTAAAAGATTAAGACACCTGCCCAATATTACATGATTTTTAAATGCAAAAGGTAAGTTTCAAACCCATGTTTGTCCTAATCGCAGTATCTATATTCTCTCCAATACCTCCCATGAAATAAGGTTTAAGAATCCTCTTGATGCCTGTAATATGTACATACACACACAAAATATGCAAGAGATGTAGTAAAATAACAAAAGCAAGATAAAGAACATTTAGTATAATATACTATCTTTGGGGTTTAAAAAGCCGGGGGCAAGGATAGGCAGGAAGAAAATTAAAATTTGTGTTTGTCTTTGCTTGTCTATGCATGAAGAAACTCTAGAACAGTACATAAGAAACTAAGGACTGTGATTACATATGAGGAAGTGGAATGAGGACAAGGATAGGAGGGAGAATATCATGGCGTATCTATTGATACTTCCTGGTTTTTTAACAATGTGAATGATAGAGCTATCCATAGAATTAAATGTAAAGATAAATAAATTAATACTGGACCAAACTAGGGTAGGACAGAGAAATGAGCTAAGGCTTTGAGGAGTTTAGTATCTACAAAGCTCCATTAAAAAGAGCAGCGGTTTGTAGGGGAAGGTGGGATTTAGAGATCCAGTGTCCATCTATACACTACCAGGCTATTATCTGAACAGGAAAAGGTATTGGCATAGACAGTCTCATCTAGAATAGTGCTACCAGGACAGTGACTCAGAGCTATTAATGGGAAAAACAGTTATTCCTCTGTACTAGATGTTAATCAGTCCTGGCTGCATTTAGTCCCATGTTGTGCTACTATGTGATTTGCTGCCTGCAATCCCTTTGTATCTCAATGTGACAGATCCTAAAATCCTTTTCTCCCTACCATGAAATTCTTTTTACTGGATGTCACTGCTTGAATTGTCTTCATTATTATTTATCAGTTTCTACTATTTATAGGTTCCCTGTTACCAATTCCATTTGAATTATATCTCTTGAATCAGTGACTGTTTTTACCATTTACAGATCATTGTTAAGCATTTATTTAGTGTGAGGTTTGACTACAAAATAAAGTGAACATTTCTAATACAATATAACTTGCATATATAAATGAGTGTTTTCATTCCAAAGTAGTCACTTCAGGATGTTATTCCCCTAACAATTTAGGGGAATCATAACTGTTTCCTTGCCATTAACTGAAAAACATGCTAACACTTACTCTTGCCAAGTTCATCCTTTAAGACTCAGATTAGGGATCCTCTCCCTCTGACAGCCTTTCTGAAATCTTCAGATATTCATTCTTTATGATCCAATAGCTTCTGATCATGGCAGATTATCTTTTCCAAAATGGCTACAATAGCATCTCCCATCCACAGGCTATTCTTCAATAACTTTGATACTTCTTCCAACAAGAGAAGGTCTATATTCCCTCTCCTTAAATATGGGCAAGTTTGTGACCATATCAGAGATATGTTATGGCTCCATTATTTGTAGAGTTATATCTTAACAGGTGTTATAATTTCTCCCTGATTCTCTTTGGAGTTTATTCTTGGAACCCAGCCACAAAGCCCAGGCAGCCAAAGGAAGAGGCTGCATGTGAATGGTCAGACTAACATTCCCAGCTAAGGTCCCAGACAGCAGCCAGCATCAACTACCAGACATACGAGTAAACATGTCTTCAGATGAGTCTATACCTGAGCCATCAATTCATCCTCAGTCTTCAAGTATCCCCACCTGAGGTCCCAGACATCATGGAACCAAAACAAGACATCTCTACTGGCATGTCTGGAATTCCTGATGCACAGAATCCATAAGCTAACAAAATATTTGCTCTCATATGCCACTAAGTTTGGGGTGGTTTGTGGTACATCAATAGTATCTGAAATAAGTTTTGATACCTGGAAGTGAGCTGTCATAATAAAACCTAAAACATTTAGCATTGACTTGGTATTGGTTGATTGGTGGAAACCTATAAGGCTTTGAGAAGGCTGTTGGTGAAGGATTAAAGGAATATTTTTTTTTCAATGTTGTTGAAAGCTGGAGAAGAGGACACCCTTGCTAGTAGAGGCAGAAAGTTTAGCAACACTGTCACTTGCAGTAACGTAGAAAGTAGGGTTGTATCTCATAAACTCGATAAGCTAGATTAGGAGATTTCTAGTCACAATATTGAAAATGACAGCTGGCTTCTTCTTGTATCCTATAAAAAAGTGAGGAAAGAAATTAAGGAATGGAATGCTGAATATAAAGAAGACAGCACTTAGTGGGTTCAAACATGAAACTGTTTTCCATTCTCAGACTCTTGAGTGGCAAACAACTACTAAATTAACAAAGGATTTCAGGCCAAAAGTCAAATCTAGGCTGGGATACTAATAACCTTTGTTTAAACCTTATAGCACCTTTCCAATGAGCAAAAGTTCTGAAGATCTGAAGGGCATACTTCACAGACATTCTCCATTAAACAATGTGGTTTCTAACAACTATAAAGGCATTGTCCCACAGTAGTCTCACAGAGAGCCTGAGGTAGAAAAGACTTACTGCCAAGAGTTTTGTGGCATGGGTTTTAAGCAATGGAGGGGTTTATAAATAGATACATAGGAAATCTGCAAAGATTTGTTTAAATTGTATCAGCCTTGATTTTAAAAGACAAAGAGCAGAACAGAGACAGGAGTTCTTTGATCTTCAAAGTACTACAAGTAAAGAAACAGGCTGAGAAAACTACTCAGTGGCAAATACTAGCATCTTCTTATAGAAAAAGAAAGATAACTCAGAGAATAGAAGCAAAAGCCAAGAGAAAACTCCCAGGAAGTAGGATTGAGCCCTAATTAAGGAACTGACAACATATGTCCAGCTCAATTTCAAAATTGCTATGGACCAGTGATAATAGCTGGGAAATCAGTGTGTTTCCTATTTTTTCTCTTTCTAAATGGAAGCACTATTACAGTTAGTCAATGCTTGTCCCACAGTTGTATATTTGATGGGTAAGGGGGAAGGCAGATAACTTGTCTCTTTAGTTCACTGGTCTTTAAAGAAACTGCATCAGAGGAGCTACGTGAAAAGAGTTTCATCACATTGAACTTGATGTAAGTGATAAGATCCTGGATTTCAAACTGATGCCATTTTGAGATGAGTCTTGGGGCTCTTGGAGAAGGGGATGTGTGTATTTTGCATGTGAGAGGTATGTGAATTATTGTGGCCAAAGGGTAGACTGTGGCAGATTGTATTTTCTAATCCCATACGATCTTCTTATAATATGACTTTGGGACTTATCACATGAGAAGTAGGGTTTACATCCCCTCCCCTTGAGTCTGGGGTGGAAGTCTGGCTTGGAATTCTGGTAGGAATGACACTGTTTGACTTCCAACCTGTGTGATTAGATTTTCAAAAGCTATACAGCTTCTGCCTGGTTCATTTTGGGATTCTCACTCTTAAAACTCAGTCAAAAGAAAAAAAAAAAACAAACTCCGACACCATGCAGTAAGGAAATTCAATAAGTCACATGGAGAGGCCACATGTGGGTGTTTTGTTTAATGGCCCAAACTAAGGTCCCAGCTGACAGCCATTATCACCATCAGACATGTGAGTAAGTTAGCCCTCCAGTCCTCAGCTGTTGAGTCACCCCAGCCTTTCAGTGTGCCCAGCTGAGATCCAGACATCATGGAACAAGATGTTCCATTTTATGGATACATAGCCCACCAAAACCCATGAGTATAATAAAATTATTATTGTATTATGTCACTAAGCTTGAGGTGGCTTATTACTCAGTTATAAAAACTGAACACCTATGAAGTATCTGTCAAGGGCAGAACTCAAACCTCAGACTCTGGAGACACATCTAGATTTCAGTCTTAATTTCATCCTTTACCAGCTGTATGACTGCAGACAAGTCCGCCAGGTAATTATTACTGTTTCGTGGTTGTTTATAAGCATTTAATGGGATAACACACATAAAGTACAACGCAGAGTACATGACACAGTCACTGAATGTCTGTCTGCTTTGATTATTCTTCAGATATGCCTTTATGACTGTACTTACCATTGAAATTATCTGTTTATGTGCCTGTCTCTTCCACTAGACCATAAGTGCCTTGATAATAGGAACCATATCTTGTTCATCTGAACAGATTAGTGCCTAGCCCAGTTTGCTTAGTTATTTTAAATCTCAAATAATAGAATGTATACAAAGTATTTTGTAAGTGGTAATGTGTTTCTGAAGCATACAGTATAATTATAGCTAATGAACTTCAAATTTGATTCATAGCCACAGAGCACTTAACGTGTGGTAAAGCATTTTCATAAGCATCTGACATACTGTCAAAAGTCATTCTCTTAGCAACATTAGGAAATATTATTTTCATTTTACAAGTGAAGAAACTGAGACTCAGGTAAGTTAAAGACTAGCTCAACATCACTAGTGGGGCTGAAATTCACCCACATGCACAGCATTTCCTATTGCACTACAGCAGACATTGCTGAACCCTCTTGTCCCCCTCTTTCAGAGCCCAACCCTTCAAATATCCCCATCATGAACAAATTTTCATCCTTCAGAAAGGTCAGAAATCATATGGAGATCATACAGATGAACAAAGAACACATCTATTTGTTTTCTCCAAAACCAGGCATGAGAATATAGTAATAAAACTGATTTTCTCCCAAGCTTTAGAAATTCTTCCAAAATAAGAGGTACAACAATGTTTCTAATAACTTTGGAATAAATACCTAAAGGTGAAGATAAATACTTATTTCAGTGCATTACTTGGTACATTTCCCATCTTCTGAGTGTTCCCTTTAACTATTATGCCTGGCCAAAAGGGAATAGGAAGCTCTGGAAAGACACTTCACAATCCACACCAGCAGCTTCAAAGAAAGGCTCAAGGCACCAAGTAAAAGGTCAGGAAGATACTTTCAACAACTTGTTGACTCATTTCATATTCAATGAATAGTCCTGTTATTCCCTTAAGTGATGACTCTATCAAGAAAATGATATTCAAAATATATTCTAAATTGCATTTTAGGGAGGAAAGAGGAGAGGGAGACTTCAAACAATTTAAGCAATATTTCTTTTCTTACTGTTTCCATCTTGAAATCTATTTCTATAAAAGAAAGCCTAAATATTTTTTCATTACTTTGAAGAAAAATATTATGACTAAGTATGAAAATGCTGGATTTTAAGCTTCCAAGAAAGTAATCCCTTCTTTCAAGTAAAATGAGTTTTAATGAGAAAATTTCTGTTCATGAATTGTTAGCCCCCAGATAATTGCGAAATGCTAGAAATAAAGTTTTAAAATATTATTTACTTATTATTCATTGATACTTTGAACAAATATTTAAAGAGTGGATGCTGTTGGCAGAAACCGCCCTGATTGCTGGGAATGCAATGATGAGTCCTAGAAACATAGTCTCTCATTTCAGAGAGTTTCCAATCTAATAGGGAACTCAGCAGTAAGTGCTAAATGTCATAAGGGCGATGAAGGAAACATTGAGGTGGTAGGTGATTATATAACAGGAGGATATACCCTAGGCTGTGGGAGGATCTGGAAGGCTTCTCCAAAAGATGACATCTGAACTCAGAGCAGAGGAATGGTACATGAGTTTCCAAGGGCTGTCATAAGAAACTATCACAAACTAGGTGACTTAAAGCCAACGTTCATTCTCTCACCATTCTGGAGGCTGGAAGTCCAAAATTAAGCTGTCAGCAGGGTGATGTTCCCCCTGAGACCCTGAACAGACTCTTTCCTTGCCTCTTCCTTGCTTCTGGTGGTGGTCGTCAATCCTAGGCCTTCCTTGGCTTGCAGCTACATCCCTCCAAGGTCTGACTCCTGCCAGATAGTATTCTCCCTGGGAGTCGTTCATGGCCTTCTTATAGGGACACCAGTCATGTTAGATTAAGGGCTCACCCTACTCCAGAATGGCTTCGTCTTAACTAATAACATCTGCACCAACCCTATTTCCAAACAAGGTGATATTCTGAGGTACTAGGGATCAGGACTTCAACATATATTTTAGGGGGGCACAATTCAAACCATAACAGAGGGTTAGAAGCTAATCTGGAAAAGACAGGTGGGGCAGAGGGAAGGCCCCAGCAAGGCCCTGTGGTAGGCAGGGGCATGGCACATTTGAGGAACAGAGGCAAGGCAGGGTGACTGGCAATCTGTGATCTTGCTTCTTCTCAGTTTATCCTGTTGTGCCTGTCTTTCCTCATGACAATTTATCAAAACTATCTTTTTTTTTTTTTTTTAAAGACAGAGTTTCACTCTTGTCCTCCAGGCTGGAATGCAATGGCATGATCTCGGCTAACTGCAACCTCTGCCTTCTGGGTTCAAGCGATTCTCATGCCTCAGCCTCCCAAGTAGCTGGGATTACAGGCATGCACCACCATGCCCAGCTAATTTTTGTATTTTTAGTAGAGAGGTGTTTCACCATGTTCGCCAGGCTAGTCTCCAACTACTGACATCAAGTGATCTGCCCATTTCAGCCTCCCAAAGTGCTAGGATTACAGACGTGAGCCACCACACCCAGCCAAAACTATCTTCATATAGTTACCTTGATCAGAATCAGAAAGAATGCCATGAGCCTACCATTTCTCTGACTCTGTTTCTGACATCCTCATGGGTAAATCCCTAAAGATGGAACACAGAGCTTTCCTGGACACTATGTCTCTTAGTAACCATGACTGCAATATGATTTAAAATAGTTTGTCCTTCACTCCTTCAGATCCTGGGGGATTTTGCATGTAGTCTGAAGTCTCTGAATAAATTACAAACCAAGCCTCATTAAAAACAAAAACAAAGAAAAACACCTTGATGGTCTCTTTCATGGTACAAAACAAGTTTAGTTCCCAGAAGGTTGCATCTGAATGAGCATCCACCCTTGTTTTCAAAACCAACCCACATCCTGATGCTGTGGTCATTTGCTTCTTTGAATTCAGATCAACACCATAACCAGTTGTGAGACCACAAATCAAGATGCAATGCCTAGTTAGACAATTCCTGTAAACCCTTCATCTGCTTCCAACATTTAAAGTTGCAACAGATCCCACAGGGTAGGGAAACGAGATACTTCATGCTGGACTAACCCAACAGTGCTAGTGTCAAAGAAACAGTGGACCACAGAGTACCTAAGAGTTGGATCCAATTTTTGGCTACTGTCCCTTGGGAGAGTGAGGTGGGTGCGTATGTGTGTACACATTTTGCTGTTATCCAGACCACAGTTTACTTTGGAACAGGTTCTTCTAAGAAGTTACATGGGACACTGAGAACATCACGTATTCTCAGGTCAGCTTTTCATGGCATACAACACAAGTAGCTTGAAATTCATCATGTAATATATTTGTCTGCCATTCACAAACTTTATTCAACATCCATGAACCTGGGCACCAAAGCAGCAACATCAAGGCCTGTTGCTGATATGAAAATTCAAAACCAAATTCCTCCTGACTCTGTCAGCTTGCTTGTAGTTCAAAGTTCTCAGAGCAAGCCTGGCTAATGCAATACACAGAGTCACATTATGCCATTTACTTCCACTCGAACCTTCTCTTATCCTACTCATATCATTTGTGAAAAAGGCAAAAAGCCACTTCTGGCTCCTTGCATACTAAGCAGAAAGTTTCTCCAGGACTGCCCCTCACTAGTTAAGAAGCCAGTAGGGAACAGCTACCAGGTAGAGGAGCTAAGTAAGAGGCTTAATGGTATCCTGGAAAACCATCTGGAATCAGATGTGGATTTCAGTGTGATCCTGCCTACAAGGTACTATTTGGCTGGAGCAAATGATTTGTTTGCAGCTCACTGCCCCTTTCTTTAATTGGGCATACCATGTGACCCACATACCTCACAGGGTCATCGAGAGGACTGAATGAGTTAATTATGGGAAAATACTTTGAAAACGATAAAGGGCCATGAGCCCAGGTGCGGTGGCTCATGTCTGTAATCTTAGCACTGTAGGAGGCCAAGGTGGGAGGATCCCTTGAACCGAGGAGTTTGAGGTTACAGTGAGCCATGATCACACAGCTGCACCCCAGCCTGGGCAACAGAGTGAAGCCCTGTCTCTAGAATTAAAAAAAAAAAAAAAAGAATATTAGAGGTCTGATGATCAATTCCCTTATCTCCAAGCCTCTCTCTAAAATCAGTTCCTCTCTGTCCTCACTCCTCACTGTCACCATCACTCTGTGCTCCTCTAGTTGCCCAGTCATAGGCAAAGCATCCCTGTGGGTGCCCCCCACTCCCTCTCGGGCATTCTTGCCCACAGCTGCATATTTCATCCCAATGGCTGTCAACCTGGCTGTATATTACAGGCAATGTCAACCTGGCTGTATATTACAGGCAATTTCTTTTTTTTTTTTTTTTTTTTTGAGACAGAGTTTCGCTCTTGTTGCCCAGGCTGGAGTACAGTGGTGCAATCTCGGTTCACCGCAACCTCCACTTCCCAGATTCAAGTGATTCTCCTGCCTCAGCCTCGCTCGTGGCTGAGATTACAGGCATGCACCACTACACATAACTGATTTTTGTATTTTCGGTAGAGACGGGGTTTTACTATGTTGGTCAGGCTGGTTTCGAACTCCGATCTCAGGCGATCCGCCCGCCTTGGCCTCCCAAAGTGCTGGGATTACAGGCGTGAGCCACCGCACCTGGCCATTAGAGGTAATTTTTTAAATTACGAGTGCCTGGGCCCCAGCCCAAAATATTTCATTCAATTGGTCTGGGCTATCAGTAATTCACAATTTTTAAAGCACTCCTAGTGATTCTTGTGGGCCATGAGTGGCTGGTTTTTTTTTTTTAAATATCACAGTTTTCAATACAAAAATTAGCCGGGCATGGTGGCGTGCACCTGCAGTCCCAGCTACTCGGGAGGCCAAGATAGCAGAATTGCTTGAACCTGGGCAGCAGAGATTGCAGTGAGCTGAGATCACATCATTGCACTCCATCCTGTACAACAGAGCAAGACTTCATCCCAAAAAAAAAAAAAAAAAAAATCACTGTTTTGAAGCTTACAAACTAAAATCGCAATAATAACAAATTTTTCTTGGACATTTACAATGTACCAGGCACTATGATAAATATTTAAATACATTATTTGATCCTCACAGCCACCCATTGAACTAAGTGCCTTTTTTCTCCCCCTTTGCAGAGAGAAACTGAGGTTCACAGAGCTTAGATACCTTACTTCCTGACACACAGCTACTAAATGATGGGGTAAGGATTTGGACTCGACTGTGTCCGACCAGGACACTTGAAGCCACATCACCGGTGAATGAATATGGAGGAACACTGAGAAATCTGATTATAATTGAGAAAAAGAGGGAAGGTGAAGAAATTTGTCATGCAAAATGAATCTTAAAACTCAAAAGCCTTCTGAGCCAGCATGGTTAGAGCATTTTTCTCTCTTATATTTCAAATGTCTGACTGACCCTGGAATATATTAAAATTTGAGGTTAAATTCAATTTTATATTGCCTTCCATAAAGCAGCGTTATCTCGCTCTCAGATTTCATAGTCCACATGAAAGCATAAATGATGAGGTTTAGTGGAGGGAAAGGGATTGGGGACTTCCAAATCTTTCCCAGCTAAGAGAGACACCCGTTTCTTTCCCCCTTCTCCACCTTCCTGCAAGTCACAGCAATATGTAATGTGTAATAAGCTTAGACCATCCACAAGCAATAGAATCTCTGCCTTCTGTGTTTATTTAGAACAGAGCTCATTCTCATGAAAACGAGTAAGTTCTGCGGTTTTCTAATGGTGCTGGCAGAGCCCTGAGGGTTCCAGGGGTGTCCCCAGTGGAGGAGAGGAAGTTGGACTGAGTTGGGCTGCTGGAGGCGACCGCGCTACCCCAGAGCCACTCAGCTTTTATTCGTTCCCTTGACCTCGTAAACATCACGTAAGTTTCAGTTGTAAGAATGGGCTGCTCCTCTGGTGAAAAGCAAATGTTTGGAAACTACAGTTCTAGTTAGTAAGTTGTGATTCAGACCCTACATGAATTACTAATTTTCAAAGAATAGAATCACAATAAAAAGCTCTTAATCCTTAACTTGTACTGAGCCAATCCGGATGATTCAGAAAGCACCTCAAGATCTTACTATAAAAGTAGTGGTTAATAAGATGTTCTGATTAGTAGAATGATGGTAACAGCACATGCCATGTTTGGCTCTCCCAATATATCATATGTACACAAAATAAACCCTCAAAATTGCTCTTAGTGGATGTTAAGGAGCGGCTTACAGACCCGTCGGAAAGGATGGATGTCTCCTAATCTCTCCACAGTGTGCAGAAATCTTGTCCAGCCTCCCCATCCTCTACAGACGCAGCAGCAGCAGCAGCACAAGCCACAGCTCTTTGGAGTCAGTAGCATGGTTTTGCCAAATGGCATTGCAGAATTTTTTTCGATGACGTTTAAAGTGGGGATTTTAATTGTATTTTTTAATGTAAAACCCAAAACTGTAAAAACCCTGGAAGACAACCTAGGCAATACCATCCTGGACGTAGGAACGGGCAAAGATTTCATCACAAAAATGCCAAAAGCAATTGAACAAAAGCAAAAATTTACAAATGGGATCTAATTAAACTTAAGAGCTTCTGCCCAGCAAAAGAAACTATCAACAGGGTAAACAGACAGCCTACAGAATGTGAGAAAATATTTGCAAACCATGCATGTGACAAAAGTCTAATATCCAGCATCTATAATAAACTTAAACAAATTTACAAGCAAAAATCAAACAACCCCATTAAAAAGTGGGCAAAAGACATGAACAGACCCTTTTCTAAAGAAGACATACATACAGCTAACAAGCATGTGAGAAAAAGCTCAATATCACTGATCATTAGAGAAACGCAAATCAAAACCACAAAGAGATACCATCTCGCACCAGTCAGAATGGCTATCATTTTTAAAGTCAAAAAATAACAGATGTTGGCGAGGTTGTAGACAAAAGGGAACACTTATACAATGTTGGTGGGAGTGTCAATTAGTTCAACCATTGTGTTGTGGAAAGTAGTATAGAGATTCCTCAAAGAGCTAAAAATAGAACTACCATCAACCTAGCAATCCCATTACTGGGTATATACCCAGAGGAAAATAAATTATTCTACCATAAAGACATATGCACATGTATGTTCATTGCAGCACTATTCACAATAGCAAAGACATGGACTCAACCTAAATGCCCATCAATGACAGATTGGATAAAGAAAAGGTACATATGCACCATGGAATACTGGACAGCCACAAAAAAAGAACAAGACCATGTCTTTTGCAGGAACATGAATGGAACTGGAGGCTATCATCCTTAGCAAACTAACACAGGAACAGAAAACCAAATACTGCACATTCTCACTTATAAGTGGGAGCTAAATTATGAGAACTCATGAACATAAAGAAGGAAACAACAGACACTGGGACCTACCTGAGGGTGGAGAGTGGGAGGAGAAAGAGGAGCAGAACAAAGTTACTGGGTAAGCGGCTTAGTACCTGGGTGACAAAATAATCTGTACGACAATCCCCATGACACAAGTTTACCCATGTAACAACCTGCACATGCACCCTCCAACCTAAAACAAAACATAAAAAGTAATAACAACGTTTCTGGCATTTTCTGATTACAAAAGTAATATTGTGATAGGTAACTGCCTTCATTCTCTTCTGCTTGCTGCTCAGATCTCTGAGGCCAAGAATTATAAGGCCTGCCTTCTTATTTAAAATAGGGAGGCCAGGCACAGTGGCTCACGCCTATAATTCCAGCACTCTGGTAGGCCCGGGCAGGCCGATGACTTGAGTCCAGGAGGTCAAGATGAACCTGGGCAACACAGCCAAACCCTGTCTCTACTAACAATACAAAAAATTAGCTGGGCGTGGTGGTGTGTGCCTGTAGTTCCAGCTACTCCGGAGACTGAAGTGGGAGAATCACCTAGGTCTGGGAGGTCAAGGCTGCAAGCCAAGATCACACCACTGCACTCCAGCCTGGGCCACGGGAGTGAGACCCTGTCTCAAAAAAAAAAAAAAAAAAACAAGGAGAGGCTGGGGTACAGTGGCTCATGCCTATAATTGCACCACTTTAGGAGGTTGAGAGGCTGAGTGGGGAGGATCGCTTGAGCCCAAGAGTTCCAGACCAGCCTGGGCAGCATAGTGAGACTCTGCTTCTACAAAAAAATAATTTTTTTTAATTGGTTAAAAGGTCTAATATCCAGAATCTTTAAGAAACTCAACAAATCAACAAGCCAAAAACAAACAACCCCATTTAAAAAATAGGCAAAGAACATGAATAGACACTTCTCCAAAGAAGACATACACGTGGCCAACAAGCATATGAAAAAATGTTCAATATCACTAATCATTAGGGAAATGCAAATCAAAACCACAATGAGATACCATCTCACGCCAGTCACAATGGCTATTATTTAAAAAACACAAAAAACAACAGATGCTGGCAAAGTTGCAGAGAAAAGGGAATGCTCATACACTGCTGCTGGGAGTGTAAATTAGTTCAACCATTTTGGAAAGTCATCTGGAGATTTCTCACAGAACTTAAAATAGAACTACCATTTGACCCAGCAATTCAATGATTGGGTGTACACCCAAAGGAATATCACTCATTCTATCATAAAGACACATGCACACACATGTTCATCACTGTACTATTCACAATAGCAAAGACATGGAATCAACCTAGATGCCTATAAATAGTGGACTGGAGAAAGAAAATGTGGTACATGTACACTATGGAATACTATGCAGCTGTTTTAAGAAATGAGATCATGGCCTTTGCAGCAACATGGATGAGGCAACAGGCCATAATCTTTTTTTTTTTTTATCTTTTTTTAAAATTATACTTTAAGTTCCAGGGTACATATGCACAACGTGCAGGTTTGTTACATATGTAGAAAACCCCATCGTCAGACTGGGCACAGTGGCTCACGCCTGTAACCCCAGTACTTTGGGAGGCCAAGGTGAGTGGATCACAAGGTCAACAATTCGAGACCAGCCTGGCCAACATAGTGAAACCCTATCTCTACTAAGAATACAAAAAATTTAGCTGGGTGTGGTGGCAGACACCAGTAGTCCCAGCTACCTGGGAGGCTGAGGCAGGAGAATTGCTTGAACCCAGGAAGCAGAGGTCGCAGTGAGCCGAGATCGCACCATTGCACTCCAGCCCAAGTGACAGTGCAAGATTCTGTCTCAAAAAAAAAGAAAGAAAAGAAAAGAAAACCCCATCATCTCAGCCCAAAAACTCCTTAAGCTGACAAGCAACTTCAGCAAAGTCTCAGGATACAAAATCAATGTGCAAAAATCACAAGCATTCCATACATCAATAATAAACAAAGAGAGAGCCAAATCATGAGCAAACCCATTCACAATTGCTACAAAAAGAATAAAATACCTAGGAATACAACTTACAAGGCATGTGAAGGACCTCTTCAGGCAGAACTACAAGCCACTGCTCAAGGAAATAAGAGACGACACAAACAAATGGAAAAACATTCCATGCTCATGGATACGAAGCATCAATATAGTGAAAATGGCCATACTGCCCAAAGTAATTTATAGATTCAATGCTATCCCCATCAAGATACCATTGACTTTCTTCACAGAATTAGAAAAAACTACTTTAGATTTCATATGAAACAAAAAAAAGAGCCCGTATAGCCAAGACAATCTTAAGCAAAAAGAACAAAGCTAGAGGCATCACACTACCTGACTTCAAACTATACTACAAGGCTACAGTAACCCAAACACCCTGGTACTGGTACCAAAACAGAGATATAGACCAATGGAACAGAACACAGGCCTCAGAAATAATACCACACATCTACAACCATCTGATCTTGGACAAACCCGACAAAAACAAGAAATGGGGAAGGGATTCCCTATTTAATAAATGGTGTTGGGAAAACTGGCTAGCCACATGCAGAAAACTTAAACTGGACCCCTTCCTTACTCCTTATACAAAAGTTAACTTAAGATGGATTAAAGATTTAAACGTAAGACCTAAAACCATAAAAATCCTAGAAGAAAACCTAGGCAATACCATTCAGGACATAGGCATGGGCAAAGACTTCACGACTAAAACACCAAAAGCAATTGCAACAAAAGCCAAAATTGACAAATGGGATCTAATTAAACTAAAGAGCTTCTGCACAGCAAAAGAAACTATCA
>NW_012106598.1:495316-576698 GCF_000951045.1 Mandrillus leucophaeus
GCAACAAAAGCCAAAATTGACAAATGGGATCTAATTAAACTAAAGAGCTTCTGCACAGCAAAAGAAACTATCATCAAAGTGAATAGGCAACCTACAGAATGGGAGAAAATTTTTGCAATCTTTCCATCTGACAAAGGGCTAATATCCAGAATCTACAAAGAACTTTAAAAAATTTATGAGAAGAAAACAAACAACCCTATCAAAAAGTGGGCAAAGGATATAAACAAACACTTCTTAAAAGAAGACATTTATGTGGTCAACAAACATATGAAGAAAAGCTCATCATCACTGGTCGTTAGAGAAATGCAAATCAAAACCACAATGAGATACCACCTCACGCCAGTTACAATGGCAATCATTAAAAAGTCAGGAAGCCACAGATACTGGAGAGGATGTGGAGAAATAGGAATGCTTTTACACTGTTGGTGGGAGTGTAAATTAGTTCAACCATTGTGCAAGACAGTGTGGCGATTCCTCAAGGATCTAGAACTAGAAATACCATTTGACCCAGCAATCGCATTACTGGGTATATGCCCAAAGGATTATAAATCATTCTATTATAAAGACACTTGCACACGTATGTTTATTGCAGCACTATTCACAATAGCAAAGACTTGGAACCAACCCAAATGCCCATGAATGTTAGACTGGATAAAGAAAATGTGGCAAATATACACCATGGAAAACTATGCAGCCATAAAAAACAATGAGTCCATGTCCTTTGCAGGGACATGGATGAAACTGGAAACCATCATTCTCAGCAAACTAGCACAGGAACAGAAAACCAGACACTACATGTTCTCACTCACAAGTGGGAGTTGAACAATGAGAACATATGGGCACAGGGAGGGGAACATCACACACCAGAGCCTGTTGGGGAGTAGGGGGAAAGGGGAGAGATAGCATTAGGAGAAATACCTAATGTAGATGACGGGTTGATGGGTGCAGCAAACCACCATGGCACATGTATGCCTGTGTAACGAACCTGCACATTCTGCACATGTATCCCAGAACTTAAAATATAATTTTTAAAAAAAAGATTGTTTCCACATTTGAGTTATGATAAATAACAATGTGATGAACACTTTCGAGCATAAATCTTGGCCTGCCCATGAGATTATTTTATTTGGATAAGTAAGAAAAAGTACAATAATACAGTTTTTCACACCATGTTTTAATGAGATACCCCTTTCTATTCTCCCCCTTTTTTTGACATTCCATGTCCTTTCATTCTTTGTGACCTTTTTTTACTGGGTGACTTTAGCAATTTCTCGATATGCTTTTGGGCTTCTGTCTTACCTTATTTTGAAAGATTCTTCTGGGGATTCTATTTTCACTGAGTCATTTCAGTTGTCCTGGCCATTTGATTTGAGCTCTTAGTCGAGAACCACATTCTCTTGGAGCTGATGCAATCTCTTATTATCTTATATCCTATTATACTTTACAAGTCATTCCCCAGGATCTTTCAGTACATAACTTGGATCTTACATTTTCCTCTTCTTCTAATACCCTTGCCTTTTTAAAGCATATATTAAAATGGGTAGAAAACAGCCTTTATAACACAAACCTGCATTTTCTGAAGTCTTTGTCCATGGGAAATACCTTATGCTTAGAGAGAAAATACAACCTTGTATAATTCTTTTAGATCAGAGTTTCACTGGGAAACATAGCAGAGTTACTGAAATGTGCACTTATTCGCATCCAAGTTGTAGTTAAACACCTTTCTATATTCAGTGCTTGAGCAAAACAGGCCCACAGATCATACCAGCTATCTCCCTATGACTACATTAAATGAAGCCAAATTTTAAAGTGTTTGAAAACACAAAAAGATTTCAAACATATCCAAGGGATTTCATTTCTTTCACACTTTGGCATTTTCCGGATCTGAAAAAAAAAAGTTCAAAGGTTGTTTGTTTGTTTTAAAACGCTGTGATTTAAGGGTCAGTGTTCGTTAGAAAGCTCCAGGGGGCATTCAGCCCCCAACACTACATGGCTGCCACCATTTCCATCACAGCTTCCCCATCCATTCTGCATGAGGGCTTAGTAAATGCCACTACAGGGACAGAGGTCCAGCGTGGTCCCCAATCAGTCCCATCAGCCTGGCATTCAGCAGAGTTTTAGACAAAATCAATGTTTCTCTGCCCTGCTATGAAACCTGCATAAAGAGACTTCCCCCATGAATAAACACATCTGATAAGATTACATAGATCATTCCACTGGGGGAAATTGAAGCTATTTAAAAATGCAGCCTTTCTCGTCCTGCTGTAAACTCCACAGCATTCATTTTATTGAGAAAATGAACCTGACCAGGGCTAAAATTTGGCCCAAATGTACCTGGATAACCATGGTTGTTGTTAAAATATTGAAATATTTTCTAATTGGTACTGTCTGCTTACAGTACCAATAACTGCTTCCAGCATACCTGGCCCCGGACATCAGGCCCCTCCCTAGACCCCTCCCTAGACCCCTACCTCCCCATGACCCAGCAACTGGTAAAGAGTTAGCATCTGGCACAGAAGGAGCCCCTAGCTCCTTAATCTAGCAGTGCTGGGTCAGGGTCCATTTTGATTGATGATCTAGTTGAGGAGTAATAAATATTTTGAATATCTTCTTGAATGGGACTCTTGTGTCAGCTAGCCTCAAAAAAATCATGGAATATGTGTTTACTATAGTTTTAGTGGAGTGTTATTTTATTCTCACCTTCAATTTTTCAACAAATATTTATTAGGCACCTGCTCGGTGGTGAGCAGGCCACAGTCCTGGATGCTTACAATCTAGTAACAAAGAGAGGTAACTAAGTAAATGTCAATCCTGTGTGAGAATGCTACAAAGAAGCAGGTATAGTGTGCTATGATAGCTCAGAGGAGAGGCCTTATGCAGGTTTACAGGAGGAAGCGACGGCAAACATGAAACTTCAGGGGCAAGCCTACATAAGCCACGTTACTAGGGGTGGGGACAGGTGTGGTATGGGGAAGGTACAAGCACAGTAAACAGCCTACAGAAAGGCCTAGAAGCCAAAGAGAAGCAGGCAAGTTCAGGGAGCTACAAGGAGTTCATTGGGGGTGGACGGAGCGAAGTGATGAGAAAGAAGCTGTGGTGTTAAGCCGAAGAATGAACTGCTTTTTCTATCTCACAGTTGCATCTAAGCTGAGAATGAACTGTAGTTGGCTATTTTCATTCCTGGGTATCTTAGAGTACTTGTGGTCACAAGCTATATTCAAGCTTGCCAAGGTTCTGCTGAGCATTTGACTCCCACGACTGCTCTGGAGGTCTGCTAAGATCCCCCTGCATGGTAAACCCAACAGCTATGAAGAAGATATGCAGCACGGGGCTGACAGTTGGCTCCAGGGGGACAGGGCCTCGCCAGGCTGATGGCTCCAGCATGGAGCCTAGCACCACAAGCACTCAGTGAAAATCTGTTGAATGAATACATGAATGGAGGAATGAATGGTAATAAGTGACAGTGACAGTTTTTAAGATGATGCTCTCAGTGAGTGCCTCACAAATACTTGACTCAGTGATCATGACAATTCAACAGTCACTGCTTCCATTTCAGAGTGACACTTTGGCCAGGCACAGTGGCTCACACCTGTAATCTCAGCACTTTGGGAGGCCAAGACAGGAGTTTTGAGACAAGCTTGAGCCCAGGAGTTTTGAGAAAAGCTTGGGCAACATGGGGAGACCCTGTCTCTACAAAACATTTAAAAATTAGCTAGACATGGTGGCACACACCTATAGTCCCAGTTAGTCAAGAGGCTGAGGTGGGAGAATTACTTGAGCCCAGGAGTTGGAGGCTGCAGTGAGCTATGATCATGCCACTGCACTCTGGCCTGGGTGACAGAGAGAGATCCCATCTCTTAAAACAGAACAAAAAAAGTGATGCTTTTAACATACGTGTTTTAAGAGAAAAGATAAACACTTTACTAATTGTCTCCATCTCCTAACTGTCCTCATCGCTTGTTTTTCAAAGCCTGGAATGTGTGATGAGAGCCTTGCCACCATTTTACTCTTTTCTTCATCCATTGCCTCTTGCTCCTCAGCCCCCTCTGACTCCCCTTCCTCCTCATTCTTAAGTGGCTGGCGTTCTAGAATTACCAGCTCTTCCTAACTTTCCAGAATGTTTGTGGTTTTAGCATTGAAAATCCACATCCCTGGATACTTTTCCTCCCCAGCCCAATCCTGGCAAACTAGAAAGGCTCGTCACCCTTCTGGTAAACAGCTTCTTTTCCAGCTGGATAAACTCTGGAAATAATGGGACACCTCAGTCACCTCAATGGTAGGAAATTATTATGGAGGAGAATTTCCAGAGCCTCACACAAATTCACAAAAATCTGGCAGTGAACAAGCCGGAAATGGCACTCTAAGAAGGAACAGCATCTGCAAAGGTATGGAGGTTATTCTGACCGAGTGAAACAGAAGTCCAAAGAACATCAGGAGGGCTGAAGAGAGGAAATCAAGAGATTTCTAATTTTGAAGACAGATGTTTCAGTAACAAAATAGCAGATACACTTGTGTTAATGTACAAGTAATAGCTGCTGAAAAGAAACCCTTTTGAATGCCAGTTTAGATGAGCTGTGCTCTGACTCTCATCCTTTGCCGGAAATAATCAGAAATTTGCAGAACTTCCCATTATTCCCAAGGGTAAGTGTGGTCTGGATCCGGTCCTATCTATCACACTCATCCTGTTCATTCCTACTGTTAATGTGAATAAATAAGCAATCTGATGTGACCAAACACCACCATGGGCTGCTTGATATAGCAAAGGGCTAATTTATTTTTGATCTACCACTGATGTATAAACATCTGACTCAGAGCATCTCGCCTTCTCTCCAGGGACTCAAGCAGCTAAGTTGATGAAACACCTGACTGTTATGCAGCAGAACTTGGATTCATTTTGTCTCTCTTCTTTTCTAACTCTGCACTGTAAACATCTGTTTTCCCCTGTGGAAGCAAGAGTTCATCAGCAGAACAATATAGCAGTCCTATATATAACAGTATTCTTGGCTATGATACTTCAATGTGTATGTCAAGGTCTTCTATTCACTATAGCTTCCTTGACTACCCTGATAACCAAGGAACTTCCACTTGTGTTTCTTTGTGTCACCAGATTCCACCAAAATATTTCCCCATCATTTGCACCACACTGAACTGTGCTGGCTTTGCATAGGGGACATTGTTGGTTGCCTACAAAATCCTATTCCCCCTTCTTCTTCCCTAACAGAACCACAGTATTGTTCAGGTGCCACACAGCCAAGTGCCTCAAGGGAAGATGACTCATTCCAGCTAAAGGCAACCCTTCTAAGGGTGATACTACTCCTGTGGAGTGATCGGCTCATGCACAGGGATATAACCCAGGGATGGCCAATGAGATGCAAGAGGCTGGAGCTTCTCTCCTTCTTAATGAAAAGCCACGGGAAGACCAGATGGGTTGTCTTTATAGATGTTAACCCTGCCTGAAATTGTTGCAGGCATGTTGCTGCCAGCCAGATGTAGCCAACACTGAGGATGACAGAACAGAGGCAGAAAGAACCAGATAGCAGATCATAAGCTTCTGATAAGGGCTTTTATCCTACAATACTCCTCCTAGACACTTTCCTGAAGGATGAGTTTTGGGTGTTGCAGGTAGTGAGGAAATGCCCTAGACTTATTTCTTGGAACTAATTCCACTTAACTAATTTAGTACTAATCCGAAAATTATTTTCACTAATTTGCAGCAGCTAAAGTCATGGTTTATTCTGATATTCTTAGACAATATTCATTATTGGTAGTAATAAGATATTTAAAAGGAAAAATGGGAAAGGAAGTAATAATATCATTGATAAAGACAAAAGGAAAATAGGAGCTAAAAGTGAAAAGGAGAAGTACAACAAGTAAAGAACTTTGAGAGTTATTCTCATTAGTAGGAGAATTCTGTCACTGGAAACATACTCTACAATGGAAAAATCCTAGTGGCGGAACAGAAGTAAACTTGCATAAGAAAGATGGATAGCAGACATGATAGAACCAACTGAAATCCAAAGAATAGCGCATGTAGCCATCATTAACACTTGACCAAATGGTAGAATTGTACAAAGAAGAAAATTGGACAAAAATTACTATAAGCATTCACTGATCATGGATATTAAAAGCCATGAGCTGTCCTTTGTGTATGAGATGATATTATTGCATCATAATCATCAAGATGATTTTTCAAGCTACTCTTTCAATATGGCAGAGGATTGGCACTGAGCCAGCTTCACCTAATTATCCAGTGCCTCTTTGAAGATAGTTGACCAAAGAGAGATGTGCAAGTTTTTTATTGTCTCTAAGTTTCAGGTACCTTACCTGTAATTAGAGACAATACCTAATTTAAAGGTCTGTGAAGAGAATGAAAAAGATGGTATATGTGAAGCACTGAGCAAGTGTTTTGCACACTGTAAGGTCTCACATATTTAAGTTCCCTTTCCTTTGTCCTCCCACTCCTGACACAACTGAAAAGGTCATTGCTTCCTTGGAGTATATGTGAAGTCTGCCTTCTAATGAGTAATTACAGGCATAGCGATAGACAGCTATTTGATTTGGGGCTGCCTCCTGGACTCAGCCACTTCCCACAGATGACTGTAGGCAGAATTGCAATTCAGCTCCAGTCTCACCAGCATTTTTGACTCAGAGTTAAGTGTTCCCCCAAAGAATTACCATTGTATGGCCTAATAAAGTACTTATTCCACTGATGGCAGCAGCTGCTGCCATCAAACTGGCTACAGGAGGGAGGCGTGACTGGGGCTGCACACTCCATGGAGCTGGTGGGAGTCCCACCCCTTCTGGGTGGGTCTACCCAAACTGCAGCTGTGGATCCAAGCCTGTACTCGTGGAGCAGACCAGGAGCAGGCAAAATCTGACCTCCTGGGTGCAGCTGCAGCTACAGGATCCATGGTTGCAGACCTTGGCCTCTAGCTCCATGGAGCAGGCAGGAGCCGGGGACAAGCAGGAACCCCACCCCTTCCAAGTTGGCAGGGCAGGAGCTCCCTGGGTACAGCTACAGCCCACACTCCCAGGCCCAGGAGCTGGGCATCTCTGCAGCCTGCATCCTGGGGTGGGGGGCCAGGAAGCCCCTCCCCACAGTCCCTGCTGGCTTGGGGGTGTCTGCTCCCGCTGCCTGGCCTCAGAGTAGGGCTGGGGCCAAGCCCAGGGCCTTGAATGACAGTGGGAGGCAGAGTCCTGGACAGAAGCAGTAGGTCCCCCTGAAAGGCCCCACCTTCAGGCCAAGGAAGGCCTGAAGGCTGGGGGCCAGGCTGTCAGTCCTGTCGAGGGGAGTGAGGACTTCTGGGTCTCCTCTGGGCCCACCCATGGCTGCCCATCAACCATTCAGCAGGCACTTCCTCCCCTCTGAGGTCCATAAAAGCCCCAGGCTCAGCCAGAGCAGGGCAGAGGGCAGAGGATAGAGAGACAACAGGTGGACCAGCTCAGAGAGGAGCTACCCTCTCTGCTGAGAGCTGCACACTTGACGGGATGACCTGCCCACAGAGAGGAGGTACCCATTGCGGGTCTCCTCTGAGCTGTTCTAACGCTAAATAAAGCTTCTCTTCCTCTTGTTCACCTTTTACTTGCCTGCATACTTCGTCCTTCCTGGACACAGGACAAGAACTCAGCAAAGACACCACCAGCTACAGAGGTTTCCAGGAAGAAAATTGACACCCCAAAGATCCCATAACAACACGATAGTGTAGACATGTATATGACGTTCTTTACTACTAGACTGGAAATTGCTAGAGGGAATTCCTTTCTGTAACCAAGAGCCTCACACAGAACCTGAACATAGAAGATGCTCAGCAAGGAAGGGAGAAAGGAATGGAAAGAAGGAAGATGGAGGCAACAAACAACAGAATGGGCAATGATTAGCTTCTAAACCATTGCTGTCTGGTATAAATGTAATGCAAACCCTAAGTGTGAACCATGTGTGTAATTTTATATTTTCTAATAGCCATATTAAAAAGTAAAAAGAAACTAATTAGGTTAATATTTAATAATATATTTTACCTTGCAAAATGTATCCAAAATATTATCATATCAATGTGTAATCAATACAAAAAATTATTGTGAGATTTTAAAATTTTTGTATTAAGTCTTCCAAATCTGCTATATATTTTACACTCATTGAACATCTCAATTTGGACTGAACATAATTTAAGTATTTGACAGCCACATGGGGCCAGACGCTTCCATATTGAACAGTGCAGCTCTAGACTCTACATACCTTCTCAGTGTCTTTTCCATTTCAGAAGCCCTGCCTTCCCCAACTGGAGCTCCACCTACTTAAAGGTGTCCAGCTCTTCCCGACTAGCCACTGAACTATCCAGGTTAAAAACACTCCTAATTCACTCTGACTTACAAAATGTAGCATCCCATCTCCCAGATTCCTGCCCTAAAATGCCACTTAGTTTGGTGTTATTAAGTGCCAATCAGTTTAAGCAGCTAATATTCCCAAGTAACAGTCTGGTTTTTAACATGTTTTAGGAAGGAAGACACTTTCTTCCCATTAAAGGCTTTATACATATCCTATATTGGAAAAAAATGTGACTAAGAACTTCAATGAAGGCACTTCAGAATGTCCCTGGCACACCCAAAGATGTGGGTGAAATATAGTATTTTGGTCCAGGACTCACTGAATACAGAAATTATCATCTGTCTTCATGTCCCCAGTGCCAAGCACTGTGTCTGGCACGAAGACAGCACAATAAATTTTGGTATTGTATGTCATTAAAACTAGTTGAGAAACACAACTGAGAGTTCCATCAGAGCTAGTTAAGGTTACCCAGCAAGGAAAAGATATTCATGAGGAATGACTAATGGAGTTCTTGGGTTTTTAAATCAAAGAGTCAGTATTTTATTAGAAAGTGGAAAAAACAAAATGACATAATGGGAAAGAAATAAAATGGCAAAAGTCCCTTAAAGTCCATGGATCAGAGAGCAGAGCATTTATGACTAATCTTCAGGGATTGTGAGGGAGGATATTTACACACTCGTTCAACAAATATTTCTTAAACTGCTATGTGCCAGGCTCTGTGCTTGGCAGAAGCCACACAAATGTAAGACATCGTTCCTATCCTAAAGGAGCTCTCGACTTGAGAACAAACAGGCATGAAAAATAAACAGCTTCCTACCTTGTGATGTGATGAAAGCTATGCTATAAGGGAGATATTTGCAAAGAGGAATGAGTTCAAAGAGGAAGGAGGGACAGTTTAGGAAGTTTCAGGATAGCTTCATAAAGGAAGAGAAAATAAGACCTTGACAGATCAGTAGGTTTAACAACATGTGCAAAGACAGAGGAAAGAAAATACATATAGAATGTTCTAGAAAGGAGAGTAATGCAGTGTAAGTGGAGCACAGCACTGCATGAAAAGTGGAGAGTAGCAGGAGATGATATTGAAAAAGCAGACTAAGTCCAAATCACAAAGGACCTTACAATGCTCTGCACAGGGATTTGGACTTTAGCCTAAAGTCAAGGTGGATCCATCCCAAAGTTCTAAGCAGATACATGATAGGAGAGAATTTCTTTGCCCACAGGAAGCCAGAAGTGATCATGTGACTTATTTGGGCCAATGAAACGTGAATAGACATGATGCCACATTCTGGCCAGGCACAGTGGCTCACACCTGTAATTTCAGCACTTTGGGAGGCCAACGTGGGTGGATCACCTGAGTTCAGGAGTTCAAGACCAGCCTGGCCAACATAGTGAAACCCCATCTCTACTAAAAATACAAAATTAGCCAGGCGTGGTGGTGCACACCTGTATTCCCAGCTACTCAGGAGGCTGAGGCAGGAGAAGCGCTTGAACCATGAGGCAGAAGTTGCAGTGAGCTGAGATCGTGCCATTACACTGCAGCCTGGGCAACAAGAGCAAAACTCCGTCTCAGGAAAAAAAAAAAAAGTCATGCCACATTCTTTTTTTTTCTAGCCAGTGACCAACAATTTTAAGAGAGTGACTTTTCTGTCTGCCTGGGTTCCAGAGTGATTACAATTGAGGTAGGAGGCAGGACTCAACTCCAGACCAGATTGAAGATGGACTGAAACAGGGAAGTGGCACTGAAAGCACCTCTCCATAAGACGTGCCCACCAGCACCATGACAGTTTACAATCACCATGGCCACACCCAGAAGTTACCACCGCTTCCCATGGCAACTAGCAGGAAGTTGTCACCCTTTCTCTGGAAATTTCTGAATAACCTACTGCTTAATTTGCATGTAATTAAAAGTTGGTATAAATATGACTGCAGAAATTTCCCTGAGTTGCTACTCACAGCACACTGCCTATGAGGTAGCCCTGCTCTGCAGGAGCAGTGACCAAGCTGTAACACCACCTCCTCAATAAAGCTGTTTTCTTCTACCACCAGCTTGCTCTTGAATTGTTTCCTGAGCAAAGCCAAGAACTGTCCTGGGCTAAGCCCCAGTGTTAGGGCTCACTGGCCCCGCACTGCAGTGAGCACAGCCTTCCTGCTGAACGACAGTGGATTTGTAGTGGGAGTAAGAATTAAGACTTTGTTGTCTTAGCCACTTTGATTTGCAGGAGCTTTCTTATTACTGCATAAAAACTGCAGGCTATCTTGACTGATAGAGCAGGAGAGCAGCATGATGAGATTTATATTTTTAAAATATAATTGACAACAACATGGAGGATGGATTAGAAGTAGGAGAGGAAGTTAATTACAGGCACAAAACCAATACAGAGATATTGCAATAGTCC
Source organism: Mandrillus leucophaeus (assembly GCF_000951045.1). Taxonomy (NCBI): domain Eukaryota; kingdom Metazoa; phylum Chordata; class Mammalia; order Primates; family Cercopithecidae; genus Mandrillus; species Mandrillus leucophaeus. The sequence goes on from NW_012106598.1 coordinate 506,036, forward strand.
AGGAAAGAGATAATAGAGGCCTAAAATGAGAGCCATGACAATGAAGGTGAAGAAAATGAGTTATACTTAAGAAATATTTACATTGCAATATCAACAATATTATATTGCAATATCAAAGACTATAGTGATTATCAAAATGTGCTTTATAGATGTTTTTTGTCATCTATTCCTATGTAACAAATTACCCCAAAACTTATCAACTTAAAACAATGATAAATGTATATTATCTCACAGTTTCTGTGGGTCAGAAAGTTCAAGAACAGCTTAGCTGGTGGTCCTGGCTCAGGATTTCTCATGAGGTTGCAGTCAAGATGTTGGCCAGGGCTGCAGTCATCTGAAGGTTTGACTGGGGCTAGAGGATCCATTTCCAAAATGGTTCACTTCTATAGCTGGGAAGTTGATGCTAACTGTTGGCAAGAGGCTTCTGTTTCTTATCATGTGGATCTTTCCATAAGGTTGCTTAAATGTCCTCATGATGTGGCAGCTGGCTTTCCCCAGAGTGAGTGACCCAAAAGAGAATATGGTGCAGTGGCAATTTCTCTTATGGCCTAGCCTTAGAAGTCACATAACATGACTGCTTGCGTATGCTTTGGCCACACTGACCAAACATGATGCACTGTACGAAGGGTCCCTAAAAAGAGGTGAATATATGAGGTGAAGATCATGCATGAAGGGCCAGCTTGAAGCCTGACTACCACAATGCACAAGGTGGAAATAAAGAAGCTGACTCTGAGACTTCTAGCTTAAACGATTCAATGGTGAGATTAAGCAAGATACAGAAAGGGGGTGGGAGGACCAGTTTGGGAAGGGAGACAGCAGATCATTAGTTCTATTTTGGAACTGCCATGGGGAGGAGCCTTGAAGACATGCAAACAGAGATGCCTAATTGTTAAATAAGCAGCTCCTAAGAGAGGGCTGATAACTTAGGAATGAATATTATCTAAGTGGTGGGAGGAGCAAAGGTAGAAAATAATATGACCCAGGAAGTGTGTACAGAAAAAAGAGGGAAGAAACGAAACAAAACACCAGGAATGGATCCTTATGAAGAGATTCTTATATTTTTAAGGAAAGGGGGAAAGAGGAAAAGTCAGTAAATGGCACAGGGCAGCAGGACTCAGGGAAGTAATCAGAAGATGGGTATTGTCTGGATCGGGAGACTATGGTGGACAGTTCTGTGAGTTTCAGCAGCAATGTCACATGACATAAGTCAAGCAATGTGAAAACTGAGACAAGCCCATTGTATTTCAGAGATACAGTGGGTGGCCATATGTAAGTATCTCAGTGGAGGTGGGATGGTATTGCTCACCTAAATTCATAATTTCACCGTTGAGATTAAACTCTTCCTTTCAGGCAATAGAGGTGGCTTCCCTCAAAACAGGCCCACAGTATAACACCTTGAGTACAGAACAACCACAGCCCACCCATGATGTAAGAACTAGTCCATACAGCAATGGAAAACTCCTTTTATCATGGGTCTATTATGCGCTGTCTATTGCGGATGGAGCATGAATGGGTCAGAGAAAGAACCATTTCTTCTTCCCAAGGAAACAACTTTGCCTTCATGAAAAGCTTAGGTTATTGATGAACTTCTCGGGGCATATTGCTTAGTAGCTACTCTATGGTTCTAGGGTTATAGGTCAGGAAGTCCCAAACCGATAATCACAGGATTCAAAAATCATAAGAAGAGATAATCTTGATGAATCTTCTCAAAGATAAAAGAAGACCCAGTAATATTAAACTATTTGCTCAAGGTCATTTTTTTTTTTTTTTTTTTTTTTGCTATGATTGGGTCCTGGCTTTCTGGCTCACTGCTTCTTGTCCAGAACTCTTTTAACTCATTCACATTTCTTCACATTATTTTACACACACACACACACACACACATAGGTATAAATCTAATATCAGGAGAAACTGATGTTCAGTAGCTTAATAGGCATCTCCAATTTAACATAGCTAAAACAGATCTCTTGATGTTGTTCCTGAAAATAGATCTCTCCTCACCTCCCCTATAACTATAAAGGGTACACTCACCCACACCCAGAAACCTTTCTTGATGGCTCTCTCTCTCACCATCATAGCATTTACCAATATCTGATGTTGTTTTAGATTTTTATCTGCTTATTTATTGCTCCTTTCCCACTGAAATGTAAGCTCCATGGTGCCATTTTGTTCGGAGAAAACTCTTCACTGCTTTAAAAGTGGCTGGCACATAGTAGGCGCCCAAAAAATACATGTTGAATGAATCCATTAGTATTAAATCCTGTGGTCAGGAAACACTTATGGCAATATTATTTTTAGTTAAACGGGAACTTAATGTAGGGACTTACCAGAAACTGAAAGCAGAAATGTCACAGTCATTGCTATAGGCCATGTAGTTGCCTTTGATTTTAAAAACAATGAGGCCGGGCGTAGTGGCTCACACCTGTAATCCCAGCACTTTGGGAGGCCGAGGCAAGTGGATCAATTGAGGTCAGGGGTTCAAGACCAGCCTGGCCAACATAGTGAAACCCGGTCTTTACTAAAAATACAAAAATCACCTGGGCATAATGGCACACGCCTGTAATCCCAGCTACTTGGGAGGCTGAGGCAGAGAATTGTTTGAACCCAGGAGGTGGGGGTTGCAGTGAGCCAAGATCGTGCCACTGCATGCCAGCCTGGGTGACAGAGTGAGACTCCATCTAAAATAAATTTTAAAAGACAATGATAGTCACAGTACCTCTGAAATCTGTGTCTAGGATCAAATACCAGCCTATTAATATGCTCAGAAGCAAGTGACACTGATACGACAGGAGGTAATATGGCAAAATCAAAACTTACTACTACCCTAAATTAATGACTTTGGCCATATATTGTCAATATCCACTGAGCCTTTCTCACTTCTAGACATCCTGCCAGGAAATTATAGAAACAAACTCAGTTACAAGCAATAAAGGACACTGCTGTGAAGGATCCAATTCCACTAACTTATATATTCATTTATTCTATTCATTCAGCAAACTTTCATTGAGTGGATACTATGTGTGTAACACATCTAGGTGCAAAGACTAAAATCCTATCTGGAATAGTGTTTGCTATTGTTCTTGTTGCAGTCTTATCTCTGTCACCATCATCTTATTCATGCACAGCTGGAGGCATATAAAGGTTACCATGGGAAACTAAAGAAAGGCATCTCGGTGTCCTTTACTTATGTTTCCTACCGTGGGGAGTGATGATGACATTTATCAAGCAGCCTCACCGACAAGTTGTTGTATCCTAAGAACTTATGTCTCTATCTTAGGACCATATTATCTAAGTTACCTGAGTCGTAAGGATGAGGAGAAGCGTTTGATCTTATTTCAGAAGCGAAATTCCATTCCCCTACTTTGACAATATTTTCCCAGTAGTAATTTAATCCTCAGAATCCTGTAAGACCCTTAGGATGGTAATGAATAAATGAATGGCTGCAGTACATTAAATCCTTATTTTCATCCTAAGAGCTTGATCTTGGTGATTACCAGTTTTTCAGCTCTTCAATCATCTATTGCAACATATCATGATACAACAGAAACTATTTAGAAGCAAGTAAGATGCTAACTGCTGTCGCGTGCATTTAGAAATGGTCAGTTGACCAGAAGAGAAATCAGATGGTTAAACTTCTGCAACATGTTTCAAAGACCTCCAGTAAGGCTTAATACCTTGAAATATGAATTAGGGGAAGAGAAAGATTTGCCTGTCCTAAAATTTTGGCAAAGAAACAACAGAAACCTATCTTCGAACCCATCAAACAATCCTCTTCTGTCTGACCCTTACCAAGAGCTCTCTTTATCTCCTTGGAATATTGACTTCCTTCCAATATAGATAGGACTTCTCTGCATTCCCCAGGTGGGCCTGTTGTCACTAAGAGTTTTTAACAAGATGCATTAACCTCCTTGGGCTGCTGTGACAAATTACCCCAAACTGGGTGGCTTAAACCAGCAGAAATTTATTCTCTTACAGTTCCAAAGTCTAGGAGTATGAAATCAAGGTGTCAGCAGGGCCGTCCTCTCTCTGAAGGCTCCAGGAAAAAAAATCTTCCTTGCCTTTTACAGCTTCTTCCATTCCAGGTTGCCAGAGCAATCTCTGGCATTTCCTGGTTTGTAACTGCATCACTTCAATTTCTGCATCTGTCTTCACATGGCCATCCTCCCCCTATGTGTGTCTTTATTTGTTTTTTCTTTTGAAACAGGGTCTCGCTCTGTCACCCAGACTGGAGTGCAAGTGGCACAATCACAGATCACTGCAGCCTTGACTTTCTGGGCTCAAGCGATCCTCCTGCCTCAGCCCCACCGAGTAGCTGAGACTCCAGTGCACCACCACACCCCGCTAATTTTTGTATTTTTTGAAGAGATGGGGTTTCACCATGTTGCCCCAGGCTGGTCTCAAACTCGGGCTCAAGTGATCTGCCCGCCTCGGCCTCCCGAAGTGCTGGGATTACAGGCATAAGCCACCACACCCAGCCCTGTGTGTGTCTTTCTGTCCAAATCTCCCTCTTCTTATACAGACATCAGTCACTGGCTTTAGGACCCATTCTAATCCAGTACGACCTCATCTTAACTGGATTACGTCTGCAAAGAACCTGTTTCCAAATAAGGTCACATTCACAGGTACCAGGGCTTAGGACTTCAGCTTATTTAGGAGGACACAGTTCAACTCACGACAATGCCCAAAATGTGAGCCTTCTAATCTGAGAAAATTCCACCAAATAGCATTATAAACATGACGTAGCACTTGGACTCTCTGGGCCTTCTCTGAGAAACTGGCATAATCCTTCTCATCTTCTTCAAAAGTTTGTCACAAGTTATAACGAAACAATTTCCTTCCTTCCTCTTTCTTTCCTTCACTCTTTCCTTCCTTTATTTCCTCATTTTCCTCTCTCCTTCCTCTTTTCCTTCCTTTCTTCTTCCTTTCTTTCCTTCCTTTTCACAAATACTTGTATTTACTATGAGATAACCCAGTATTTCTGCTTTGGATGATAGAAAGATGAAGTGACAGTCCCACATTGAAAATTCAGAATTAAGGCTGGGTGCGGTGACAGTAGCCCTAGTCCCAGCTACTTGGGAGGTGGAGGCAGGAAGATCACTTGAGCCCGGGAGTTTGAAGCTGCAGTGTGCTATGAAGGTACCTGTGAATAGCCACTCCAACCTGGGCAACACAGAGAGACCTCATCTCAAAAAAAAAAAAAAAAAAAAAAGAGACTTTGTTAGAAGATTCAAAAGTCATAATATAAGGCAGAAGGTGGTAGTTGGCATAAGAGAGTCCCAGATACGGTGGCACAAAAATACAGAGAAATAGATCAATTCCTGCTGAGAAGAATCCAGCAAGACACTGGAGCTTGACCTTGAAGAATTATCTAGGATTTGGAGTTTCAGAGATATAGAAAAAGAGTTCCCAGTTAAGCTGGGAGCAAAAGCATAGAGATGAGAAATCAGTGTATTTATAAATTTCTCAATGTGTCAAGGGCCCCTTATGCGTCATTGCTACAAACACATTTCATTTCAGAAGTTTTAATAGAAAAGAGATTGGAAGGGGAAAAAAAGCACCAAAAAAAAAAAAAACCAAAAAACAAAAAAAACTAACAATGGTCATCTTTGAGTGGTTAAGAAAAATTGTGCTTTTATTTATTTTTCAAATTTTTTCTAATGAGCTTGCTTTATTTTTCATTAGAAATTTTTTTTTTAATTTTTCAAGACAGATTTTTCAAATCATCTCAAAATTTTTGACTCAAAAAAGGACAAATTGAATCTTTCCAGACACAGAATGTTTACTGAGTGAGACAACTATCATCATGTCCATTGTGACACAGAGGAAGGAAACGGCCATGAGAACTAGCTAATCAATCAGCTGGTTCCTGCAGATACAGGCATTTTAGCCTCCACTTGAAGGCAGAGTAGAACTTGGATGTTTTCCTTTAGGTAAGCAATGTCTGCCCTCTGCTGGGCATTTAAAAGTTACCAAAGACAACACTTTGCCTTTCCCATGTGGCAAGACAAAGTGATCAAGAGACAAGAAAGGTAAAATCACCATACTGATCTTGAAGGCATTCGTTTTATTACTTGGACCAGGTTTCCCATTTCTATAAGCATACTCCCACATCAGAGAGGAAAGCCCTTTGTTCTCTTTCCCTCGAAGGCCGGTAGCACAGTCCACCCTTGTCTGGGACTCCAGACCACCATCTGAGTCAGAGGCACATGGTTTCAGTTGGCAGAGGGCAGGTATTCTCTGGTTTGTAGGGGGTAGGGGGTAGGGGGCAGGGGTTGGGCTCAGTACCCCAGTGCTTGGGGTTGGCTGGAGGGTCTGCCTAAAGTGACACGGACAGTCACAATGCAGAAAGGAATCAGCTGTTTCTCCTAATTCAACACCTTTGAGTGGGGTTTTTTCTGAATTAGGCTACATTCTCAGCCTCAACACTATTGACTTTCAGGACAGGCTCATTCTTGGTTATTACATAAAGGACAGTGGGGGCTGTCCTGTGCATTAGAGGATGTTTGGCAGCATCCCTGGCTTCTACCCACTACATGCCATGGCACCCTGCCCTCGGTTGTGACAACCAAAAATATCTCGAGACATTGTCAACTTCCCCTCCTTCCTACCTGGAGGGAGGATGGGGAAAGCTGGGTAGGGGGAATGGCCCCCCGCTGAGAATCACTTCTTGAGATCCAGCTTCTCTTCCTTTTAAGCCCTGGCATATATACAAACTATCACTCTCATTGTATATAAACAAGCAGCAATGACAAGGACAAATACCTAGACGTTAAAGACCCTGACCGGGCATGGTGGCTCACACCTGTAATCCCGGCACTTTAGGAGACCGAGGTGGGCAGATCACCTGAGGTCAGGAGTTCGAGACCAGCCTGACCAACATGGTGAAACCCAGTCTCTACTAAATATACAAAAATTAGACGGGCATGGTGGTGCACGCCTGTAATCCCAGCTACTTGGGAGGTTGAGGAAAGAGAATCGCTTGAACCCAGGAGGCAAAGGTTGCAGTGAGCCGAGATGGCACCATTGCACTCCAGCCTGAGTGACAAGAACGAAACTCCGTCTTCCCCCCAAAAAAAGAAGTTAAAGACCCTGTGTTTCCCTGTGCCACATCCCGGAGCCTCCTGGCCTTGGTTTCATCAACTTCAAATATGTATACCTATATATATATATATCTCTCATTACTTTTATTTTGAAAGACTGTTCTGTGTTTAGTTAACAAACACTTACTAAGCACCTACTATGTGTAAGGCAGTGTGCTGATGATTCCATGGGGAACAGTTTCAAGTTTGAAAATATTACTACGCAGAGCCTGATGCACTATACAGACGTGCTTCTATAGGAAAATTAATAATGAATCATTGGGAGATAGCACTTTAAGAAAGACGATATTGACCAGGTACAGTGGCTCACACCGGTAATCCCAGCACTTTGGGAGGCTGAGGTGAAAGGACCACTTGAGCCCAGAAGGTCAAGGTTGCAGTGAGCTATGAGGGCCACTGCACTCCAGCCTGGGTGATGGAACAAAACTCTGTCTTCAAAAAAACAGAAAGGAAGAGTGAATACAGGCCCAGAACCTCTCATTCACATTTCTGAAACCCAAAAAATTCTGAAAACCTTTTTTCTTTTAATGTATTTGCCATCAAAATTTATTTGGTGGCAAAACCTGACCTGAAGTGAATGACACCACTGACAGTCTTCATTACTTCATTGGTCCTGCTGAGTGTGAATATTCCTGCTTTTCTAACAAATATGAATGTGTTTGGTCAAAGGGTGCTTGCTCAGACTGTGCTGGGGGTGTTACATAATATATAACATGTGCCCTGTTTTGCCTTTCTGAAACCCAAAATAATCTGAATTCCAGAACATATATGGCCCTGAGGGTTTTGGATAAGGTATCGTGGACCAGAATATGTAAAATCTCAGGGAACTGAGCAAAACTGGAGCTAACACCTTCACACTATAAGTATTCATTATTCCTCATTTGCATCTTGTACCGTGCCCAGCAAACCGTGAGCTCACGAGGTAAATAGGGAAAGATGGGAGTGTGAGTTTGCATGTAGGGCATGTGGATTTTGTCCTTCAACAGCACAGGTAGCCTCTGTCCAAAGAAACCAGTTACTGTTCACATCCATCTCCCAGAAAGGAAAGGAGCAAAACTTAATCACAGATGTGGCCCAGTCCCCCTCTGTAGCCCCAGGTACCAGAAGCAGCCCTCCTGCTGGAAATGACACTTCTCTCCAGTTCCAGCGAGCAGGGACCCACTTCAGCTCACCCAGTTTGCCTGTTCTGTTCTCCAACTTTCTTAATGCCCATTCAGCCCAGCAGGCTCAGACGGAGAGGAACAGCTCCTGCATCCTTGGGTCTAGGTCTCCGCCAAGTTGGCAGTGGAGGGAGAGGAAGGGGTGGTGCTCTTGCCCTGTTGTTTAATATGCAGAAGATTTTACAGGAGCCATGGATTAATCGGCCCAAAAAAATAAGAAGAGATATTTATGGTAAGTTCGAGTTTCACAACCACTCAAGAGGTTTTCACTTCAAAAGATTTTAGCTCAAACCAGAGCTCAATCTCTCATTACCACCAACTTCAATCTTTTGGCCTTTAAAGGTCTTGTTGTCTCCCTGACTCAATTCTTCACTTCAGTTTATTTGTTTGAAAGTATATACTGAACCTGTATCACATGCCAAATGCTTTGCTGGGTGATGGAAATATACACACGAATAAGACATGGCCCCTGCCTGGGAAAAGTCATGGTCCAATAAGGGAGACACTGTTGGACAACAGGCTGTCTCCAATCACTTTATGAGCAAAAGCTACTTTCCTTTTACACTAAGTTTGTGGCTAAAAGCAGAGGTCAGGGCAGGGTGCAGTGGCTTACACCTGTAATCGCAGCATTTTGGAACACCGAGGCAGGTGGATTACTTGAGTCCAGGAGTTCTAGACTGGCCTGGCCAACATGATGAAACCCCGTCTCTACTAAAACCTCAAAAAAATTAGCCAGGTGTGGTGGCTCGTGCCTATAATCCCAGCTACTTGGGAGGCTGAGGCAGGAGAATCACTTGAACCCAAGAGGCGGAGGTTGCAGTGAATGGAGATCACGTCACCACACTCCAGCCTGGACAACAGAGCAAGACTGTCAAAAAAAAAAAAAAAAAAACAAAGGTCAGCAAACAGGCCTGCAAGCCAGCTGGATGTTCTTTTTTTTTTTGGACAGAGTCTCACTCTGTCACCCAGGTTGGAGTCCAGTGGCATAGCATGGTCTTGGCTCACTGCAACCTCTGCCTCCCAGGTTCAAGTGATTCTCCCGCCTCAGCCAACTGAGTATCTGGGATTATAGGTATGCGCCACCACGCAGGGCTAATTTTTGTATTTTTAGTAGAGATGGGGTTTCACTATGTTGGCCAGGATGGTCTCGAACTCCTGACCTCGTGATCTGCCCACTTCGGGCTCCCAAAGTACTGGAATTACAGGCGTGAGTCACCGTGCCCGGCTGCATGTTCTTATAAATAAGGTTTTGCTGGAACATAACCACACACATTTGTTTATGTATTGTCTGTAGCTGCTTTTGCACTACAATATGTAGCTGCTTTTGCACTACAGTAGCGAGTCGGGTTTGCTCTGAGTACGCAATAGAGATCATACAGCTCCCAAAGCCTAAAATAGTTCCTGTATGGAAAAAGTTTGTCGACTCCCGGACTGAAGGATAGGTAGAGGGCTGGTGGCAGGGAAAGCTATGAAAGAAGATAAAAGGAAAGAAATCCCTGACAGTCGAGCCCCCAAGAAGAACGATCAAATGACAGTGTATAAGTTGGCATTTGGCTCAGCTGTGCATAACAGAAAACTCAATTCTAGGCTTAAACAAAATAAAGGTTTTATGTCTCCTACGTGAAAGAGGTCAAGAGGTGGACAGCCTAAGTTTGGGTTTGGTGGCTTCATGGTCACCAGGGACCCAAATTCCTTTTATCTTTCTGCTCCCTGTCATTCTTAGCAGGAGTTTTCCTTCCTCCAGTTTGTCTCATGGCCCAGTATAGCTGCGGGAGCTCTCGTAATTACATCTGTGTTCCAGATAAACAGTGAAAAAGGAAGCAAAAAAAAATCTACCTTTTATCCAAGTCAATTCCCTTTAAGAACATGACCTGGAACTCCCACTCTAAAACCTCCATTTCCAACTCATTGGCCACCTCTACCTACGGGGAAAATGGAGATTTAGTCTTCCACAGCACCCTGCTCATAAACCCTTCCCATTTTTTTCCCACAGAACCACAGAAGCACATATAGATGCTAGCATGCTCATAGCTAGGATATGAGATCCTCTAATTGAGTTCCAAAATGAACATTGTGGACAAGGCTCACCAGAAAAAAATGGAAAACCTCTTCCCTGTCTCACTATTAATGTTTTTGTTCATTTTTCAAATATTTGTGAGCCTCTCCTGTGTTCCAGACACTGTGCTTGCCACTGCAACCTTCTCTTTCTTTTTTTCTTTTTCTTTTTTTTTTTTTTCTTTTGATGTGTCTTTTTGTTGTTGTTGTCATTTCAGAAAACAGTGGGATAGAAGAAAGCTTTTAAGGTATCATCTAAACCATTCAATTATTCCATGATTAATTATGTGAGTTGATTTTCCTTTACATGGCACACATATGTAACTGTTAGCAAGTAGTATATGTCTTTGAATGGTATCTCTTCCCAAGTGGTATGGCTTAAAGTTGTTTCGTACGTTACTAATGTAAAGGGAATTTACATCTTATAAAAGCACCCATCCATTGTTATATTTGTTTATGTTTCTCTCCTCCAATAAATAGACTATAACTCCTTAAGAACTTTGTGTTTGCTAACTGCAGGCACTTAATAAATGTTCCATGAGGGAATAAAAGAATGATCTTTCAACCTTCTGGTTGAGGACTCCCTGCCTTTAAAACTGAGCTTAGTAACTGTTTCCTGTTCTCTTGACACAGATGACAGAGATGAGGATGATGCTTTCGTGTGTGCAGGACTTCAAAATTTTCTAAGAGCTTTTCACATACATTTTTTAATAATTTAAAAATAAATTAACCTAGAAAATATGCCTCGACCATGGGAGTAGTAGCAAGTATCCCTTTTACACTGAATGAAGTTAGGAGGAGTTGTCTTTTTCCTTTCAATGGGTTCTTCCTTCATTCAAATCCTTTAATGGCAAGATTTGAAAATATGCATTTCAAATGCCAGGAGAAACATGACTACCTTCTTCAACTGTAGGAAAACCAAGAAGTAGAGAAGTTAAACAGCATTGAAAGGAATCCAGGTTAAGCCTCGGGAAAACTGTGTTGAACATAAAATATATGAAGCAGGAAAATGCTTTCCTAAGAGGTATGGAATCACTACAAAAATGGCTCATACCGCGGTTCTAAAATTGCTTCATTCTGAAGGGCTTAGTTCAATTTTCCTTGGGAAAAACATGCATGAAAAAAATTGGCCACCAGAGGGTGCTGTACCAAAATCCAAAGGAATTCCTGCAAATTCCTTACAGAGTGCTCGCATGTTGAAGACCTACCATGGGCCAGTCTCAAAGCTTTCCTGGTGTTTTCCCAATCAGTTCTCCATAAACTGTGCTTCCTGGAAAAGCACCCTGACTTCTGCTCTAGACTTCCAGAGCAGAACACCCCTTCTTAGAAGCAGAGTCACATGGGACCAACGCTGCCCTCACTGGGAGAGCTCTGTCACCTACAACCCAGCTCTATCACCTACAACCCTTACACTAACAGTCCCTTTTCTATTCTTGCATCTGCTCATGAATATAGTAATTTACATATGGTTAATTTATGTCTGCCACTTCCCTTAAGTACACTGGTGATTAATAAATCAGGACAATATGAGAACCTATGAGACTGTTACATTTAATTTCATAATTAATAACTAAGATTAAGAGACCTATTTGTCATTTAGGAACACCAGGATTCATCCTCTTAAATGCCATCTGGATTTCTTGTCGATTATTTGATTTGTTTAAGCCTTGTTTATTCTCATTGAAAAGCCCTCAGATTTCACTAATGTGACATACCAGATACTCAGCTAATCATCTTAGCAGAAAACAAAATACGCAGAAGCTCAGCACTTGAATCAATGTGGTCATGAAGAAAGCGAAGGGGGCGTGGGTAGAGAGATACCTGCTCTCCCATCACGTTAGCCACCAATTACCTGTGGGACCGTGAGGTCACAGGTACTCTGTACTTCTCGACCTCAGAGAGAGGGTTGGACTAGAGCAGAGGCTTTTACCTTTTCAAGTGAACCCCTTCTTCTGTAATGGAAGGGGTATATTCCACCAATGTCCTGGCTCTAAAGAGATGGTAAACAGGTTACATTTGGCTTCACTCAAGTTTCTAATGTTTTGCCTTTCATTCTACACCACCTCTCCAGGTCTCTAGAGGCTAGCTCCCAAAATCACATGGACGGGGCTCATAAGTGCAGGACAGACATCCCAATGCGGGTTGTCTACACAAAGTAAGAGTCATGGAGTTGGGCGTGGTGGTTCACGCCTATAATCCCAGCACTTTGGGAGGTCAAGGCAGGCGGATCACCTGAGGTCAAGAGTTGAAGACCACCTGGGCAACGGGGTGAAACCCTGTCTCTTCTAAAAATATATTTTTTATTTTTATTTTTATTTTAAAAAAAAAAATATATATATATACAAAAATTAGCTGGGTATGGTGGTGGGCACCTGTAATCCTGGCTACCTGAGAGGCTGAGGCAGGAGAATCGCTTGAACCCAGGAGGCAGAGGTTGCAGCGAGTCAAGATTGTGCCACTGCCCTCCAGCCTGGGAGACAAGAGCAAGACCCTGTACCAAAAAATAAAGGAGACATGGGGCCTACATAATTGTGCTCAGGTACATGTTTCAGAAGCAAAAATATTGGATTAAGTGAAGGGTTTATTTCTCTCATGTAACCAGGAAACCAAGTACTGGATAAGCCAGCCCTAATGGGACTGCTCACGGAACAGGCTCCTGCTACCTCCTGTCATCTTTGCAAGTGGTCACAAGACGGCTGGGGCATCTTTAGGCATCATGTCACCATTTCAGGCAGGAAGGAGGAGAAAGGGGAAGGCAAAGGGTTCACGCCAGCTGAGTCTGCCCAATTTTCCTAGGAAAACAGTAGCTTTCCTGGAGCCTCATGAAGTGGAAGATACATCTTTCATTCACATGTCATTGGCCAGACTATCCACATGACCTTGAATTGCTGATGGGCCCAACGCCATCCTGAAGCAAATTGGAGCTATAACAAGCAAGGGAAACGAGGCGAATGGAAATTGACAAGGCCACTGGCTGCATATGTCAAAAGAAGGAGAAAAGTATTAGGACGCAGATTCGGAGGTCCTCATGCTAGGGCATGCAGCAGATGGCTGTCTACGAGGAAGTCCTCACCAGACAGCAACAAGAAATCTGCTAACCAACCTCCTCCTTATGGTGGACGCAGCACTCACTGCAAGGGAGTCTTGACTTCCTTTGACAGCCTGCATTGGTGAGCCATTCATCAATGGCTGCTGAGCCAGCGGAGCGTTGCACCCTCTAGGTGCCAATTCTGCACTGCTGGAGTCTGGTCCCTCATCCCAGCCCCTCTCACCTCCCTGCCTATTCTCTTCCTCTCCATCTTGGCCTCTCCTCCAGCTCTGAGAGTCCTTTGCCCTTCCTCACTTCCCAAACCTCTAGTCTGCGCACAGGAATCTGCTTTCTGAAGTCTGAGCTTCTGAAACATAGAACCCAAGAATACCCTTCTTTCTTTGTCCCTCTGTTTTCTCTGTCACCTTTCTCTAAGGCAATGAACACAGAATGCCATGCTCACTGAATGCATAAAGGAACCAGAGGTATAAGGAAGTTACAGGATCAACAACAACAACAAATTAGATTTAGGCCAGTGGCAGCTTGATGGCTCTCACCTGTAATCCTAGCACTTTGGGAGGCCGAGGCAAGCAGATCACCTGAGCCCAGGAGTTCAAGACCACCCTGGGCAACATAGTGAAACCCCATCTCTACAAAAAAATACAAAAATTAGCCAGGCGTGGTGGCACACACCAGTAGTGACAGTCACTCAGGAGCTGATGTAGGAGGATCACCTGAGCCTGGGGAGGTTGAGGCTGCAGTGAGCTGTGATCACACCTCTGCACTCCAGCCTAGGCAACAGGGTGAGACCCTGCCTAGAAAAAGAAAAGAAAAAAGAGAAAAAGAGATTTTAAAGTATCATTCCTCTGCTCTTCATGTGAAATATTACCCAGAAACCCAAAATGTAAAACATAAAAACCAGAGTATGGTTAAGGGGTGGAAAGAATGGGAGATGAGAGGACCCCAGGGCCCTCCCCCAGAGGCCTGAGAGAAGTCTGCCAAGGAAAGTTTGAAAACTCACCAAACTGGGAAATCTCTGCAGTCTCTTCTAGCTTGAAAGTTCTACAATTCAGTGTTAAGGAGCAAACACGGCCTAATTCCCGGACTCGAGAACAGTCACGCATACAAAGTGTGACAGGTGAAGTTAATGATGATTAATGTGGGTGTGTTGCAGCCTTTTTTTGACCCTGATCCTACTATCAGGGCTACTTCAAGCCCTTCAGCTTCCCCACCCTCCAAGCAGGGTTTTCTGTATGTGTGATAAGGAATCAGCGTGGAAAGATAAGAAACACAAGAGTCACCAGCTCAAAAATTAAGCAGAAAAATAATGCGTGACTTAGCAATTCCATACCCACATAAACACCAAAAAGAACAGGAAACAGAGACTCAAACAAACACTTGTACACACATGTTTATAGCAGCGCTATCCATGATAGCCAAAAACAAGAAATAACCCAAAAGCCCACCGACAGATGAGTGGATAAACGAATTGTGATATTTTACATACCGTGGAATATTATTCAGTCATCAAAAGGAAGGAAATACTGATACATGCTGGATGAGCCTCAAAAACATTAAACTGCTTGAAAGAAACAAGACATGAAAGGCCACATATCGTATGGTTTCATTTATAGGAAATGTCCAGAACAGTTAAATCCAAAGAGACAGGCAGCAAATTGGCGGTTGCCAAGGGCTCGGGGAGGGGAGAATGAAGTGTAACTGCTTAGTGGGCATGGGGTTGTATTTGGGGAGAATAAAATGTTTTAGAACTAGATAAAGGTGATGGTTGTACAATACTAAGAATGTATTAAATGACACTGAATTTTTCACTTTAAAATGGTTAATTTTAGGTTTTGTGAATTTGATCTCAATTTTTTAAAAATCAGTTGAGCAAAAAGAAAAAGAGATGGCACCAGGGAATGTTTGCAGAGAGAGTGTTTGGGGGCCGTGGCTGTGGAAAGAGCGACTGCAGGTACAAGTGTAGTGGAAGGGGAGGACGCTGCGGGAGACGTTCTGCCCCTCTCCCCACGCTGAAGTGCAGGTAAAGGACTCCAGCACTGGCATGGTTTGGAGCAGAAGCTCTGGAACCAGACTGCCTGATTTTAAATCCCCATCCTATTACTTATTAACAGTAACCTTGGGCAAGTTGCTTAACCTGTCCATAGCTCGTTTCTTCATCTGTAACATGGAGAGAATAATAATACATAACTAAGGATTGTTTAAAAGGGTTAAATACATTCTTTCATATAAATCACTTGGGATAGTGTAGACCATCTCCTCAATATTCGCGTCAGCCTTCAGTGAATGTTACCCAGTGTTCTTTCCTCACGTGGCCTCATAGGTCTTCCTCTTTGACCAGACCATTCCAGAATTGAACCATGTCCACTGTCCACTCTGCTTTGTAAATCTTCTATCAGTGTTTCCCTATTCTGAAAAATGGTTTTTGAGACAGGATCCCACTTTGTCACCAAGGCTAGAGTGCAGTGGCACAATCACAGCTCACTGCAGCCTCAACCTCCTCGGCTCAGGTGATCCTCCCACCTAAACCTCCTGAGTACCTGAGACTACAGGTGCCTGCCACCACACCCTGTGAATTTTTGTAATTTTTAGAGACCGGGTTTCGCCACGTTGCCCAGGCTGGTCTTGAACTCCAGCACTCAAGCAATCTGCCTGCCTCAGCCTCCCAAAGTGCTGGAATTACAGGTTTGAGCCACTGTGCCCAGACTGCAAATGTTTTTAATACAAACTTTGAAATAAGTATAAATAATATCCCTTTCAAGAAAAGCTACCTTTACATCTCAGGTTCTAAAGAACTAAATCCCCTAGTTTCTTGTGGCTACCATAACAAAGTACCACAAACTTGGCTTAGAACAACAGAAATTTCTTCTGCCCCAGTTCTTGGGGCTAGAAGTCTGGCTACAGCCACCAGGCTCTTTCCCAGCTCTCATCCAAGGCGTCAGCAGGGTCATGCTCCCTCCAGAGCCTCTCATGGAAAGCCCTTCCTAGCCTCTTCCAGTTTCTGGCAGCCTCTGGCCTTCCTTGGCTTGTGGCAGCAGAATGTTTGCCTCTGTCCTCACATGCTGTTATTCTGTCCTCACATGGCTGGGACAGAGGTGCGGCGCAAAGAGCCCTGCATCCTGGGAAACTGGGTGCCACTGGAAAGGCAGCCGCACCCTCGACCCTCATATGGGGAACCTGGCGCTAAACCATTCGTAGTCCACCTGCTTCTGGGTGGGGGGGTTCGTACATAGCAGAGAAGCTCCCTGCTGAGATGTATAGAAAGTCAGCCCTTGACACAAGGGTTTGTAAAAGAAAAAAGAAAAATAAATAAATAAAATGAAATGAAATAAATGAAAAAAGAAAAAAGACTTCAACGTATCTCTTGGGGGACACAATTCAACCCGTCACACTCACCAATCCCTATAGCTCGCCTAACGTATTCATAAGCTCCACTGCCACACTTCTGTGGGCTTCCCAGACTAACCAGCTGCCGGAACAATCTTTTGTTTTGCTTTGTTTTGTTGTTTTGTTTTGTTTTTAGATACAGGTTCTCACTCTGTGGTCGAGGTTGGAGTGCAGTGGCACAATCACAGCTGACTGCAGCCTCGATCTCCATGGCTCAAGTGATCTTGCTGCCTCAGCCTCCCAAGTAGCTGGGACTATGGGCCCACGTCACCATGCCAGGCTAATTATTTTATTGTTTGTAGAGACAAGAGTCTCACTTTGTTGCCCAGCTGGTCTCAAACTCCTGAGCTCAAGTGATACATCCACCTTAGCTACCCAAAGTGCTGGGGTTACAGGCATGAGCCACCATGCCCAGCTGAGAGCAGTATATTTTTAACGTTTTAAATGTTTTATTTGGCACACTAAAACCCACATGCTTAACCACTGTACTACAATGAATGAATGGATGAGTGTTGAATCAGAAAATATGTGTTGATCATGTCTAAGAAGGGAGTGCAAACCACAACTGAAACCCACCAGTCTCTAAAAAGTTATGAGTAAATTGTGCAAAAAATAATTGTTTATCCATGCCTGTAATTTCAGCACTTTGGGAGGCCGAGATAGGTGGATCACTTGAGGCCAGGAGTTTGAGATTAGCCTGAGCAACATGGTGAAACCCCATCTCTATAAAAAATTTAAAAATTGGCTGGGTGTGGTGGTGCACTCCTGTGGCACCAGCTACTCGAGAGGCTGAGGCTCAAGAATCACTTGAATCCAGGATATGGAGGCTGCAGTGAACCGTTATCAAGCCACTGCACTGCAGCCTGGGTAACACGGCAAGACTCTGTCAAAAAGAAAGGAAGGGAAGGGAAGAGGAAGAGGAAAGGGGAAGGGGAAGGGAGATTTATCTATACATTAACTCCCCACAAAGGCACAGAACAGCAGAAGCTTCCTGTCTGCTGGTTGCTTTGAGAGTTAGACAGGAAGCGAGACAGACCTTGAAGACCAAGATTGGGACTTACCAAAGAGCCAGGCAGCCCCTAGGAGGGGAAACTGTGTGTCCTTCAAAGGGTGTAACCTCCCGGGAATTTTTTTTGACTTCCCACTACAAAAACAGGGAATTCTTACAAGAGAAAATAATTAACACATTTACCATAGGTGTGAGCCAATAAGAACCAAGTACCCAAACACAAGATTGCTAATAATAGAACTTAATAAATGAAATAATTTGTTTTATTTATTGTTGCTTGGAATACAGAAAGTGCTTAATAAATATTGAATGAATCAACAAAGTGCCTCCCAATATAGAGAAATCACTTCTGCAAAGAATAAAACCAAGTTGATCCTATTCAATCGAAGGCATCTTTCGGGGCTGTTGAAGTTATTTTCTTTATTCGAGGAAGGATTATGATACACCTACTTTGTTCCAAGTCACTACTTATAACGTGCTAATGGTACTAATGGAGTTCTTAATCATACAAGAAAGACTATGAATGGCCTGTTTTTCAAGTGTTCAAAAATGGAGACATAGTTTAAAAACCCATTTTACTCTTCTCTGTTTCTCTTTTAGGGTGGTTCTGGCTATTTCTGTTTCCATTTGTGGAAAGGGTAACAGTGAGAACACCTGGGGTAGGGTGGGGCAAGGAGAATGAAGAAAAAGTGAGAAAGCAGCTATGTGATGAAGTTCCCACATATAAGCCAAAGAAATGGGGAGAAAAACAAACTCAACTAAGAGGGTCCCAAGAAATCCCTTCCTTCCTCACAGTCATGGGGCTCTTCCCCAGTTTTCATGCCTGTATCTCTTCATCTCTGGAACACGCAAAGAATTACCTACAGGTGAACACATTTTAAGAACGCCTAATGTATGGGCCCCTGTATCAGAACCACCTGGAGCACCAATAAAGAACACAGACCCCAGGGCTCATTCAAGTAGGATAGGGCCCTGGCCTCTGTCTATTTACCAAATTCCTGGAGTGATTCTGACCCACACCCAAGTTTACAAACCACCGGTGTAGACCACCTAGACCTGGACCAAAATCCAAACAGAATATAATTATCACTTGATAAGGTAGTTCACCATAGGATTCCTATCACTTACAGTTTTTTTTACATTTTTCAAATAAATTTACATCATTATTTCATGTATTTTTAAGTGCTGACTGTGTAACCAGAACTAAGTTGTATGAGAGTTTGGAAATCCTATCTCTTCCCTCAAATAACTTAAGGTTTCTTAAATAATAACAAACAAAGAAGATGGTAGATTAGCATCCCAAGGTACCATCTTAAGTCAGTACAAATTTCAGGTTCTTTTTATGTTCAGGGCAGGGAGAAGAGAGAGAGGCTGGGATCAATGACCGCAGGGCTGATCCACAGCCGCAGACATCTGGGCACCAGCGTGCGTCTGAGAACCTCCTTGTCCTTGGTCAGGTCACAATGCTCCTATAAATCTTTAACAAAACATGGTTGTTTACATACTTCCCCCTTCATCCCAGAATTAGTTTTTAAAACTACATGATTACTGTTTTAGCATATTACCTCAGTGCTCTAAAATTATCCTAGCGTATATGCAGGAATAGCTCCTCAAACTAAACCGTGCAGCTAACTAAAGGGCCTCGTTGCCAGGCATGGTGGCTCATGCATGTAATCCCAGCACTTTGGGAGGCCGAGGCAGGCAGATCACTGGAGGTCAGGAGTTTAAGACCAACGTGGCCAACATGGTGAAACCCCATCTGTACTAAAACTACAAAAATTAGCTGGGCGTGGTGGTGGTCACCTGTAATCCTAGCTACTTAGGAGGCTGAGGCAGGAGAATCGCTTAAACCCAGGAGGCAAGGCTGCAGTGAGCCAAGATCGTGCCACTGCACTCCATCCTGGGTGATAGAGTGGGACTGTCTCAAAAATAAAAACGAAAAAAATAAAAGGCTTTGTTAGTTAGTTCTTTGGCTGTTTCACTGTTACAGAATCAGCAAGGACCATGTCGGGGGCAGGAGCAAGCCTGGTGTGTTTAAGGAACGTAATAAGGAATTCCTGAGTGGAAGTGGAAAGAGGGGAGGGCGTGCTAAGAGATGAGGTCAGAGAGGTAGGGGAGGACAGATTGAGTGGTGCCTGCAAGTTATTGTACTGAGACGGAAGCCATGGAGGGTTTGGGGTAAAGGACTTACATGATCCATTGGTATCTTAGCAGAACCATCTAACCCACTGGACTGAGAGTAGACTGGAGAGGGGCCAGGCAGGAAGATGAGTCAGGAAGCTTTTGTTGCCCTCCAGGAGTAGAAGCCACCTCTTCCAACAGCATTCACCTCCAAAGGTTGGGCCACTTGAAAATGTATCCAGCCTGCTCTTGCAATGTCATCTCACAGCGATCCCATTTAATCCCTGCTCTGCAAGAAAATAAAAAAATAGAAAAGAGAAAATGGGGCTAGACATAAGGGTTACAGTTTCCAAGGAAAAAAGGAAAAAAAAAAAAGTAAATTGCAATTTGCGTTTTTGACAGTCAAGGAAATTGAGTGGAACAAAGTCACCTTGGAAAGAAAAAAGCCAACGTTAGTAAGTTAAAAATAACAATGCAATACAGTGTACCTGAATAATTAGCCTTGAAAAGGGGTTTCCCCAGTGATCCCATTACATTTCCTCAGATGACTTTCCCAGGCAGTGGCAGGTGAGGAATAGGAAACTGCTGGTTCACCAGACATAATGGTTTGATTTTAAAAGCCTATAATTTAATGTTGAAATAAATGGCAGAGTTCAAAAACATCAAGACCAATTAGAGGATAGTTAAGGAAAATGGCATGCACTAGTGTCCTATACATAGCTCTCTTGGGATGCCCTATCATGCTGTGCCCTTCACTGTATGTCAGGACTATGAGCCATGGTATCCCTGGACACCAGCCAAATGCACATGGGTGGGGGATTGTGTACATTTAAATTGTACAGCGCCATTCAGTTTAGAGGCAGAAGGTTGGAAGAGTTTTTTCCTAAACCACACTTACGGAAACCAAGACGCACCACTTGAAGGGCTAATGCTTTGCTGCTGTCAGTGATTTCTTTTTTTTTCTTTTTACCCTGCCTGCTGACTTGGTAAGCTGAAACAAAAAACAATTACTCTCTAAGATCAAAATCTTCAGATGCCTCAAGAGCTGTTTTAATTTGGTTTTAGAATTATGGGCTGGCTTTCTCCCTCGCCTGTTATGTCAGATGTAGCCAAATTAAAAACACTGCCAAGTAATGGAAAGTTATTTAAACCTTTCTCTTATAACTGTTCCCTATTTACATTTTAAATGACCATTTTCTGGCTGGCCACAAACACATTTCTTTTAAAATGGAATGTCCTATGGCTCATTTTGAGCTATTTTTCTCACCCTCTTTATTGACCTCTGTCCCTTTATCTCATTCTGTTGGAAGCCTGAACCTCAATTTCATAAACATGTTAAAAATAAAAACTGACCCCATTTGCAATGAGGTCATGTTGGTTAATTTATTCTTAGATTACATCATGATTGAAACAATTCTTGTTCACTCTATGATATGATTAGAATTCAAGTGTGGCCAAGCTTCAAACTCTTGGTTTCCATAGTGGTCAAAGCAGAGCTCTTAAGCTGTACTACTCCTTCCCCCATCCCAGCTGATTGCTGCTTTGGCCCTACCTGCTTTCTAGGATAGATTGTCCTGCCATCTCTCTGCAGTTGGACTGGATAACAAGTAATGACCAAGTATGATACTGCTTCCTGCCCATGACACCATCTAACTCAACATCTCAGAAACTGGTCTTTGCAGAAAGGTAGTCTCCAACCTTCAATGACATCTTAGTGCTACCCACGAATCCTTCCACATGTCCCTATTTGATATGGTTTGGCTGTGTCCCCACCCAAATCTCATCTTGAACTGTAGCTCCCATAATCCCCAGGTGTCATGGGAAGGACCCAGTGGGAGGTAATTGAATCATGGGGGTTGGTTTTTCCCATGCTGTTCTTGGGATAGTAACTAAGTCTCACGAGATCTGATGGTTTTATAAAGCCTGCACATGCTCTCTTGCCTGCTGCCATGTAAGACATGCTTTTGCTCCTCCTTCACCTTCCACCATGATTGTGAGGCCTCCCCAGTCATGTGAAACTGTGATTCCATTAAACCTCTCTTTCCTTATAAATCACCCAGTCTCCGGTATTTCTCATAGCAGCATGAAAATGGACTAATACACTACTAATTAATTCAATTCATTTTACTGAGCAGCTACTTCATGTAAGGCATTGTGTCAGACATAGAGGGTTCA
This sequence comes from Mandrillus leucophaeus, assembly GCF_000951045.1. Classification (NCBI taxonomy): domain Eukaryota; kingdom Metazoa; phylum Chordata; class Mammalia; order Primates; family Cercopithecidae; genus Mandrillus; species Mandrillus leucophaeus. The sequence goes on from NW_012106598.1 coordinate 528,089, forward strand.
TGGTCTGCAAATAGCTCTATCTCCTATTCCTCCTACACCTGTTTCTAACCCAGCTGTTCTGAAGCCCCCAACTCCAACACCTCCTTTATTTCTCTTAACAATGACCTAGCCTATTTTAGAGAAAGACTCCTTCAACCCCCTTTTTTTGTTTGTTTGTTTGAGACGGAGTCTCACTCTGTTTCCCAGGCTGGAGTGGTGCAGTGGCATGAGCTCGGCTCACTGCAAGCTCTGCCTCCTGGGTTCACGCCATTCTCCCACCTCAGCCTCCCGAGTAGCTGGGACTACAGGCACCCACCACCATACCCGGCTAATTTTTTGGTGTTGTATTTTTAGTAGAGATGGGGTTTCACCATGTTAGCCAGGATAGTCTCGATCTCCTGACCTCATGATCCACCTGCCTCGGCCTCCCAAATTGCTGGGATTACAGGCGTGAGCCACCGTGCCCACAGACTCCCTCAATCTTTTATACCATCCTCACACCTACACACATATCAGCACTTTATTCCTCTTGCCTCACTTCCATGGAAAAGGTATGACTTGGGTCCCATCACTTATTTTCTCAGGAGTTTCACTCCATTAATTTCCCCCCTCTCTCTTCTCTACCCTCAACCTTTCTTGTTAATTGTTCTCTCCCAGCAATATTTAAATGTTCAGGTCTATCCCAAATTAGAAACTCATAAATAAATGGTTTCTGTGTCTAGGCGTGGTGGCTCATGCCTGTGATCCAAACACTTTGGGAGGCCAAGGGAGGAGGATCACTTAAGCCTGGAAGTTCGAGGCCACTGGGCTCAAGTGATTGTATGACAATGTAGTGAGACCTCATCTCTACAAAAAAAATTTTTAAATTAGCTAGGCATGGTGGAGTGTACCTCTAGTCCCAGCTACTTGCGAGGTGGGAGGCTCACTTGAGCTCAGGAGGTTGAGGCTGTAGTGATTGCACCATTGCAGTCCAGACTGGGCAACAGAGTGAGATCCCATCTCAAAAAAAATGGCTGCTTTCCTAAGTCTTTCTCTAGCATCCAACTTATCTGTGTCTCACCATAGCCAAGTTCCAGAAAGGAAAATCTATACTTTCTATCCTCACTTTATTATCTCAGCATCAACCTCTATCTAAATGGTTTCTAAATATAAATCAAATCTCTGTCCTGGATTCCTCACTATGTGATCAAACCCATACTGGATACATCACCAAGTCAATGGCCCAAGACCCTTAAAACTTCATATGCCTGAAATTGAACTCATCGATTTCCCCAAGCTATCACAGTTTGGATCCCATCTCTAGCACTTATAGGCCAAGTGACTGTGAAAAAGTTGGGAAACTTTTTGTGTTTCAGTTTCCTCTTTGGTGAGCATCAAGCACTGCAAAGTGTTTGCAATGTTATGTTACTAACTAGAAGGTAGTCTGCCACTGTTTCATGGATGCTGGCAGAAGACACAAAACTCCTGGGTTAGAAGCAAAGAACGGTTTGTTACTGACAACAACTGCAGTAACCAGAGTATCAATACATTTTGCTGTGGTTCCCTGCACCCTAACTTCCACAGGATAATGCAAAAAGGGCCAGATGGCACCCACACATGCAGTATGGTTACTGGAAAGAAATCCTGAGCTTAGAGGAACTGCTATTTGCCCCAAAGGGAGACAATCTATTTTTCAAGGCTGTTTTGCTACACAGATGTCTTGAAATGATAGACTGGAACAAAGGACAATCAGTGCCTAGCTCACAAAATGCACAATAAAATGAGGAAAATTATATAGTAGCTAACTCACCAGGTTGTGAGCATTAAATGAGTTAATAAATGAAAATCTTTAGAATAGTGTTAGGCAAATAGTAAGCCCTAATATGATTTGATGACTGTCTCCCAATAACTTGTTGCTTGAGGTTGTGTGTTATCCATCTCATAAGCTCATGTCCAAACAATGTATTGCACAAAGTAGTTGCATGATAAATGTTCACTAAATAGTTGTTTGTCAAATATCTGAAGATTTTGAAATATCACATGTGCTATTTTACATTCTAGGTTACTCTAAGTGCTTTAGTGATAGAAATCTTAAATACTGACTCATTTTAGGCTTAACAAGTAAATTACAATGTTAATGCTAATTGTGAAAGCTGTCAAGTTAACATGAGTTGTGTGGGAAAGAAAATCATTTTATATCCTGCTTTAAAAAAAAAAGATTTAATAATGTCCAAAGGCTTGTTTTTAAACTATACTCCATAAAAAGTAATATTCCTGGGGCCAGGCACAGTGGCTCATGCCTGTAATGTCAGCACTTTGGTAGGCCAAGGTGGGTGCGTCACTTGAGGTCAGGAGTTCGAGACCAGCCTGCTCAACATGGCGAAACCCTGTCTCTACTAAAAATAAAAAACTAGCCAGGCGTGGTGGCACATGCCTGTAGTCCCAGCTACTCAGGTGGCTGAAGCAGGAGAATCGCTTGAACCCGGGAGGCAGAGGTTGTAGTGAGCCGAGATCATGCCACCGCTCTCCAGCCTGGGTGTCAGAGCGAGATTCCATCTCAAAAAAATAAAAAAAATAAGTAACTGTATTAGTTCATTCTCACACTGCTAATAATAGAGATACCCTGGAATGGATAATTTATAAAAGAAAGAGGTTTAACTGACTCACAGTTCAGCATGGCTGGGAAGGCCTCAGGAAACTTACAATCATGACAGGAAGGGAAGCAAACACATCTTTCTTTACATGGCGGCAGCAAGGAGAAGTGCTGAGAAAAAGGGGTAAAAGCTCCTTAGAAAACCAGCAGATCTCCTGAGAACTCACTCACTAGCATGAGAACAGCATGGGGATAACCAACCCCAGGATTTTATTACCTCCCACCAGGTCTCTTCCGTGACATAATCATGGGAACTAAAATTCAAGATGAGATTTGGTGGGGACACAGCCAAACCATATCAGTAATATTCCTTTAAATAAGTTATAGGTTAATGGTGGCAATTTCAGACAAAAGATTACCTTTGCCCTTATGGTTAATTTGACCTATAGAACAGTAAGTCTCCAATGAATTCACAACCAAAACTTCAGCAGCTATTGTATTTTGACATAAAATTTATTTATTAAATAAATATTTATTGAATACATTCTTGTGCCAAACATTATCCTTGGCTGTATGAATAGCCTAGGCAGAGAAAACGGCCAATGCTCTTTCTTCCTTCAAGGACTCACATTCAAAAGGCAAAGGAAACATCAAAAATTCAAATACATAAATGTTGGAGGACTTGAGGGAAACACCAACAAATAGATTCACATTTCCCTGCCCAAGTTCTGAACCAATTAGGAATTAAGACAAAAGAGTCAGCATAGGAGACCAAAATATTACCCTCATAACTGACAAGGCTGATATGGATAATCTGGCAATCTGGCTTTAGGTGTGGGAGCCATGTGAGCATTCAACTCCCAGTTCCCCTAAATTGGGCAGACCCATCAACCCAGCCGTAGAAGATTCCGAATCACCGCAGGCAGTTCTCCCCACAGGACTAGACCTCTCCCACTTATATATATGACTGAAAACAATTGGGAACGAGTGTTCTCTGCAGGCAGGCAGATCCTGAAAGAGAAGGCAGCAAAAAGAACTTTGCTACTCATATCCAGTTCCTTCTTGCTATGGCTTCAATGTATTCTCCAAAAAGCATGTGTTGGAAACTTAAAGTAACAGTGTTGGGAAGTAGGGCCTAATGGGAGGGGTTTAGGTCATGAGAGTTCCATCCTAATGAATGGATTAATGCCAATTATAAAGTCTAGAAGCTGCAAGTTTGATCTCTTATGCTCTTATGCTCTCTTGCCCTTCCACTTTTCCACCATGGGATGATGCAGCAAGAAGGTCTTCACCAGATGCTGGCACCTTGACACTGGATTTCCCAGTCCCCAGAACTGTGAGAAATAAATTACTTTTTTTTAATATAAACTACCCAGTTTGTGGTATTCTGTTATAGCAACATAAAACAGACTAAGACACTCCTCAAACTCACTACTCAGATAACCCGCTGTAGGGAGGAGAATTAAGCAGAACAAAATATCAAAAGTGTTGAGGAAAATGCCCTCCTCATGGAAATTAGGGGAGTGGGGAGAAAATGTTCCCCTCTAACAATGAATCAGATATTTTAGGAATAAATAGAGCTATGAAGAACATAATATAAAGTAGTATGAGAATGTGGGGTAGGGGGAGAATCTTCCTTGACTGGGATGTTCATGGAAGGCCTCTCAGAGAAGAGGTATTCGAGCTGGAGTCAGCTCCCCAGTGCCTTAGGAGAAGGCCATTCTAAGCATAATGAATGCTTAGGGCAAAGGTTCTGAGGTGGGAATAAATCTGATGTCACTGAGAACGGAAAGAAGGCCAGTGGGGGTACAGCAGCGCAGTAGGCTGAATAATGTCCCGCCCCAAATACGTCCATATCCTAATCCTTGAGAATGTGAACATGTTACTTTTATGGCAAAAGGAACTTTGCAGATGTGATTAAGCATCTTGAGATGAGAAAATTATCCTGAATTATCTGCTAGACCCAATATAATTAATCACAGGGGTCCTTATAAGAGGGAGGCAGGAGAGTCAGAGAGAGAGAATGGAAGATGTCACCCCTGCTGGCTTTGAAGATGGAAGATGAGATCACAAGCCACAAACTACAGATGGCCTTTGAAAGCTGGAAAAGGCAAAGAAACAGATTCCCATCTAGAGCCTCCAGCAAGAATAGAAACCTAACAGCACCTTAATTTTGGGACTTCTCACTTCCGGAATTGCAAGAGAATAGATTTATATTGTTTAGGCCACTATTGTTGGTGCTAATTTGTTGCAGCAGCAATATAAAACTAATGCAAGCTTGGCCGGGCACAGTGGCTCATGCCTGTAATCTCAGCACTTTGGGAGGCCGAGGCGGGCAGTTCATGGGGTCAGGAAATCGAGACCATCCTGGCTAACACAGTGAAACCCCATCTCTACTAAAAATACAAAAAATTAGCCGGGCGTGGTGTGGGCACCTGTAGTCCCAGTTACTCAGGAGGCTGAGGCAGGAGAATGGCGTGAACCCGGGAAGCGGAGCTTGCAGTGAGCCAAGATCGTGCCACTGCACTCCAGCCTGGGCTACAGAGCAAGACTCCGTCTCAAAAAAACAAACCAAACAAACAAACAAACAAAAAACTAATACAAGCCAAGTGAACAAGAAGAGAGTGGAAAGCCAGGTGTGGTGGCTCACACGTGTAATCCAAGAACATTGGGAGGCCAAGGCAGGCAGATCACTTGAGCCCAGGAGTTCAAGACCAGCCTGGGCGACACCGTGAAACCCTGTCTCCACAAAAAAATACAAAAGCTGGGGTGGGAGGCTCACCTGAGCCTGGGGAGGTTGAGGCTGCAGTGAGCTGTGATCATGTTGCTGCACTCTAGCCTGTGCAAGAAAGTAAGACCCTATCTCAAAAAAAAAAAAAAAAAAACATATACACACACACACACACACAAATAAAGAAGAGAGTAGAAAAGATGAGATTCAAGAAGCTGTTAATGGCCAGATTATGTTGCCCTTGTAGGCTGTGATAGTTTGGGCTAGGTGTCACGGCACACACCTGTAGTCCCAGAAGGCTGAGACAGGAAGATCACTTGAACTCGAGAGTTCAAAGCTGCAGTGAGCTATTATAGCTGCACTCTAGATTGGGCAACAGAGTGAGATCCCGTCTCTAAAAAGAATAAATAAATGCAATTTTTAAAAAGAGTTTGAAAAAGGTTTTATTCTGGTTGCTATGGGAAAGAAGCCACAGGGTGTTTTAAGGAGAGGTATGACCTTTCCCAAACCCATGCTTCAAAAAGATTACTTGGTATTGTGTAGAAGAAAGGGTAGAGGCCAGAAGACCAGTCAGGAGGCTGCTGCAATCATCCAGGTGTCTTGAGCCAGGTTTGCAGCAGTGGAAAGAGAGAAAAATGGTCGACTTTAGGCTCTTTCTTAAAGGCAAAAATGAGAACACTTTACTGATGATTGTGGATTTTAAGGGAAAAAAAAAAAAAAGAAAAATCGAAAAGAACTCCAAGGTTTTTAGCCAGAGCTACCAAACTAGAAATAATAGATGTTGGTACTTCTAACCCAAATGAGGAAGGCTTTGTGGAGGAAGAATATGGGTATGCGGTGAAAGGGAAATCAATAATTCTATATTTGTCGTGCTAATTTTGCTATTCCTATTAGATACCCCAGTGGAGACATTACTTCAAAATGTGGATATACGAGTTTAGAGACAAGAGGCGAGACCTAGGCTGGCAAACAAAATGTGAATGCCACGAGCACATCGATGGAATAGAAAGCCGAGGACTGGAGAACTCACCTAGCAGGAGGGCACGGACAGAGCAGAAGGAGGATGGAGCCCTAGACCGTGTTTGCTTTTAATGGTCAGTTCGGGGAGGAGACGTCAGCAAAATAAATGGAGACCTAGTGACCAATGAAGAAGGAAGGAAGTCAGGAGAGTGGGTGTCTCAGAAGCCCAGAGGAAATAAAAAAAAGTTTTCAGGTGAAAATTGTCTATCAAGGAATTCTACAAAACAAAGAACTTATTTTCAGTCACCGATTCAGATTCATGATGTCTGATTAGTGAAAGAGATCTGAGAGTTAGAGTCTACTAAGCTTAAAAAAGGAAAAGGTACACACTTCTCCACAACAGAGCCTAACCAGTTGGAGAGTTTTGTTCAGACAGTGCAGAGTATGAATAAATCATTTGGCATTTTTAGGGCCACTTTATTGCGTCGCATATTATTTTAATATGTATCATGAACATTTATATTGGGCAGATACTGACTTCCTTTCCTCATGACTCTTTTCAGTTTCTTACAAGTGGAGTCAATATTTTTGTAATTTGTCTCACTTTTGAAAAACTAAATGTCTGAACATTTCTTTCATGAATGCATTTTACACTCAGCAAATTTTTTTTAAATCACATTCTATAAGTAACCTTCCTGGATAATTATAACAGATATTTGGAGCCTCATCTTTTCAAACCTCCTCTAAGATTGAATTCTAGAATTTGAAAGTTTTAGCACATCAGAAGAAGTCAATTACAACAAGTTTCCCAATGTGTGCCTGAGTGAGAGAGAAAGAGACAGAGAACATGTGTGTCTGATGTTCCCCTGTGATTAAATCCAGGTTCTGTGTCATCTTTGTAAGGAATATCATGGAAGTGATGCTGTGTTCGTCTCAATGCATTCTGTCAGAATCTATTATTGGTGATGTTAACTTCTATCACTTGATTAAGGTGGTATCTACCAGACTTCTCCCATGTAAATTTACACTTCTCCCCTCTGTAATTAATATATATTTTGTAGGGAAGTACTTTGAGAACATATAGACATCCTGTTCCTCATCAATCTTTCAAGTTAGTCATTTACTTATTTACGTCATGTTGAATCATGGTTCTATTTTATTCAGTGGATTTTAATCCATTCCTATCAAGCTGGATTCTGCATCCTTTGGCACAAGATATTTCAGGCTTATCCTGTGCTTCCCTACCCCAACCCTGTATCAGCCACTTCTCCAAGGGGCCCTGGATCCTTTTAGTGGAGAATAGTACTTAAAAATCAAGACCTCAGTGCTAGATTTGCTCATTGCTATTGATGTGTAGTACATCCAGGCCCTCAAAAGGGGCAGAGCTAGGGAGCGTACGTATGCGTATGCACACGCACATGCACACACACACACATGCATACACACACATGTACTCACACACACATACACTCATCTGTATTGATTCCCATATCTACCCATCTGTGTATACTGAAAACTATGAACTCACAGTAATCTCTCCAATTCCAAACTCTAACAGTAGAGAGCTCATCAGTTTTCTCCCTTTCCATATTTTAACTCCCTTCTCTGACAGTCAGAAACTTTGCTCTTACTCTCCTCCATACCTTGACATATTGGAGCCCTGCTATATGTAACATCCCACCTGCTAGGCCCTCACACCCCCTGCCAGGTTGCCCTCCCCTAGGCAGGTCCCTCTCACCCTATTCAGACTCCCACACCCAGCACCAGGCTGCTGATTCCCCTCACCTAAGGCCCTCCTCACCCCACCTGGCCTCTGACAGCACATGCTGGGCTACCATAGGAACGTGCACCCTACCTTGCTTGGTATCCGATATCCATGCCAGGCCCCCATCACCCCCTCGTGTGCATGCCCTTCTCACGATGCATGCCCTCCAACACCCACCCTGGTCTTCCTCCCTGCATGCCTCTCCACCTGAACTTGTTCAGACACTGATACTCTACCTTTCGTCACTGACCTGCCCAACCCCATCTAATGGCTTTAGAAATGGATTGTTCTGGAAGGAAACAGAAGGGAGGACAGATAAGAAAAAAGAATAGGACAACATTCTTCTTTAAATGCTAACTATGATTTCAAAGCTGTTTTTGAAAAATATTCTGTAAAAAGTGGTATGTCCCTTTTAAGTAAAGCTGTTTATAAAAGTTGCGTATTATTTAGGGACAACTCAAACCAATAAAATGCTATCATTTAAATTTAGGAACACGGAAGCAATATGTAAGAAACTCAAAATGCAATAGAGAACAGAAATGTTTCCTTTTTTAAGTTATGTAGAAATTGGATTCTTTTTGTTCAGGAGAAAGGAGGTTTTGTTGCCATCAGAGAGAACGTGGGGTTGATCATCTGCAGTCTCTCTTTCTGCTTTGAAGAGAATACACAGGAATCAGGGGAGGTGGCAGCCTCCCAAGACAGTAAGGAGGCTAGGAGGATACACTTAGGCTTACCTTTTATTAGCTTGGCTAACGCCACATGCAAATGAGGCATCCAGGCCGCTGGGAGAAGTGGAGGGGCCCCAAACTGGCCTGAAGTCCCAAAGTGTGTTCCTTCTTCAGGAGAGTCCTGACTCCAAGATAAGCCTTTGGAGTGAATTATAAAGATTAGGACTGGTAGGCTGGGTATGATGGCTCATGCCTATAATCCCAGAACTTTGGGAAGCCAAGATGGGCAAATCACCTGAACTCAAGAGTTCAACACCGGTCTGGGCAACATGGCAATACCCCGTCTCTACAAAAAATACAAAAATTAGCCAGGCACGGTGGTATGTGCCTGTAGTCCCAGCTACTCAGGAGGCTGAGATGGGAAGATGGCTTGAACCCAGGAGGCAGAGGTTGCAGTGAGCCGAGATTGTGCCATTGCACTCCAGCCTGGGTAACAGAGTGAGACTCTGTCTCAAAAAAATAATAATAAATAAATAAAGAATAGGACTAGCTATTTTACCAGGGTTACTTTACATCAGAACTGATAAAATATTAAAGGCTGAATCCAACTATTAGGAAAGTTACCAAATTATACTACAGTGTTCCTTTTTTTTATGCTAGATATATGTTTAAATTTCTGCTTTCAGCCATGATGGACTAGATTACACCCAACCAATTCTTCCACCAGGAACAACTAGAAAAGTTGGATAAAATACAGAAGTCATTTGTTTAAAAGCATCAGAAAACTACCAAACTAGCCAGGAATTAAGAGCTCAAGATCCTGACTTTGAGTTTCCCCTGAAGCAGATCCCAAAGGAAGGATTTGAACATAAGGAGGAGATTTCAGGAAGCATTAGTAGGGAAGTGAGGAAGAGAAACAAGAAAGGGAAGACAGCCAAAAAGAGCTGGTTGTTAAACAAACTGACACTGTGGGTAACTGGAGCTTGAGTCCACTGGGGAAATCGAGACCTCTTTCTTCAGAGTTATCTCACCCAAAGGGCAAGGGGATCTGCGGCATTTACGATCCAACTGCATTTTATTGGGTCTTCTTGACCATGAGAGCAAAACTAGATAATGATACTACAAAAAAGAAAAACTGTAGGCCATTCTCTCTTATGAACATAGATGCAAAAATCTGAGACAAAATATGAGCCAATCAAATGTGGCTATATGCTATATATCCCATTCAGATTGGGCTTATTCCAAGAATACAAGACTGACCAGGCGAGGTGGCTGATGCCTGTAATCCCAACAATTTGAGAGGCCGAGGTGGGTGGATCACTTGAGCCCAGGAGTTCAAGACTAGCCTGGGCAACATAGCGATACTCTGTCTCTACAAATAATACAAAAATCAGCCAGGCGTGGTGGTACGTGCCTGTAGTCCCAGCTACTCAGGACGCTAAGGTAGGAGGATGGTTTGAGCCCGGGAGGCACAGGCTGCAGTGAGCCGAGATTGCACCACTGCACTCCAGCCTGTGCAACAGAGCGAGACTCTGCCTCAAAAACTAAAATAAAGTAAAATTTAATTTAAAAAAATATTTTTAAAGAAACAAAAGCAGAGCAAAAGGCTAATTTATACTTAAAATCAATCAATGTGATTTTACCATATGAATAAAATAAAGAAGAAAATTATATGATCATCTACATAAGATGGTATTTAATATTTGGTTTGGATATTTATTAAATATTTCTCTCTTCTTTTGAGACAGGGTCTCACTCTGTCACCCAGGCTGGGGTACAGTGGTGTGATCTCGGCTCATTGCAGCCAGGACCCTTCAGGCTCAAGAGATCCTCCCGTTTCAGCCTCCTGAACAGCTGGGACTACAGGCACATGCCACCACACCTAGTTATTTTTATTTTTTAAAAGAACAATACATGTTCATTCCCACTCAGCTAATTGCATGGCTTATTTTAAATATAATAGGTAAAATGACCAGGGTACAAAAGTAACATACATTAATTATAAAATCAAGTCTTAAGGGGCTTGGGTGGCCAGGTGTGGTGGCTCACACAAACCTGTAAGCTCAGGAGTTCAAGACCAGCCTGGGCGGCCGGGCGCGGTGGCTCAAGCCTGTAATCCCAGCACTTTGGGTGGCCGAGACGGGTGGATCACGAGGTCAGGAGATCGAGACCATCCTGGCTAACACGGTGAAACCCCGTCTCTACTAAAAAAAATATAAAAAACTAGCCGGGCGAGGTGGCGGGCGCCTGTAGTCCCAGCTACTCGGGAGGCTGAGGCCGGAGAATGGCGTGAACCCGGGAGGCGGAGCTTGCAGTGAGCTGAGATCCGGCCACTGCACTCCAGCCTGGGCAAGAGAGCGAGACTCCGTCTCAAAAAAAAAAAAAAAAGAAAAAGAAAAAGAAAAAAAAGACCAGCCTGGGCAACATGCAAAACCTCATCTTTACAAAAAATACAAAAATTATCCAGGCGTCATGGTGGGTACCTGTAATCCCAGCTACTCAGGAGCCTGAGGTGGGAGATCATTTGAGCCCAGGGAGGTCAAGGCTGCAGTGAGCCAAGATCATGCCACTGCACTCCAGCCTGGATGACAGAGCGAGATCCTGTCTCAAAATAAATAAATAAATAAAAGACTTGGGGAGGGGGGACTTCTTGAATGGGCAGATCTACATTAAGAATAATGACAATGACAATAAAAGAAAATGTGTATATCTTATGAACCAGTGAGTTAAAACCAATTCTCAAGAGGTGACACATTGGAAAAGACTTAGAGAGGGCAAGAATCAGGCCAAATATATAGGTAATTTATAGTATAGCTATGATTGTAGGGACCAGCACATAGAAGCTTCAGTCTAGCAGATGAAGGAAACCAACATATGGGTCCAGAAATGGAGAGATGGATACCTTAAGTCATGATCCAAGTAAACCCTTAAATGTCAGTCTAAGTAGAGATAGAGCAGGTGGAAACTGCATTCCCAGCAATGTGTGTCTTCTCAATTCCTAGCTGTTTGGGTGGCTTTCTGATGCCTTCAAATAGATGATTTTTGTATTTTACTCAACTTTTCTAGGAATGAAGCTAGTCTAGCGGAGAGTCAGGTCTAGTCGGTGGCCTAAAAGTAAAGGCCTAGTCTGTCAGCAGAGGCTCCACTGGTATATGAGGCAGTTGTCAGTGTTGGAAGGCCCAGTACTAATCATTCATTCAGTTGACATTTACGGAGGGCGACCAAATTGCAAACCCATTCCTTTCCCTCAAAGTGGGCGCCATCTGGTGGGGAAACAGGCAAAGACAAGAGCAAATGTTAAGAGAAACAAAAAATTAGAGTAATGCAAAATGTATTTTATGAGCATGAAAAGGAGAACCCACCTCATTCTAGAGCTGCACTATCCATTATGCTAGCCATTAACCACGTGTGGCTATTTAAATTAATTAAAATTAAAAATTCAGTTCCTTAGTCATGCTAGTCACATTGGAAGTTCTCAAAATCACATGTGCCTAATGGCTGCCATATAGAACAACACAGATATAGAATATTTTGTTATGGCAAAAAGTTGTATTAGACAGCACTTCAATTCTAGTGAATTCAGAGAAGGCTTTCTAATGCCTAAATTGACTCTAAAAAATGCTTATCATGGCTCATGTCCGTAATCTGAGCACTTTAGAAGGCCAAAATGGGAGGATTGCTTGAGCCCAAGAGTTCAAGACCAGCCTGGGCAACATGACAAGACCCATTTCTACGAAAAAAAAATAATAATTTTTTAAATACATATGAACCAGTGCAAGATGTCACTAAATCACACATAGGTAAAAGACAAATTCAAAGTACAAGACAGGCCAATGGGTTTTATGTAATAGAGCTTGTTACTCTGTTTATTATGGTTTCACATTTTATATTGCAACTAACTTTTAAGAAGCTACCATTTGTTTTATCATAATAGCAAAGAATATCCCCCAATTACTTTAAAAGACTCTTAAAATACTCCTACTTCCTTCAACTACATAACTGTGAGACTGGGGTTCATCCATTTTTTTTAAATGCATAGAATTTAGGCAAGCAAAAAGCAAAAAAAAAAAAAAAAAAAAAAAAAGGGGGGAAAAATTTAACAAAAAAAAAAAAAAAAAAAAAAAAAAAAAAAAAAGTGGGATGAATATTAGTCCAAGAAGAGAAAATGAACATGACAAAGAATAAAAAGTGGAATCTAGAAATTCAGGCAGAAGCAGATCATTCAGGCTTATATGCCATGTAAATGAGTTTAGGTTTCATCCCATATGTAGGAGGGCCCCAGATTAACTCTCAGTTCAACTCAGAATGCAAAGAAAACATAGGCTTCTTTTAACCATGACTTATGTAATGTCACAGTGGCAGGGAAAGAAGGTGTCAGAGCGACATCTAGATCTCTTTGCTACTTTTGGATTCTCCCTGGCCTCTGTGGGGATGGGATCCCTCGTCACTGCTTGCCTCCTGATAATGATTCTAGAGGAGTTCATCCCAGCCATCAAGAGCTAACTGTATACATCTTTTCTCACATCTGTGTCCGGTAACATGTTGATAGCTTGAAATCAACTACATTAGGAGTAGTTACACCACAGACATTAGCAAAAACTATGAATCTTTTATACTGGGCTGTTTTGGTTTTGTTTTTCCCGGAGGGCTCATTTACCAGCACATCACAATTCCCACTTCCACGATACAGTAGCTGCTAGGCTGGCCTCTCAGGTGAGACTCCTTGGCTGCTTCAGCCTGGTCTTGGCCTTCACTTGTCTCTGCAGATCCCTCTGAGTCTCCCCTACATCTCCCCAATGACTCTGGGCCCAGGATTCAGGGTCCCCTTGCATTTTGCTGTGGCAGGCTCCAGGGAAACTCCTGGCTCTCGCTTCAGCAGACAATGTGAAGATGGGGCTACACAGGGGAACAGAAGGGACTAATACTGAGCCCTCAGCTCAAGAGGCTTACATTCAGTGAGTAGTTATTTCACGCTTGGCCTGGATTTTTTGTTTGTTTTTGTTTTTGTTTTTGCATGGCAGTTTTGTGATGGTAATTCACAATTTCATAATGTTCAACACATCTTTTTAGCCTAAAAGGTGCTATAGTCCTCCTTTTTTTTTTTTTGGCATATAATTAGGTATTCCCAGGTAAGAGGCTTAAGACATGAAATTTCCTGATTTTTTAACTTAAACAACATTCGTAAAGTTCAAAGTGATGTTTTTGGTCACAAGATCCCTCTGAAAAAATTATACCACAAGACATACAGAAGCATAAAGAAGAGAAGATCACCAAGCGTCCCACGGATGACAAGACCTTGTGAATGGTGGCAAACGCACCATTCACAAGCCCTCTGAGTCCACCCAGACACTCCTTCCCCTCTGCTGTGTTTGTGAGTTGTGGATTGTTATGGTGATGGGGAGTAGGCTGAAGTGGGAGGTGCTTTTTGAAAGATTTGTAACATGCAATTTACAGTATAGGTCCTGTCAGCATTTACTACCCTGAGCCAGCTTTGAGACAGCACATTCCCCATGGGCACATTTCCAGTGGACCCCACATGGTCAGTGATGCGACCTGGAGGTCTGCAAGGCAAACTTCTGCCTGATCTCATTTCACTGCCCTGGGACCCAGGGGAGGCTGTGATTATACTGTGAGAAAAACAATCCCAGCAGAGGACCAGCTAATGATGGTGCAAAAGACTGCATCTGGTCTTTCTCCAGTAATGCCTAACCTTATGTCTATAGGAAGAGAGAAAACAGATTTATTTAGGTTTTGAATTATATGGATGAGTGTGACAGAAGGGTAAAGGTGCAAAGGAAGTGGTAGATTACGTGAATAACCATGAAATGGCCGGGTAGAGAATGAAGAAAGCCTAGAAGGCTGAAAAGACGGGAAGAAAACTGAGGGATTTAGCATTAGAGATGGTGGAAAGGAGGTTAAGAGGAAGGTAAGGTGGGAGTTAGGCCATAGGAAAGACAGAAAGACAGCTGATTGGTGGAGAAAAATAGAAAATTAAGGTGAAACTTTTTTCTTTCTTTTTTTTTTTTTTTGAGACAGAGTCTCACTCTGTTGCCCAGGCTGGAGTGCAGTGGCACAATCTCAGCTCACTGCAACCTCTCCCTCCCAGGTTCAAACGATCCTCCCACCTCAGCCTCCCAAGTAGCTGGGACCACAGGCATGCACCACTCTGCCCAGCTAATTTTTTTTTTTTTTTTTTTTTTTGAGATGAGTCTTGCTCTGTTGCCCAGGCTAGAGTGCAGTGGCACAATCTTGGCTCACCACAACCTCCGCCTCCCCAGTTCAACCAATTCTCCTGCCTCAGCCTCCCAAGTAGCTGGGACTACAGGCATGCACCACCATGCCCAGCAATTTTTGTATTTTCAGTAGAGACGGCTGGCTGGTCTCAAACTCCTGACCTCGTGATCCACCCACCTCAGCCTCCCAAAGTGCTGGGATTACAGGCGTGAGCCACCGCATCCAGCCAGACTTTTGGTAGTTGCTTCCAATTTTAACACAATTGATGATGAGGCCCAGGAAGCAGGTAGTTACCAAGGATTAGAAGTGAAACTCATGGGAAGGTCAAGAACTGCAAGGCCAAGTTCTGGGTTGGGAGACTTACAGGCCATCAAAATATCCTAGTTTGTGGCAGACTTCTTCAACAGGAAGAATAAGCTCAACCCCCAGGTTTTCAATGAATGAGGGGGATGAGCTCCAACTTGCTAGTGGGTGACCCCCAGCAGAACGTGGGGAAAATCTACCTGAACACCAGACCCTCAAAGGAGGATGTTCTTGGACATGAGAACTAATGATCCACAGCCAAGAAGAGGCTGAGACGAGCCAGGAGGAAGCCAACACCTCCTCCTTCCTTTCCTCCACCAACGGTCCTTGGAGGGGAAGAATAAAAGAGCTACAGAAGAATGTTTTTGGGGATTGAGCCAGGTTTTAGTTCAGGCCAGGAGCGGGAGATAGGAGTCTGAAAGTACAGGAGATGTGGAGGAGTTTGCTAACAATGGAATAAATGCTGCAGGCTGTGCAGGGGAAGGAGGCTGAGAAAGTGCAGACCAGGAAGATAGGAAAAGTACAGAGAGGACGAGGGAGCAGAAACCGGGGCGGGGGTTTGGGGGTGGACTTGGCTTTTCCAGTGATCACAGAAAGGAGAGGACCGGTTGGAAGTGACTGACAGAGCTGGGATTAGGATGAGACAAGGGAGGCACTTACCTGGGGCACAAAATTTAAAAGCGCCAAAAAAAAAAAAAAAAAAAAACTCATTAACCAAAATAAATAGTTTAACATAGGGCCGGGTGCAGTGACTCACGCCTGTAATCCTAGCACTTTGGGAGGCCTAGGCAGGTGGATCACCTCAGGTCAAGAGTTTGGGACCAGCCTGGCTGGAACGTGCCTGTAATCCCGGTTACTCGAGAGACTGAGGCAGGAGAATCGCTTGAACCTGGGGGGCGGAGCTTGCAGTGAGCTGAGATCACTCCACTGCACTCCAGCCTGGGCAAAAGAGCAAAACTCTGTCTCAAAATATATATATATATATATAATATGTATATATATGTATAGTTTAACATAAATATTTAAGAATCAGAAGTAACGCCAAAAAAAATTCGTGATGAACCAAATATCAAAATTTTAAACAAAGACAAGCTGTGTGTCTTACTACCTGGTGTTATTGTACAATGGGAACCATCATTTCCAGTCAGCCCACTGTTCTCAGGTCTAGCCCTTCCAGACTGTTGCATCCCTTAAGAGTTGACAGTGGCACGTGGACAGATTGAGCAACACAGGCCTTTATATACAGTTATGTTTACAGACTGTTCAAAATATGGGAGGAAATTTTGATAAATGTACATAGAGGTCCACATTTCTCTTTTTGCCTCAGGCTTCCCTATGCAAGTTAGGACATCTGACCAAGCTCAGATGTCCTAACTTTAGCCCAAATCTCTGTGTGCCAGAGTGATAAAGGGCCCAGGGAGAACCGGCCTGGCCTCAGAGAGGTGAGGAGGGTTTCCCAAGACTGTGAGCAGCCTGTTATTTGAACAGGCTGAGCCACAAAGTGCAGAGCAGTGGAGGAGCCATGGTTAGTGTCAGGGGTCGCACGCATTTGCAAAGCAGATGTGAGGTGTCCACAGACCCCAGAGACCCTGAGCAACTGCTCTGGAAAGCAAGGCAGTGGGAAGCACAGGCAATGCCGAAACCCAGACAGACCAATAAATCGAGATCAGAAACCAGCCACAAAGCGGGTGGGTCACTAATGGCAGATGAACCCATTAGCTGGGTTGCTAAAAAGCTGTGTTCCAAGGAAGCATTTAAGACTCGATTACTTAGGACAGAAACCTGCTCTCAAACACTGGGCCACCAAGGTGAGGGAATATTCAGCAGCAAGATGACTTGATGCTGAGTTCTTGTCCATACTTGCCAGGTGAGGATCAGGCTCAGGGTAGGCAGAGAGGCCAAGATACTGGGAAAGGGGTGAAGAGGGGTAAAGGGCTTATGGCAGAAAGAGAAAAAGACATGGGCCACACCTGATCTCAGGAAGATAGACCACCAAACGCTTTGTAAACTTCGTTCAAGTGAGGTTGGAATTTCAGAATCCAAGTGTTGGTGTCCGGTTTTCACAAATCAGCTCTGTGGTGGTGGGAAGGACATTACACTAGGGGTCAGGAGACTCACCATCCTGAGGTATGACTGAGTTTCAATTGCCTCTTCTATAAAATGACGATATTAATTCGGCCACTCACTAAATAGGTGTCAGGATCGAAGGATGTAATATAAGTGAAATAACTTGGAGAAAAAAGCAACCTGCTCTTAAATTGTATAGTGTCACTTAGTTTTTTTGTTTGTAAAACATATTTACATCTGTGTCTAACTTAGTCCTCAAACTTGCTCATTCATTCATCCAGGACATAATTAAGAGTTGATCATCTGCCAAAAGTGTTACACCAGGTGCTATGATATTTGTTGGCTGATCTTTTGGTGGCTAGAAATAAAAAATGAGGATCTTTGCAGCTCTGGGCCTCTGGTAAAAACTTCTTCATTTCTTTCCCTTATTTCCTCAGTATCCCTATGAACAGTCTCTGGTATAAGCCTATTTGGGTGTACACAGCTAAATCTTCCACAGATAATAGAAAAATGATTTAGAAATGTCTGCCATAAGCTATGGGTTTTTTCTTATTGTTTTTGTTGGTTTTTTCTTTTTTAGAGTCACTCTCTGTCACCCAGGCTGGAGTGCAATGGTGCAGTTAGGGCTCATTGCAACCTGGAACTCCTGGGCTCAAACGTAAGCTATTTTTAATTAAACTATTATTTATGAAATCGAACTCCTCTTGCTAAAGAGATCAATTTACTAACCTTTTTTTTTTTTTTTTTGAGACAGGGTCTCACTTTCTCACTCATACTGGAGTGCAGTGACATGAACACGGCTCACTGCAGCCTCAACCTACTGGACTCAATGGATTTTTTTTTGAGACTCCGTCTCAAAATTTTATTTTTTTTAAAAATTAAAATAAATATACTTAAATTGTACCTTTAAACGTAGTTTTTCTGGCTAATGAAATTATAATTCATTTTATTTTTCTTGTACATTAATGTAATTTTATTCTGTATCACATTTGTTATATGTATTATACTTACGAGACAATAATTTTAAATGTTTATACCTTTTGACAACGTGATAGCATTTCTAAGAATCTCTCCCCTAAGGAAATAATTTGAAACATAAATGTATTTGATGATTGTAGTATTATTTATAATAATGGAAAATTGAGACCATTTTGCTCAAGGCAATTCCCTGAATTGTTTTTGAATGACCTCAAAATGTTGCTACTACAATTTGGAGATGGTGCCACTAGGTGGCAATAGAGAGTCTCTGCCATGAGAGTCCAACGTCAAGGTTAGCTTGCAAACTTTTCAGAGCCCAGCCTGATGGAAAGTTCATTGAGAATCTTTATCAAAGTGATCTCAAAATGTTACCCAAAAGAACCACAAACCTTTAACCTTGGTTAACCTTTAACCAAGAAACCAGATTGTTAGAGATAAACTACAGAAAATAAACAAGACTAAGTGAACAAGATGTATGTATGTGTATTAGTCTGCAAAAACAGAACCAATATGATATACAGATAGATAGATAGCTAGCTACAAACAGACTTACCATAAAGTGTCAGCTCACATGATTACAGAGGCTGAGAAGTGCCCAGGAGAGCAAATGGTGTAGTTCCAGTCCAAGTCCAAAGGCCCAAGAACTAGGAGAGCTGAAGTATGCTCCAGCCTGAGTCTGAAGGCAGAAGACCGATGTCCTGGCTCAAACACAGAAAGAGCAAATTCTTCCTCATGAAGCCTTTTTGCTCTATTCGGGCCTGTGACAGGTTGGAGGATGCCCACCTACACTGGGGAAGGCAATTGGCTTTACTCAGCCTACCAGTTCAAATGTTCATCTCATCCAAAAGCACTCACCACACTCCCAGAATGTTTTTGTTGTTATTTTTTAAATTTTATTCTTGTTTTTTGTAGAGATGGGGTTTCACAACGTTGCCCAGGCTGTTCTCAAACTCCTGGACTCAAGTGATCTTCCCACCTCAGCCTTCAAAGTGCTAGGATTACTGGCGTGAGCCATCACCCCCAGCCCTTTATTTATCTTTTTACTCTTTAAAACTTTTTTTTCAGAATAATGGTTCTTCTCCTTCTCCTTCTTCTCCTTCTTCTGACAGAGTCTTGCTCTGTTGCCCAGACTGGAGTGCAGTGGCACAATCTCAGCTCACTGCAACCTCCACCTCCCGAATTCAAGTGATTCTCCTACCTCAGCCTCCCGAGTAGCTGGGATTACAAGAGCATGCCACCACGCCTGGCTAACCTTTGTATTTTTAGTAGAGACAGGGTTTAACCATGTTGGCCGGGCTGGTCTTGAACTGACCTTGGGTGATCTGCCCGCCTCGGCCTCCCCAGAATAATGTTTAACCAAATATCTGTACACCCCATGGCCCAATCAAGTTGACACATAAAATTAACCATCACAGTATACAATAGCAAAAAATGTAAAACAACTTAAATGCCCATCAATGGTGGATTGAATACATACAATATGATACCTAACTAATGACCAAGCTCTATATTGACATGGGAAGATGTCCATTATACACTGTTGTTAAGTGAATAGAAAGCAGATTACAGAACACTAATATAGAAGGTAATTTGCTATAACAGCTAAAAGTACACAATCTAGAGCCAAATGGTCTGGGTTCATAGTCCTACTATTAGCTGTGACCTTAGGGAATTTTCTTAACCTCTCTAGGTTAAATGAAAATGATATTACTATGAAATGAAAGTGATATACTGCCTCACCACATTGTTGTAGAAATTAAACCGAGTATTACAGGTAAAGCTCCAAGAATAGCATCTGACATACAATAAGCTCTCAGCAACTATAGCTACCATTATAATGTAACGTGCGATCTCATTGTCTTCTTAAACATCCACTATATCTATATTTAGACACATGCATTTTCTAGAAAGACACATATCAAAATGTTATAATTGTTATATCCCAGTGGCGAGATTGCAGATAATATTTTGATTAAAGCTCTTAATAATTTGGTGAAAAAAATTCTGACGATGGCTCTATATACTCAAATACAGAGATCTGTAACTATGACTTCCATACCATCTTTCTAAAAAAATTAAATATGTATGCATCTGTAATATATATATATATATATATATATATATTTTTTTTTTTAAGAGATGGTCTCACTCTTATCCAGGCTGTAGTGCAGTTGCGCAATCATGACTCACTACAGTCTTGATCTCCCCGGCTCAAGATATCCTCCCACCTCAACCTTCCAAAGCGCTGAGATTACAGGCATGAGCCATCCACACCCAGCCCCAAATTCAAGATTTTTATTCAGAAAAATTTTATTTAATAACAAAAAAAAAAAAATCAGTTTTAAAATAAGTTCTAGTGTTTCTCCCTTCTAATAATTTTCCTTTTTAAAACAATGTTTGATTCCATCTCTCATCTCAGCAGAGCCTGTTTGGAAAGCTTCTTTATACCGCACCCTAATTGGAGCTTGGAGTGGGGCCCTCCGCCCAGCCCAGAACTGCCCTAGCCCCGCAGCGCGGGTCCCCTTCCCAGAGCCCTGGCGGGTTAAAATGGGATCCTCCCATTCTACTCCTACTTCCTTTCTTCCTACCACAGGGACCCCAAACCATTCCCTGTTTAAGAAAAACTAATTCCTCCAGTTAAGTTCCCTCCAGTCAGACCTCGTCTCAGCCTCTGAACCACCGTTTACCTTTTTCTTCCCTTTAAACAGAGAACAGCTCCTCGCCTACTCCGCGCACTCCACCCACCCTGTCCAACCCCCTTCCTTTTTCATTGTCTAGTCGCCTTGTGTACAACGTCCCAGCGATGAAACACCCTCCAGCTGCTTCCCTTTTCAACCTTGCCAGTTCCTTCAGAAACCAAGATGAAAGTTTCAAAATCCCGACCTACACCAGAACGTTTTGTTTAGAAAATTAACAGCTATTTAAACTGCTTCTATCACTGCAATTCATGGTGTCTGCTTTAATTGCGCTCCACTCAATTGCTAACGCAAACTTGATGCTGGTTATTGAGTTTTCTCCATTAACTATTTCACCTAATGAATGGCCTTCAAATATTAGCCTCTACTTTTGAAACTTTGGAAGTAGAAGCCAGCAAATTAATTTTCAGTAGTAAAAAGAAACCAAAACTGAAGTTGACCCCCTCTGCCGATTTAAAAGGGCTGGAGCTCTGCTGACACTGGAATTCACAGATAACTGACTCTGGCATAACACAATTTTTTTGCATTTAGGGATTAATGCAATTAGAAGCAACTGCTACTACAATTTTATCTTATTTTTTAATTGAAGCAAGAAGTAGCTACTACATTTTATTAATGTAAATGTATACTGCAGGTAGGATAATGGTATGATTTTGTAAGGATAAAATACAGTAAATGAAAGTAACTTCTGATTTTACTCCCATCAGTCTTACACATTTAGATTGGTTCAAAAGTAATTTTTAACTCGGGTGTGGCTCACACCTATAATCCCAGCACTTCGATAGGCCAAGGCAAAAGGATCACTTGAGCCCAGGAGTTCCAGACCAGCCTGGGCAATATAGCGAGACCTCATCTTTACTAAAACTTCTAAAAATTAGCCTGGTGTGGTGGTGTACACCTGTGGTCCCAGCCACTGGGGAGGCTAAGGCAGGAGGATCGTTTGAGCCCAGGAGTTTGAGGCCTCAGTGAGCCTTGGTGACAAAGCGAGACCCTGTCTCAAAAAATATAAATAAAAAAAATTTTTTTAATTAGCTTTATATTGTTTTATATTTAAATCACAAAGTTCTCACAAGGATAGAGGTTGTTTTCTCGTTAATGAAAAACAAAGCTTATTTTGAGGATTTATTCATTCATCAAACAATAGCTTGGAATTGATAACTAGCATACTGTTGGGAGTGTGGTGGGGCAGGGGTTACAAAAAGCAAAAGACAGTTTCCACTTTCAAGTTTATGATCTACTTAGAGAACAAAGCATATACATAAAATCACTCATAGGAAATTTTGATCACCACCATAAGACAGGGGGAGAAAAAAAAAATAAGATAAATAAAAAAGAAAAAAAAATTTTTTTAAGAAAATTTTGAGGCCAGGCCTGGTGGCTCACGCCTGTAATCCCAGCACTTCGGGATGCTGAGGCAGGCAGATCCCTTGAGCTCAGGAGTTCGAGACCAGCCTGGTCAACATGGTGAAACCCCATCTCTACCAGAAACAAAAACAAAAAAAAAAAAAGAAAAGAAAAGAAAATTTTGAAAATAACATAATAAACAAGTATAACAATGGGGATTATTTGTTTTTCATGACCTTTACGACTTGAGTTGTCAGGTGAAATATAGGACCCCCAGTTAAACTTGAATTTCATAAACAACAAATAATTTTTAGGTTATGTATATAGCATGCCTCAGGCTAAAAAAAAAAAAGCATTCATCATGTATCTGAAATTCCAGTTTAACTGGACATCTTGTATTATTCTTTGCTAAATTCAGCAGCTCTAAATTTGAGGCATGTGGGTTACAAAAAGGATCTTGACAGAGTGGAGTTCATCAAATGAGCTTCCTGGAGAATGTGAGTTTTCAGCCAACTGCTGAGGAAAGCAGTGGCTGGAAACAGAAGACATTCCACATGTGGCCAATGCATGTCAATGGCACTGAAACCGAGATGAGCAAGTAATTCCTGGCCAGGACAACAACCGGATCAGCTTTGCTGGAGGGAGACAGATGGACAAAAGAACTGAAAACCAGCAATGGGAGTGATCAGTCATCACTGAATTTATTTCTGTGGAGTTTGTTTAAAGGCTAATATAGCTATTTTCCAATCAATGATAACTTATTCTTCACTATTTCCTCCATATAAGCAAGGACCACAAGCTTTAATGGTTTGGACTCACAGGATTTAAAGTGTAGAGGAGCTGGGTGTGGTGGTTCACGCCTGTAATCCCAACACTTTGGGAGGCCGAGGTGGGCAGATCACCTGAGGTCAGGAGGTCGAGACCAGCCTGGCCAACATGGTAAAACCCTGTCTCTACAAAAAAAATATATATATATATATATATATATGTGTATATATACACACACACACACACACACACACACACATATATACACACCCACACACAAAATTAGCCAGGTGTGGTGTTGCGTGCCTGTAATCCCAACTACTCAGGAGGCTGAGGCGGAGAATAGCTTGAACCCAGGAGGTGGAGGTTGTAGTGAGCTGAGATCATGCCACTGCATTCCAGCCTGGGCAACAGAGCAAGACTCTGTCTCAAAAAAATAAATAAAGTGTAGAGGCATTTATCTCTAAGGTATGTACATGGGCATTAGAACTTGAGTTTTGGAGGTACACATCTTAAAGATCAAAAATGTCTTTGAGATGGGTACCTCTGGGAAAGAAAAAAAAAAGTCTTTCAGAGAAAGAGAGAGAGAGGGCTATTCCAAGTGGCTTCCAACAGTAGGGTTCTGGTATCTGGCAGGTCTTTGTGGCATGGTGCTCAGCAGGGTTGGAGGGAAGAGAAAGAGTAAGACCTTACATGCTCTGTACAATGAAAAGAGCAAGCATGAGAGGGAGGAGCTTGTAGTCTGAAGATTGTTCCTGATGGTGTAGAGAAAGGTTCTCGGGAGAAGTGAAATAATTACAGAAATAATGAAATTAAACTTTTTGTCCTTCTGCTTTCAAATTTTCCATGTCTAATAGCCCTGTTTCTAGAAATTGATCAAAAACATACGCTGGCAAAATTAAAATTAGATATATGCACAAAGCTACTCATTGTAGCACTATTTGCAACAACAAACTGGGAAAAACCTAGATGTCCATGAATGAGGGACCAGGTGAGTAAAACATAGGGCATCCAAACAATGGAGGACTTCACAGCTGTCAAACGGAGAGGAGGGGGCGGGGAGAAAGGAAAAAAAAGGGGGAGAGGATACATTGTTAAGTGAAGAAAGCCAGATCTAGGACTGTGTATAGCATGCTCTAGCTACATATAAGGACTGAGTCTAGGCCGGGTGCAGTGGGTCACACCTATAATCCCAGCACTTTGGGAGGCCAAGGCAGGCAGATGACCTAAGGTCAGGAGTTCAAAACCAGCCTGGCCAATGTGGTGAAACCCCATCTCTACTAAAAACACAAAAATTAGCTGGGCATTGTGGTGGGCACCTGTAATCCCAGCTACTCAGGAGGCTGATGCAGGAGAATCACTTGAACAATGAGGTGGAGGTTGCAGTGAGCAGAGATCATGCCATTACACTCCAGCCTGGGTGACAAGAGAGAAACTCCATCTCATAAAAAGAAAAAAAAAAGAACTGAGTCTACAGATTTGTTTATATTTCACACATTTATATGATTATATTTTTAAAACAAAACTAAAGGATAATTATAAAACAAAAAATCCTAATGCCTACCTCTGGGGGAGGGGGGAAATAGGGTAGAGAAAAAAGAGACAGAAGGCTGGACATGGTGGCTTATGCCTGTAATCCCAGTACTTTGGGAGACCAAGGTGGGAGGATCACCTGAGGTCAGGAGTTCGAGACCAGCCTGAGCAACATGGTGAAACGCCACCTCTGCTAAAAATACCAGAATTAGCCAGGTGTGGTGGCAGGTGCCTGTAATCCCAGCTACTCAGGAGGCTGAGGCAGGAGAATCACTGGAACCTGGGAGGCGGAGGTTGCAGTGAGCCAAGATTGTGCCACTACACTCCAGCCTAGGTGACAGAGCAAGACTCTGTCAAATAGAAAGAAAGAAAGGGAGGGAGGGAGGGAGGAAGGAAGGAAGGAAGGAAGGGAGGGAGGGAGGGAGGGAGGGAGGGAGGACTTTTTTTTTTTTTTTTTGGTGAGACAATCTTGCTCTATAGCTCAGCCTGGAGTGCAGTAGTGCGATATCAGCTCACTGCAGCCTGGACCTCCCTGGGCTCAAGTGATCCTCCCACCTCAGCCTCTTGAGTAGCTGGGACCACAGGCGCACGCCACGATGCCTGGCTAATTTTTGTATTTTTTATAGGGAAGGGGTTTTGCCGTGTTGCCCAGGCTGGTCTCAAACTCCTGGGCTCAAGCAATCCACCCACCTTGGGCTCCCAAGGTGCTGGGAGAACAGGTGTGCACCGCCATGCCTGGCTAGACTTCTTAAAATGTGCCTCATTGGGTAGATATAACTTTGGGATCATGTAATTATTTAAATAATGTATCATTAAATTATGAAAAAGCAATCCTCATAATCAAAAAATAAAAGGAAGCAAATGAACATGTACAACCAGTTGGTGGCATAACACCAAAGAGGAACCACTTGAAATGACTTAAAAACACAGTAATTTCATCGGCATTCCCAATGGTATATACTGTAAGGATAAAATGAACTGTAAAAAATAATAATAATTTTAAAAATCGTAAAATTTTTAGAGTTTGTGATGTTGGTATCAGAGACTGACATGTATATAACTTGGGACAAAGCAAATGAGTAATTATCTGATGTTCATTCTCTCATACCCAGTGTTACTGAGACCAGATTCTTGGCATGGGAGGAAGGAAATAAATAACTTAGGTGGAAGAGGTTAACTAAAAATCCTGTAGTCATGAATTTCAATATGGAGTACCAATATGAACAAATGCGGCATTTTATCTTTAAAACCAAACCAAAAATATTTCCTAGTTCCATTTGACAAGAAGTCCTAGAAATAATAACAAAAAAGGTAGCAATGAGCACTCTAGTGCCCCAGTTGTGACCTTAAATACTATTTCCACTAAAAGAAACAAGATTCTTTAGAAAGAACTAATTCTAGGGGCCAGAGAAATACATGACCTTGGAACATCTTGTCATATCAGACAACGAAGCGGCTACCGCAGACCACAGTATCATGTCAAAAGGGCTCAGGTGCCAACCTAAAGAGACTCCTACTGGCAAGAGATGAAACAATTCAAGCGTAAATATGAATCATAATAGCAAGGGCTTGAAATCCATCCAACATGTTTATGAGTTTGCAAAGGCAGTAAAGCAAAATATAGCCTAATTGGTCACTGTTGCAGGATACTCATGAGCCAGCTTATTATTTTGGAAGCTGATAGAGAAAGAATCAAGCATTTATCCTGCCTTTCCTATACAAACTATACCATTGTGTAACCAAATTGTATTCAGCTGGAAAATGAAGAATGAGTGACAGAATTAGAATGTCACCATTCTGCAATCCCTAATGAATTAATGGACGTAGGCATTAACCATCAATGGCTGCTAGTATCACAGAGAGACAATCAGACCTACAGATGGAAGGACTATATAACCTATGAAGTGGTCTCGCTGAAAACTCAAACTTGAAGCTGACAAAGCTTCAAGATCTAACTACCAGGTCATAAGAACCTTAGCAGACAAAGGAACATGCTACACACTTATGGGGGTGCAATTAGCAAAATCCACATGACCTACTATCTTCGACAATTAAATTGCAAGGGGAAAAAACAAAGAAAGGGTGAGAACAACTATGGATTAAGCCAGACTTAGGAGATATATCAACAGTCACAATGTGTGGACATTAATTGCCTCCTGAGTCAAATAAGTAAATCAATTTTTTTTAATTATGATCTTTCAATTAGAAATTTGAACAGTGGCTTTAAAAAAAATTTTAATTTTTTTTCTCGAGACAGGGTCTGTCTCTGTCACCCAGGCCAAAGTGCAATGGTGAGACCTCAGCTTACTGCAACCTCCACATCCCAGACTCAAGCGGTCCTCCCAACTCAGCCTCCCAAGTAGCTGGGAACACAAGTGTGCATCACCAATACCAGCTAATTTTTTTTGTATTTTTGTTAGAGACAGGGTTTCATCATGTTGCCCAGGCTGGTCTCAAACTCCTGAGCTCAAGTAATCTGTCCACGTTGGCCTCCCAAAGTGCTGGGATTACAGGTGTGAGCCACGGTGCCTGGCCTGTAGGAATTTTTATTAATGTTAATATGTGATAATGGCATTATGGTTATTTTACAACATGAGGCTTTTTTATCTTTCAAAAACATATACTAGGGCTGGGCTCAGAGGCTCACTCCTGTAATCCCAGCACTTTGGGAGGCCGAGGTGGACATATTGTTGAGGTCAGGAGTTCAAGACCAGCCTGACAAACAGAGTGAAACCCTGTCTCTACTAAAAGTACAAAAATTAGCCGGGCATGGTGGCAAGCACCTGTAATCTCAGCTACTCAGGAGGCTGAGTCAGGAGAACGGCTTGAAGCCAGGAGGCAGAGGTTGCAGTGAGCCGAGAGCGCACCATTGTACTCCAGCCTGAGTGACAGAGTGAGACTCAGTCTCAAAAAATAAATAAATAAATAATAGATAAATAAATAAATAAATACTGAAATATTTATGAGTAAAATTATATGAAATCTGAAATTTGCTTCAAATGGGTAAAGAGTGAGAAATAAGATGAAATAAGATAGTCCATGAACTAATTATCATTGAGGCTGGAAGACCAGTACATGGGAGTTTATTGTACTTTTCTCTTTACTTTTATATACACTAGAAACTTTCCTTAATCAAATATTTTTAAAAATCTATATTGCCAATTAAAAAACAGCTACAATGTATTGAACAATTAACATAAATCATCATTTTTTTAATCTTACCAACACAGTGGCACCTACTGTGAGGTAGGTACTATTACCATAATCTCCATTTTAGAGGTAAGGAAACTGAGGCTTGCAGAGGTTAATTAATGTATCAAAGATCACATAGCAAAAGACTCAAATCCACGTACTAAGTAACCGTTGTCTCATCAGTGGGTTTTCCGGAGACTGCATAATGATGCCAAGCCATGTGTCTAGGTTTGCATGAAATGAGAACAGAAGCTGTCCTTGGGGACAGTTGGCATCTGGGTTTCAGCCATTCAAAAACTTTGGCTGGGCACAGTGGCTCACGCGTGTAATCCCAGCACTTTGAGAGGCCAAGGCGGACGGATTACCTGAGGTCAGGAGTTCGCAACCAGCCTGGCCGACATGGTAAAACCCTATCTCTACTAAAAATACAAAAAATTAGCCTTACGTGGTGGTGCACACCTTAATCCCAGCTACTCAGGAGACTGACACAGGAGAATCGCTTGAAGCCGGGAGGTGGAGGTTGCAGTGAGCCAAGATCATGCCACTGCACTCCAGCCTGGGCAGTGGACAGAGCAAAACTCTGTCTCAAAAAAATAAATAAATAAATAAATAAATAAATAAATAAATAACTCTCCAAAATACATAACAAAAATAATTGGGAAAACAATAGCATGTCCAAGTCATGCCAAGGAAAATGTATCACTACTTCTAATCATAGTAAAAAGCCTATTTAGACCAACACATTATCAAAAAAAGTATTACCGAGCCTTT
Source organism: Mandrillus leucophaeus (assembly GCF_000951045.1). NCBI lineage: Eukaryota > Metazoa > Chordata > Mammalia > Primates > Cercopithecidae > Mandrillus > Mandrillus leucophaeus. The sequence continues at coordinate 556,650 of NW_012106598.1, forward strand.
CAAGGAATGAAAAAGCAGGCATAATACTTGTAGACAGGCAAAGAGAAATATGGTCCTCAAGGGAATATGAATTTGAATGGAAAAATTTGAACAATGGAGAACAGCCTGCCTCTTACATCCCCTGATGTATGAAGTTTGGTCCATTTCCAATAGCAATCAGAAGCTTCTGGCAGTGGCCCAGCTGGCCTGCCTGTAAGACCATCTGGGAGAAAGGGAAGTGTCTGCCACACACTGGTCAGGCTGACACCAGCACTGAACTGTTTGTTCATTTCTGCAGTACCTGCGGAGCTACTATATAAGGTTGGAGGAGTGACATCAACTCTAAACCATCCACAACTCCAAAGAAATTAACTTGTCTGATCAAGATATTAAAGGGGACTTTTGGTCAGGCACGGTGGCTCAGACCTGCAATCCCAGCACTTTGGAAGGCCGAGGCAGGAGGATTGCTTGAGCCCATGAATTTGAGACCAGCCTGGGCAACGTAGCAAGACCTTGTCTCAATTTTTTTTTTTTAATAAAATTAAAAAAAAAAAAACTAAAAGGGTCATGTGAGGTGGCTCATGCCCGTAATCCTAGCACTTTGGGAGGCCGAGGCAGAAGGATTACTTGAACCCAAGAGTTTTAGATCAGCCCAGGCATATAGGGAGATCTCCTCTCTACAAAAATACAAAAACTAGCTAGGCACGGTGGCACACACCTGTAGTCCCAGCTACTCAGGAAGCCGAGGTGGGAAGATGACTTGAGCCTGAGAGGTCAAGCCTGCAGTGAGCCATGCACGCCACTGCACTTCAGCCAGGGTGACAGAAACCCTGTCTCCAAAAACAAAAGAAAAGAAAAGAAAAATATAAATAAATAAAGAAGACTTTTCAGAAACGTAATGAACAAGCTTAGAATAACTTAATACCAAGTTTTTAAAAAATTGGTCTGGAGTTCATCCCCGGTCTAATTAAGACCGCTATTATCTTTTCTCCTAAATATAACTCAGGATAGCTATCTTCATTATTCCGCTTGTATCTAACGACCCAGACACTAAGTCTCTGACTTTAATATATAACTTTGAGGTTGAAAACTGTTATCTACCCAACACATTCTGTTGTGGGAGGAGAATGCTTTTTATGTCATAAGAGACCAGACTAATTCTTTATTCTTTTCTAAGAAACAGAGATAAATATTCACAAGGATTCTTCAAACACCAGAGATAAAATACTGGATCATAAAAACGTGATTTTTAAAAAATTTTACTAGATTCATAAGTAAAACAAGATGAATTTGAACCATATACCACCAGAGTTGTTTCACCACAAATTTATGATTCTAAAGGCTTTCACATGGTAATAAGAGGTGAGAAATTAAAAGAAAGAGTAGAGGCAGGCATGGTGGTTTATGCCTGTAATCCCAGCACTTTGGAAGGCTGAGTCAGGAGGATTGCTTGAGGCCAGGAATTCGAGACCAGCCTGGGTAACATAGCCAGACTCTGTCTCTACAAAAAAATTAAAAATTAACTGACTGTGGTGGTGTATACCTGTAGTCCTAGCTACTCTGAAGGCTGAGGCAGGAGGATCGCTTGAACCCAGGAGTTTGAGATCACAGTGAGCTCTGATCACACTACTGCACTCCAGCCTGAGTGACAGAACAAGACCCTGTCTGTTAAAAAAAAAAAAAAAAAAAAAAGTAGAGAAAATGCAGAATCCATCACTATAATTAGAAAAATCTAAAATATTATAGATTTCCTATTTTATCAGTTTTTTCCACTGAAGAGAATATGTCAACATTTTGTATGCAATCAGAGAAATAATAGGTGCCCAATTGTTGAAAAGACATAACTGCAAATCAAGTCCACCATCACACTCAGATTACTGATAATGTAGATGCTGTCATCCTCATTTTCAGTTTTGGAAAGCACTTATTTATCATTCACTTACGTAACTCTCTTCCCTTCTATAGGTCAAAGCAATATAGATTATATACATATTCATTCATTTAACAAATGCAGCAGTAAGTTTGACAAACTACTGTATTATATGCCAGGCACTGTGCTCAGAACTCGGAATACAACTCTGAATAAAACAGCCATGGTCCCTGCCTATATGAAGCTTTGGGAGGGACAAATAACTGAACAGATCATTACAATAGAGAGTAAGAAGATATTAGGAATTAATGTAATCTCAACTATGGTGATGACTAGAAAGGGAAATACAGCGTGCTATGAGAGAATATAAGTGGAGTCTAAATTTGAATGTTTATTGTACCAGAAACCTCAGAAATACTTAATGTTGTTAGAATATCCTTATGATCCCTCAAATTTCCCAAACTTTCTTCCAAATAGGCAGTCATGTGATTAGTTTTGGCCAATGGGTTGGGTGGAGAAGTGTATCATTTCTAGGAGGAAGCATTTTTTTTTCCTTTTTTTTTTTTGAGACAGAGTCTCACTCTGTCTCCCAGGCTAGACTGCAGTGGTGCGATCTTGGCTCACTGCAACATCTGCCTCTTGGGTACAAGTAATTCTCCTGCCTCAGCATCCCGAGTAGCTGGGACTACAGGCGCACACCAGCTAATTTTTGTATTTTTTTGTAGAGATGGAGTTTCGCCATGTTGGCGAGGCTGGTCTCGAACTCCTCACCTCAAGTGATCCACCTGCCTCGGCCTCCTAAAATGCTGGGATTACAGGGGTGAGCCACTGCACCTTGCCAAGCAGGCACCATTTAAGAGACAGAGCTACTCTCTAGCTCTTTCCTCTCCAGCCACTACAGTCATGGAGGCCACGTATTGAGATGAAGTTTCAAAAGATGGAGGTAGCCTACATTGCTAGGTCACAACAAGGACAGGTACCCTGGAAAGTTGCTGACATTCATCAAATGTCCACAACTTTGTTGTGCTAAACTACTGAGATTTAGAAGTTATTACCACAACATGGCCTATTCTTCCTTGCCCATACTCTCAAAGGAGTCACATTCATTCTTATGACATCTCTCCATTTTGCCAATGCAGAAATGAAGACAGAAACATTTAGAGAGTCGCCTAAAATTAGTCAGTAGTGAAATACAACATCCTGCCTTCCACGTGAGAGCTGTAGTCAAAAGATCAGTATTTTTCGAAACCAGATTGAGACATACTAACTTTAAAATCAATCAATTTAAGTCACGGTTAGGAATTTTTATTTTATTTATTTATGTTTGCTATTCCATAGGGGTTTTGTGGATATTTTTATTATTAATTTAGGTTCAGGGGGTACATGTGCAGGTCTGTTACTTGGTTATATTGTGTAAGGCTGAGGCTTGGGCTTCTAGTGAACTCATCACTTGAATAGCGAACACAGTACCCAATAGGTCATTTTTCAGCCTTATACCTCTTCCCTTCCTCCCCCATTTTGGAGTCCCCAGTGTCTATTTTTTCCATCTTTGTGCCCATGTGTACCTATCGTTTAGCTTCCACTTACAAGGGAGAATGAGTAGTTCTTAATTTTCTACTTATGAGTTACTTCACTTAAGATAATAACCTCCAACTTTACCCATGTTGATGTAAGGGACATAATTTCATTCTTTTTTATGGCTGCATAGTATTCCCTGGTATATGTGTACCACATTTTCTTTATCCAAACAACTGTTGTTGGGTGCTTAGGTTGATTTCATGACTTTACTATTATGAACAGTGATAAACATACAAGTGCAGGTATCTTTTTGATAAAATAATTTATTTTCCTTTGGGTAGATACCCAGCAGTGTGATTGCTGAGTTAAATGGTAATTCTATTTTTAGTTCTTTGAGAAATGTCCATACTGTTTTCCACAGTGGTTGAACTAACTTACATTCCCACCAACAGTGTGTAACCATTCCCTTTTCTCCGAATCCTCCCTAGCATCTGTTATTTTTTACTTTTTAATCATAGCCATTCAGGTCGGGAGCAGTAGCTCATGCCTGTAATCCCAGCACTTTGGGAGACCCAGGCAAGTGAATCACTTGAGTTCAGGAGTTCGAGAACAGCCTGGCCAACATGGTGAAACTCTGTCTCTACTAAAAATACAAAAATTAGGTAGGCATGGTGGCGCATACCTGTAATTCCAGCTACTCCAGAAGCTGAGGCAGGAGAATCACTTGAACCAGGAGGTGGAGGTTGCAGTGAGCCAAGACTGTGCCACTGCACCCCAGAGTGAGACTCTGTCTCAGAACAACAACAACAAAAAAACCCATAGCCATTCTGTCTGGTATGAGATGGTATCTCATTTTGGTTTTAATTTGCATCCCTTTGATGATTAGTGATATTGAGGATTTTTTCATGTGTTTGTTGGCTGCTTGTATGCCTTCTTTTGAGGAATGTCTGTTCATGTCCTTTGCCCACTTTTTAATGGAGTTATTTTGTTTTTTCTTGTTGATGTGTTTAAGTTCACCATCAGAAGTTTTTAAAAAATAAATTAGGACACACTAACCTTGGGTAAAAAACACCAAGGTGCACTCCATTAAGTGTTTTGCTTTAAGAAACTTTTGTTAAAAACATATATACATATAAACATTTTATTACATTACACATACATACACATATGTATGCATCAGAGACCTGTCATGTAAAATGCATTTCTTACTGTGTCATGGACAAATAGATTTGAAAAATATTACATTAGACTGCACAATAATTGTTTAATGAGAGCCATTTAGATGAAGCAATATAAGAATATTAATGAAGTGGCTGGGCACAGTGGCTCACGTCTGTAATCCCAGCATTTTGGGAGGCCGAGGCGGGAGGATCACTTGAGGGCAGGAGTTTGAGACCAGCCTGGCCAACATGGCAAAGCTCCCTCTCTACTAAAAATACAAAAATTAGCCTGACATGGTGGTGGGTGCCTGTAGTTCCAGCTACTCAGGAGCCTGAGGCAGGAGAATCGTTTGAACCCAGGAGCTGGAGGTTGTAGTGAGCTAAGATCGTGCCACTACACTCCAGCCTGGGAGACAAAGTGAGCCTCTGTCCTAGAAAAAAAGAAAAAGAAAATAAAATAGTATTTATGAAGTGAATGCATTGTTTTTATACCATTTAACAAGAAGCTTTGTTATCGGGGAAAACATAGTACAGCATAATTATAGATTCATTCTAAGATGTCACAAAAAAAGAAATGTTATTACATAATTAAAGTTAAATGTGTAAAATTAAAGTTAAATGTTTCATAATTGATATTAAATGTAAGAAAATGTTAAGTGGCCAGGCATGGTGGCTCACACCTGTAATCCCAGCACTTTGGGAGGCCAAGGCAGGTGAATTGCCTGAGCTCAGGAGTTTGAGACCAGCCTGAGCAACATGGCAAAACCCTGTCTTTATTTTTTTTAATTAAAAATATATATATATATTTATAAGAAAACATTAAATGAATCATTGGCAGCAGGAAAACAAAAGTCAGGATTTGGATTCACTCATTCATCCATCCATTCATCCAAAAAAAACATTTATTGAGCATCTGCCAGGTGTCAAATACTGAGCCAGGGTCTGAGAAAATGGCTATGTATAAAACAGAAATGTGTTCTGCCCTTATGGAGCTTATATTCTAAGCAAGGAAGACAGACATGAGATTTTTTAAATACACGTTTAGTTATTGAGCTATGATTGTAGTGAGTGCTAAGGAAGAGAAGAAGACCTCGAATGCAGCAGTGTGCTAGTAAATGATTAACAACCGGAGCTCCAAGAAAAAAACTTTTCGCATATCTAGATACATGTGTTTGTTATAAATTTTACTGACATAAAGGATATATAGTACACAATTTTAAAATAACAATAAAACATACAATACTCTATTTTAAATTCAGTGTACACCATTGATTCTCATGGAATGTTTTCACAGGTTTTTTATGAATTCTTTTATCTGTAGCCAATATATGGTTGCAACTAAGGAAAGATTTCATTCTAACATAAGTGTTGGTGGATACTTTCATTTATGTTGAAGAGTAAGATGAAAGAGAAACAATATTTCTGTCAGAACTTGACTCAATTGTCAATTAAGTGAGTGACTTTGCAGAATCAGATTAATAGCTTCAAATACTTGAAGAATATTTTCTCAATTTCTCAATTTTTGTGCTAGTCACAAAGGAACTGTTTTAGCCATGAAACACTTTTAAGTTTAATCTGCATTACTAACATTTTCTCTATCAGTTTTTTAAGTATAAACAACCAGTAAAACAACAAATCACATTCCTGCGGCATTTGCAGATTTCCCTGGTGGAAATGTCCATGGGAACACGGTAGCTGATTTCAGCCACCAAGGTAGCATCACAGGACATGGGAACAGGGTTGGGAAGAGCTTTCTTTGCAGTAGCACATCATTACATAATGTTTCCATCATACAGATGGAATAAATACAAATAACCTCAAGATCTCAAATAATAGTAACATATTGTAAAATAATTGGGGCATGAAGAACTTTTCGTATTGATCTTTGTTTTGAATATAACTTATTTGATTGTAAGGTGTATATAATTTATTTATTATGTATTTATTTATTTATTTATTTATTTATTTGTGGAGACAGGGATCTCACTCTGTTGCCCAGGCTGGAGTGCAGTAGTGTGATCTTTGCTCACTGCAGCCTCGACCTCCCGGGTTCAAGTGATCCTCCTAAGTAGCTGGGACTACAGGCGTGTGCCACCACACCCAGCTAATTTTTTTGTAAAGACAGAGTTTTGCCATGTTGCCCAAACTGGGAAGGGGTATATAATTTAATTCTTAATTATGGTTGCGTTTGACAACTGCCCTACAAAATTCTTGAAATTTTAACAATAGGTTCTTTAGAACACACCCTGCCTAAACCCCACAAGATTTGAGAAAGAGTAAACTGAAAATGGGGGAGGATCTTTAGGGAGAAGTGCTGCTCTTATGTGTCCTAGGACAGGGAGGGCTGGATATCATGGAAGACATTGGTGACAGTGGGACCCAAGCCCACTGATGCCAAGTGTAGCTCCCAGAAATTATTCTCCATCAATACCAATAGCCGAGTGAACTTCTCTCTGGCTTCTCCTCCAGAGTAGAGAAAATCCTCCAGAGCAGAGAACAGGCTATGCAGGCAAACAAAAAAAATACTTCTTTTTCTTTTCTTTCTTTTTTTTTTTTTTTTTTACCAGAAGCCCAAACCTCACCAGAACAACAAAATATTTCTAAAATCATTCCTGGCCAGCCACAGTGGCTCATGCCTGTAGTCCCAACACTTTGGGAGGCCGAGCTGCTTGAGCCCAGGAGTTTGAGACCAGTCTGGGAACATGGTGAAATCCTATCTCTATAAAAAATGGAAAAATTAGTCAGGCATGGTGGCAGGCCTGTAGTCATAGCCACCCGGGAGGCTGAGGCAAGAAAATCACCTGTGCCTGGGAGGTCGAAGCTGCAGTGAGCCACGATCATGCCACTGCACTCCAGCCCAGGTGACAGAGAGAGACCTTGTCTCGAAAATAAATAAATAGATACATAAATAAAATCATTCCTTCTTTAGCCCCTTCTCATTATCTCTTTATTCTCCTTAAAACGGCTGCGGGATTTTTTAACATGGAGTATATTTCAGATTTTACTTCTCTTACCTCCAACATCTCTCTATCAGCTTGTTGAAATCCCTTTAACAGCACAAAAATTATTTTATTCCAAAGTTTAATTTAGGCTGGGTGGGTGGGCATAGTGGCTCACACCTGTAATCCCAGCACTTTGGGAGGCTGAGGCAGGAGGGTCACATGAGCCTAGGAGTTTGAGACCAGCCTGGGCTACAGAGTGAGACCATATCTTTGCAAAAAATAAAAACACTAGCCAGGCATGGTGGCACACACCTGTGGTCCCAGCTACTCAGGAGGCTGAGCAGGGAGGATTGCGTGAGGCCAGGAAGTCAAGGCTTCAGTGGGCTATGATCATGCCACTGCACTCCAGCCTGGGCAACAGAGCAAGATCCTGTCTCAATAAATAAATAAATAAATAGGCTGGGCACGGTGGCTCACACCTGTAATCCCAGCACTTTGGGAGGCCAAGGCAGGTGGATCACTTGAGGTCAGAAGTTGGAGACCAGCCTGGCCAACATGGCAAAATCCTATCTCTACTAAAAATACAAAAATGCATGTGCCAGGTGTGGTGACTGCTCAGGGAGGCTGAAGCATGAGAATCGCTTGAATCTGGGAGGTAGAAGTTGCAGTGAGCCAAGATGGCACCATTGCACTCCAACCCAGGCAACAGAGCAAGACCCTATCTCAAAATAATTAATTAATTAATTAATTAAAATAAAATTGAATTTAAAAGACTAAAAAATGTGTTTTTAAGTAACACAGTCATGCGAATAGTCCATAGTAAGGGATAGGCTCACAGTCCATCAGTAAATAGTGATGCATGAGATCCTTTCCTGTTTGATAGCCTGATGAGAATACTGGGAAATACAAAGACTACTGAGTAGGGTAGGAAGCCAACTCAGAGAGCTAAAGTTGCTACTGTTTACCAACTTACTTGGACCAAACAGAAGATGTTAATGGGGATATCTTTAAATATCGTGGCTTGTGGCCGGGCTCAGTAGCTCACATCTGTAATCCCAACACTTTGGAAGGCCAAGGCGGGTGGATCACCTGAGGTCAGGAGTTCGAGAACAGCCTGGCTGACATAGCGAAACCCCGCCTCTACTAAAAATACAAAAAATAGCTGGGCGTGGTGGAGTGCACCTATAGTCCCAGTTACTTGGGAGGCTGACGCAGGAGAATCACTTGAGCCCAAGAGGCAGAGGTTGCAGTGAGCCAAGATTGCTCCACTGCACTCCAGCCTGGGCAACAGAGTGAGGCTCGTCTCAATCAATCAATCAATCAATCAATATCATGGCTTGAGACAACACAGCAACATCTCCATAACCCAGCACTTTGTGTTTTAACATAATCCAGCAAAATAAAGGAGTCTCCTTCTCTGCTGGGAGTGGTAGCTCACGCCTGTAGTCCCAGCTATTCGGGAAGCTGAGGATGAGGATCAGTTGAGCCCAGGAGTTCAAGGCTGCAGTGAGCTGCTATGATCATGCCACTGCATTTCATCCCGGAAGAAAGAGTGAGACCCATCTCCAAAAAAAAAAAAGAGAGAGAAAAAAAGTTCATGAATCACTAAAAGGATTCCCTGCAGTAGTTAAGACAAACTTTCATCTTACTAAAAAAGTATGTAATGTTTAAATTACTTTTTAAAACATTACGTTGTAATTATCTGTGTATATGTTTGTCTTCCCCAAAGAGAAGTAAACTTCTCTTCTAAATTGTGTCTTGGGCCGGGCACGGTGGCTCATGCCTGTAACCCCAGTACTTTGGGAGGCCAAGGAAGGCAGATCACCTGAGGTCAAGAATTCAAGACCAGCCTTGCCAAAATGGTGCAACCTCATCTCTACTAAAAATACAGAAAATTAACTGGGTATGGTGGCCAGCGCCTGTAATACCAGTTACTCTGGAGGCTGAGGCAGGAGAATCACTTGAACCTGGGAGGTGGAGGTTGCAGTGAGCCAAGATCACGCCATTGCACTCCAGCCTGGGCAACAAGAGGAAAACTCTGTCTCAAAATAAATAAATAAATCATAATAAATTGTGTCTCCCAAAAATTTGTATGTTGAAGCCCTAACCCCTAATATGTTGGTTGTATTTGGAGTAAAGAAGTAATTGGCCGGGCGCGGTGGCTCAAGCCTGTAATCCCAGCACTTTGGGAGGCCGAGACGGGCGGATCACGAGGTCAGGGGATCGAGACCATCCTGGCTAACACGGTGAAACCCCGTCTCTACTAAAATACAAAAAAAAATTAGCCGGGCAAGGTGGCGGGCGCCTGTACTCCCAGCTACTCGGGAGGCTGAGGCAGGAGAATGGCGTGAACCTGAAGGTGGGGCTTGCAGTGAGCTAAGATCCGGCCACTGCACTCCAGCCTGGGCAACAGAGCCAGACTCTGTCTCAAAAAAAAAAATAATAATAATAATAATTAAGGTTAAATGAGGTCATAAGAGTGGGGCCCTAATTTGATAGGAGAAACCAGAGGGCTTGCTCGATCTCTCTCCAGCATGCTACAAAATTGAGAAGGCAGCTGTCTGCAAGCCAGGAAGAGGGCCCTCCCCAGGACCCAAATCAGCCAACACCCTGATCTGGACTTCTCAGGCCCCAGAACTGTGAGAAATATGTTTCTATTGTTTAAGCCCCCCAGTCTATGGTATTTTGTTATAGCAGCTGAGGCTGACTAATCCAGAGGGATTCTACGCTATGTATGTTTCTAGATGTGACACATAGAAGCACCCGGCGCAGAGAAGGAACTCACAAAGAGGACCTTGAAATAAGTGAGGCAATCTATATTGTATCTGTTCTTTGTGTTTAAGATCCTCAGACCCTCAGTCTAGCTTGATTCCCTTCTGTCCATAGCACCAAGAAAAATTATCCTTTTCCACCGTTCACAGGAATCTATCTCACCTAGCAAATAACTCAGGACAAATGTTTAAGAGGCTTTCTGTCCTCACTTATTCATTAATCTCCCCTGTCAGCTAGATTCACTGTTTTTTGGTTGATACCTTCTCTAACACAGCTATATCCCATCCAGTGGTGTGCTGGTAAATGTTTAACAACCAGCTCTTAGGCAGTGGCATGGGAGAGAGACCCGACTGGTAGGTAGCACTTGCCAGTTTCAGTGGCATAGATACACTTTCATGAGGGCTGATTTCAAGCTACTAGTGTGACTTCATTAAATGCATATTTGAGAAGAGATGAACATAACAGACTCCCACAACCCTGCGTTAGCTCACCATTGATTTTCATCTTATCAATAGACAGTGGTTACCAGCATGACCTTGAAGTTGGACAAAGCTAAAATCTAGTCCCAACTCTACTACTGTGTGATGCTGGGCAACTTGTTTAATGTCTCCAAGCGTCTATTTCCTTATTCATAAACTGGAGATAATAATAGCTACCTTAGTTCATAAGTATTAAATGAGAGAAGGCATATCAAGTGCTTACCACAGTGGCTAGCACATAGTAGGTGCTTAAGAAATATTAGCTATTTCATGTTCAGAAGGCAGATTTTAAAAAAAGAAATATTAACTACTATCATCGTCGTCGTCGTCTTTATTAACCCCTACCCTCTGAGGTCACCATTCAGCGCTTACTCAGATCCATAGATATCAGCTGCTCATCTGCATGGCTTGCTAGGGGTCACAGGCATCCATACTTCATCTGGTTTATTGTATAATATTTGCATAAACATTAGCACCCAAAAATCCTGTTTTATTTTTGTTACTCAACTTTAAACTAGTAGGACATAGGTCTGGAATATTTGCCACTGACCATGAATGAGACTAATTTACTTCTGTAACAGGAAGAGAGAAACAGAGCCTGCCATTTGTTGAGTACCTACTTTGTGGCCCACAAGGCCTTGTGCTAGAGATTTTCCCTGTTATCTCAGGTAATCCTCATAACAACCAGGAGATATTAAATATTTGTCTCATTTCTATGGATGAGAAAACTAAAGCTCAAAGAAATTAAGTCACTTGCCTGAGGTCACACAGCTGGTGATAGAAACCCAGGACTCTTCTGGCTGATCCCAAAGATACTCTTGGCAGTGTGCCATGGCACTAACCTCAGTAAGAATACCCAGGTGGTGAGATGACAGGCTAAAGCAATTGAAGAATGCACTGGCTGCCTGCCATACTGGCCAGTAGCGAAGGTCTTGGACAATTAAGTCCAGATTAAATTGAAGCATTTTTGCCCATTATTCTAGTTAAGTTTGAGTTAGCCTGCATGTAACAGAAATTCAATTACAGTGTCTTAAGGAAAATTCTTCTTATGTAACAAGAAGTCCAGAAGGAGGCTCCTTTCACTTCCTGATCATCCATTGTTTGTGTGTGGCTTTCTTCTTCATGGTCATAGAGAGCTACCCCATCTCCAGGTATTACATCCATGTTCCAGGCACAAAGAAGGAAAAACACATCTATTCCTAAATATCCTTTTTTTTTTATAAGGGAAATCATCGATCTCCCAGAATTTTCATCTTGTGGATCTTGCTTATATCTCATGGGCTGGAACTAGGTCACAAAGCCGCTCCTAGTTGCAGGGGACCCAGAGAAAATTATGTCTCCTTAACTGGACACTCTAATTCTCTAAGCACAATTGAGACTCTGTTACAAAGGGAAATGGAGACCACATACAGGAAAAGCAAGCAACAGGGCGTACCCTTGCATAGATACTCAGAAAAGCCTGGAGTTTTTCAGGGTTCAAAGGAGCATAGAATCATAGGATGAAAATGGAACTTTGTGATCATTGGTCTAGTCCAATTTCTTGCCTAATGAAGGAATTACTCCTTCAACTTCTCTAACAATGATCACCCAGCTTCTGCTGAATACAGATAAAGTGGCAATGTCTGGATGCTTGGCTATTATATGCCGGAGAACAGGATTTAGGGTCAAAGTGTTAGGGTCACATTTTTCTATTGTGTCAATGGGGGCAAGTCCATCCCTTTTGTCATACGTCTCCTCTACATCTTTCAGATTTTTATCCTTACTCAATTCATTGCTAAAAAAAAACTTCCCCAAAAAATTTTTAATTGTTTGTTCCATAAAACTGTATCATTAATACTAACATTGATGTGTTTTTGGTTTTTTTCCTGAGACAAGGCCTTGCTCTGTTAATCAGGCTGAAGTGCAGTGGTGCAATCACAGCTCACTGCAGCCTTCACCTCCCAGGCTCAAGCAATCCTCCCAGGTCAGCCTCTCCTGTAGCTGGGACTACAGGCATGTGCCACCACACCCAACTAATTTTCTTAGTTTTTTGAAGATGGGGTCTCACTATGTTGCCCAGCCTACTCTCAAACTCCTGGGCTCAAGCAATGCTCTCACCTTGGCCACCCAAAGCACTGTGATTTTAGGTGTGAGCCACTGCCACAGGCCTATTCATGTTATTTTTAAATGAATCAATAAAAAATTTTAAAAATTTTCTCAGATTTAATTTCTATTGTAGTAAATATCAATAGTTATAATCCATATAAATAAAAGCTCTTTAGGGTTCTCAATAATTTTTTAGGGTAAATGGGGTCCTGATGCCTAAAATTTTGAGAACCACTAATCTAATTCAGAATCCAAAGGGGGATTTTGAGAACTAGTAATGCCGGCCTAAGACGGTAAATCTACTCATTGGGTAAGTGACTCTACAACATTAAAATAAGAATAAGGATGGTGAAGGCCAGGTGCAGTGGCTCACACCTCTAATCCCAGCACTTTGGAAGGCTGAGGCACAGGATCACCTGAGATAAGGAGTTCGAGACCAGCCTGGCCAACATGGTGAAACTCCATCTCTACTATATAAAAATACAGGAATTAGCCGGGATTGGTGACAGCCACCTGTAATCCCAGCTACTTGGGAGGCTGAAGTGTGAGACTCATTTGAACTGGGAGGCAGAGACTATAGGGAGCCAAGGCTGCAGTTGCACCACTCCAACCTTGAGCGACAGCACGAGACTCCACCTAAAAAAAAAAAGAAGAAGAAGAATGGTGAAAGGATGGTGAAGTAACCAAACCCATGCATTAATTATTTTGTGCTTAGTAATAAGTTTCATAAACATCAAGAATATCCTCGTGAGTTTGCAATTGAAGGTGTTTGGAATGTTCAAGAGAATCTGACATATTATAGAAATTTTCCCTTTTCTTAACTTATTGCAGAATGTGTAACAGAGTTTGGTTACATTTATAAACAGTACTTAAATATTTAATATATACTACATTCAGAAATCTGTATATTAATTTAAATGTGTTTAGAGTCACAAGAGCTGTGTAAATGCTTACAAAGATTTTGCTTGTTTCAAACCTAACATTTGCACTATTTGAGATATCAGATACATAGTGTTTTATCAATTCTAGCTGCACATTTCTTCCTCATTTTAGCAAATGTGCAAAATGGATCTGGATGTCTTACAATCAATATACAATTGTACTGGTGGCAGTTTCCCTTTCTGGTGGTACATAAAATAATGGTGCATTTTACAACTAGTGGCAGTTTAGATTTGATGCTATAGTATGAAACTTGTAAAAGTAGTTTAAAATGTTTAAGAAAATTCAATAAACTACTTTTATTTAGGGAACTTTAACTTGTTAAATTTATAAATTATGAAACATGGATTTTTTAATGAAAGCAATTTTTCTTAATTTTTACAAAAATGTGTAACATTTATTAATAAAATAACAAGTTGTAAATTTAACTAAGAGGCATAAGAGAAACAAAATTCTCCAATTTATAATTCTAATTAATTGGACATTCATTAAATATAAGCAAATATAGGCAGCCCTTTCCATGCATAATTTCACCCTCAGCTAAAAACTCAAAAGATGTCATAGAATGGCATGCAGAATGGGGTAACAATCTGCATTGAGAGTTCTTAGTACCAATGGGTTAAGAAATATATTATTGGCTGGGTGCCATGGCTCATGTCTATAATCCCAGCACTTTGGGAAGCCAAGGTGGGCGGATCACTTGAGGTCAGGAGTTCGAGCCCAGCCTGGCCAACATGGTGAAACCTCATCTCTACCAAAAATACAAAAATTAGCTGGGTGTGGTGGCACATGTTTGTAATCCCAGCTACTGGGGAGGCTGAGGTGGGAGGATCACTTGAACCCAGGAGGTAAAGGTTGCAGTGAGCTGAGATCATGCCACTGCACTCCAGCCTAGGCGATGGAGTGTGACTCCATCTCAAAAATAGTAATAATAAATTAGCTGGGTGTGGTAAGGCACACCAGTAATCCCAGCTACTCAGGAGGCTGAGGCAGAAGGATCACTTGAGCCCGGAAGTTCAAGTGAGCTACGATTGTGCCATTGCACTCCAGTCTGGGCAATAGAGAAAGCCCCTGTCTTTAAAAATGTGTGTGTGTGTGTGTGTGTGTGTGTATAATATATATATATAGGCCTTACACAAACTTTTGGACTTTTTTTCCATAACAAAAATGTTATATACAAGGAGTCCAACTGCCCTGGATTATATGTGGTGAGTTTACAAAGGTTATCCTAGGAGAACACTCATTGTAAGCACTACAAAGACAGAAGAAAATCACCTTACTAGAGGAAATTCTCTGACTGTAATGGTATTACCTACAAAAGCAAGAAGCAAGCCAATGAGAACACCTTGGTGTGAACCCCTTGGCTTGCCTGTAGTTAATAATATTACCGGGGCCGAGCACAGTGGCTCACACCTGTAATCGCAGCACTTTGTGAGACTGAGGCGGGTGGATAACTTCAGGTCAGGAGTTCAAAACCAGCCTGATCAACATGGTGAAATCCTGTCTCTACTAGAAATACAAAATTAGCCAGGCATGATGGTGCATACCTGTAATCCCAGCTACTTGGGAGGCTGAAGCAGGAGAATCGCTTGAACCCAGGAGATAGAGGTTGCAGTGAGCCAAGATTGCACCATTGCACTCCAGCCTGGACAACAAGAGCGAAACTCTGTCTCAATAATAATAATAATGATCATATTACCTGCCATTCAGGTTATCAAGCTTGAGTCCTTCTCTGTTCTCATATCCAATCAACAACCAAATTTTGGTTCTTTGTTTCACAGAGCTTGTCTCTACCCTTCCCACCCCATTCTCACAGCCACCATGACACAATCCAGCCTTTATTCCTTCCCATGAAATGCCTTCTAATTATGGAAACATTTAAAAGTTCAAAATCTAAGTGTGATAGACATCTCTCTCTTGATTATTACAAAATTTAATTTAAATAAAAGGTTTGTTTTGCTTTTTTAAGGTGTTATCTATTTTGTCTTCAGCAGATCCCTAAAGAACTAATATAGTACCTGTATGTGGAAACAGTATCTTAAGAGTTCTGCAGTTCTCTTTGCAATGCCCAATCTTTGGTCTCCTGCTGGGACACCGGTCCTTCCAATGTCCATCCACTGTCCCTTCTAAAGCGTCAGAGCAGAAGACTCAGGCTGCCCTCACAGTTGCTCTCAGAATGACCAGCTCAGCCTCTCCAGCCAGGGTCAGAACACCCCAACAAGATCTTCACAGCCAATCAGCTGTTTCTTCTGGCTCCCTTTCAGTCCCAATCTGTAGTCTGTTTAAAGGACTGAAAGTTAAATTTGAGCCAAAGAAATAGCTAGAAGGTGACAACAGCTAAGTCCCCACGGCTTTAAATAGAGTGAGCCGTGTAAGGAGAAGCCTCCCTGGAGGCGCCTACCCGATGAAAGGGATCTCAGGAAAGTCACTGTCTGTGCATCATTCACGCGTGCACGGGAGTCAAAGGCCAGGGCGCAGCCAGTTTAGGAAAACAGTGGAGGCAGCAGTGTCTGGCTTTGCTGGGAGACAGATTACTGTCGTTATAATGTATGGGAAACATTCCATTTGTTACGCCAGAGAAAAAGATATTTCACACAACAAATAAGAGGAATGGATCTATTGGTCAGTTATTTCATCTTACTCCAGGAATTACTGAACTTCAGATAAATGATTCTTCATCATGGAAGATATTTGTTGCCAAAGAGTCCTCTGAAGATAAGGCCAGGCAGACCTTAAATGTGTGAAATACAAATGTGTAAAATAGAAGTTAACAGGTGAGTGCACCCCCACCTAAAGGCATTCAGATTTTAAGATATTTGAAAACACTGATCTGGTCATACAAAACCAAAACATAGCTGTATGCAAATCTGGCACACAGATGCCGGCTTTCCTCTCTGGCTCTCAGGTTAAGCAAAGAGATTATTAAAATAATCAAAGATCTGGAAACATTTTTGTTTCTTTCTTAACTACGTGGTTTAATTTTAGACAGCACGGGTTGACTCCCTGCTGTGAAAGATGAGGTGATTACACTCAAAACCATTTCTCCTACCTACATTTTTCTCCATTTCTCTTCTCATTAATTATAATATATTTTACTTTGCCAGGTTATAAACCATCACATCATGTTCTGAATTATGATACCCCTAGTTACTTAGTTTTTGTTCCATTTTTAAAAGGGTCTAATGCTCATTTCCAGTTCTTTTACCACTCCTACATTCTTGATTTTGATTCATTTCTTTGACTGGATTTCAACGTCCAATGGTTTTGTTCGTTAGAGGCTTACTTCTATATCTTTTACACACTAGATTCTAAGTACTACTTTCCCTCTGTCTTTTCATATTTGAGAAAGCCTGCTTGTTGACTTTATAACTGAACAGTTTTGTTGGACTACACTTTTTTTTTTAACGGGCCTAATTCACTTTATTTTACTTGTATAAAAACCTTATGTTGTAGCCACAGCTGGAGCCTGGGTCCTCTGCACGTAGACTCTGGGGTGGGTCTTGACAAGGTGGTCAGTGAATTCATGATAGGGAGACTTGTTGAATCCAGTCTCCTTCCAGAGGTCGGGGGTCAAGTAGCTGTAGGTCTTGGAGATGGCATCAAAGGTGGCCTTGGCAAAGTTGCCCAGGGTGGCAATGCAGCCCTCAGCTGAGGCGTGCAGTCATGGATACTGGCCATCATCAGCAGCTTCTTAGCTACCAGGGTTGAGACGATGCCAGTGTCCCGGGCGCAGGGATGAGGTGCACCAGCACAGAGCCGCAGCGGCCTGTCAACTTGCAAGAGCCGCAGCGGCCTGTCAACTTGCAAGGGACGGTGTGGGGCTTGCCCAACTTGTGTCCCCAGTAGCCTCTGCGCACGGGGACAATGGAGAGGTTGGCCAGGATGATGGCCCCTCAGGTGGCAGTGGCTACCTCCTTGGAGCACTTAGCACCCAGACCAACGTGGCCATTGTAATCCCCTATGGCCACCAGCGCCTTGAACCTGGTGTGCTGGCCAGCACGGATCTGCTTTGGCACCAGCATAATCTTCAAACCCTCATGCTTGAGAGAGGCCCCCAGGAAAAAGTCAATGATCTCAGACTCCTCGATGGGCAGGGAGAAGAAATAGATCTCCTCCAGGGACTTGATCTTCATGCCGTTGACCAGGCTGGCCCAGCTTGGTGATGGGCATCCACTCCTTGGCCTTGGCCTTGCCTCCGCAAGCTCTGCGGCCTCGGCCACGTCCATCCCCAATCATGGCAGCAACCCCGGCCGAGGATGCCACTGCCGCAGCCTCCGCAGAAGACGCCGCGGTTCCCCATCCCAGGGCCCCTTTCTCTCTCCGCTGCCCCCGAGCCATCTACCATTTGGTGTTTTCTCGGAGAAGAAGCGGGCTACACTTTCTTGTCCTCAGAAGTTAGTGGATATTGCTCCATTCCCTTCTGTACTACAAGCCCAGCCCACTTTCCCTCCTTATAGGAATAAGTGTATTAACATGCATAATATATGAGTATTTTATATATAATATATATATTTATGAGACTCTATATAATATACATATTTCTTATTATTTTACAGTCTATGACCTCCATATTGATTGCCTTCCACTTATTTTAATCTCCTTGTCCATTTTCTCTGCATTTATTGATTATTATTGTTGTTGTTTTTATCTTTTTTTTTTTCCCCAGAGACAGTGTGGTCTCACTCTGTCACTCAGGCTGGAGTGCAGTGGTGTGATCATAATTCACTGCAACCTCGAACCCCTGAGCTCAAGCAATCCTCCTGCCTCAGCCTCCAGAGTAGCTAGAACTACAGGCATGCGCCACCCCACCGAGCTAATGTTTTGCAGAGGCAGGGTCTCACTATGTTGGCCAGGCTGGTCTCAAACTCCGGGGCTCAAGTGATCCTCCCACCTCGGTCTCCCAAAGTGCTGGGATTACAGGCATGAGCCACTGTGCCTGGCCCTGCATTCGCTGATTATTGTCAGCATTTCCTCCATGACACTAATTCTATTTTCAGTCATGTCTATCCTGTTCCCTGCTCTTCCTAAATTATTTATTAGATCTATGGTGGCTGTCTTTGGGGTCTCAATTAGTTTCCTTAGCTCTGAAAATTTCTCCATTCTTTTCATTCTGTTATTTTATTACCTCATTTTGGGGCCTTAGTTTTCTAGAATAATAGCACCATAAAATTATCCTATATCTTTTTTGTTTGTTTGTTTGTTTGTTTTGAGATGGAGTTTTGCTCTTGTTGCCCAGGCTGGAGCGCAATGGCATGATCTCGACTCACCGCAACCTCCACCTCCCAGGTTCAAGCGATTCTCCTGCCTCAGCCTTCCCAAGTAGCTGGGATTATAGACATGTGCCACCAAGCCCAGCTAATTTTGTGTTTTTAGTAGAGATGGGGTTTCTCCGTGTGGGTCAGGCTGGTCTCAAACTCCCGACCTCAGGTGATCCGCCCACCTCAGCTTCTCAAAGTGCTGGGATTACGGACGTGAGCCACCGTGCCCCGTCAAGTTATCCTATATCTTAAAGTACTTCCAGAGGATCTTTTCTGTTTGTTTGGAGGAGGTGTATTTTCATTATTTTAAAAGCTATTTTTCACCTTTAAACACTTGTCTTTTTACACCATGTTTTGTCTTCTTTCTTCTTTTCTTCCTCTTTTTATTTTTCTCATTCTTCTTCTTTTCCTTCTCCTTCTGCTCTAATGTGTTTGCTTACTTGCCTTGCCTTTATTTCTTCCATTCTTCTTTTAAATTACATAGCTCTGGCCGGGCTCAGTGGCTCACACCTGTAATCCCAGCACTGTGGGAGGCCGAGGCAGGTGGATCACCTGATGTCCAGAGTTCAAGACCAGCTTGGCCAACATGGTGAAACTCCGTCTCTACTAAAACTACAAAAATTAGCTGGGCATGGTGGCACACGCCTGTAATCCCATCTACTCGGGAGGCTGAGGCAGGAGAATTGCTTACACCTGGGAGGTGTCGGTTGCAGCGAGCCGAGATTGTGCCACTGCACTCCAGCCTGGGTGACAGAATGAGACTCTGTCTCACATGGAAAAAAAAAAAAGAAAAATTGCATAGCTCTGTACTGATTTGACTTCTCACTGGGTCTGATACAATGTTTCCACATTAATATTTAGAGCCAGTCTGTCTGCTTCATTTGGAGCTATTTAAGTTGTTGGTGTTGCTTTCAATCCACTTATCTTTAGACTGAGGACATGGTGAGGGTCATGTGAAGGGAGACCCACAGTAGGTTAAGAGGAGCTCTGATTTCTCTTCTCAAGTCCAGTTAAACATCCTGTACCAGTGCCCCCCGCCGCCCCCCG
>NW_012106598.1:576833-580382 GCF_000951045.1 Mandrillus leucophaeus
CCTCCCGCCCCCGCCCAGCTAGCTGTGGGTATATCCGTCTTGTTCTTCTAACTCATCACAGAGACCTGGAAAGATGGGAAGCCAGGGAGGCCCTTCCTGCCTCTGTCAGGCCCGGAGGGGTAAGCAGGGTCTGCCACACTTGAGGCATTTCCTTTACTTTTCCCAGGGCCACCTACTCACTCCTTCCAACTGTTTCTTTCTAAATTGGAAGACATTCATAAAAATTATCAGAGTTCTCAGCATTATTCCTGAGGGGTGGGTGTGAAAAAAAAGCTACCCCGACAATATCACTTTCCTTGGCTCTCACTTTTTGGAGTTTATGGTGTAAAGTTGTTCTCCTTTGTTTTTTGTTTTTTCACTACTTCTATTTATTTCATTAAATTTGGAGGCAGATGATTTAATCTGACTTTATTTTGCCACTTGCATTCAGAGATTTCTTTGCTTTTTATACTGTCAAATTTTATATACTTACATAATGTAAGGATACAAAATACCTAGAGAACTATTACCAATACATAACTTTTTTAAAAGCAAAAAATCTCCATTCTGTTTATTGCTCTTAAATAAACGTTCCTCAGAACTGCTACTGTGTGACAGTTAAAGAGCCAGCATAGACCTCAGCCCCCAAACTCCGGACCCTGACGGACCTGTGTTTAAGATCCCAACTCTGCCACTTGCTAGTTGTGGGATAACTGACCAAGTTACCTAATGCTCAGTTACTTTTAATGGCAAAGCCACAATTACTTTTGCACCAACCTAATATTAAAAAGGGGTTGATAATAATACCTACCTCATCAGTTGTGAGGATTAAATGAAATAATGCACACTAAATGCTTGCCACGGTGCCTGGCACGGAACCCACCTATTTTCTAGGTTTTGCATGCTGCTTCCCCTTTCCGTGACGCAGGCCATGGAAAAGAAATGTTTTGAATTAAAGGAACCTTAAAGGTTATCTTATCCAAGCCTCTCACATCACAAAAAAAGAATTAAGATCATGAGAAATTGCATCAGATATATTATACCTACTCCTCAATACTGTGACACTGGAATTAGATTCTTGATCAATGGACATGAACATTCTGATCCTTGTGAAGGGGCGTTTCTCGTTGTAAATTATTAACTAGATATCCAATTTATTAAAAACACAACCAAATCACTTCAACAGGACCTGTGACAACAACCTGAGACCTCTGAATCTAGGTCCAGTGTACTCTCCACTAATTGACAGCTTCACTTATATTATTAAAGGAACTATCTTCAATCCCATGAAGGATGACAAAAATATTTATATAAAGAAGTGTAAAATTTTAAAAATAAAGAATTAGGCCAGGTGCAGTGGCTCACGTCTGTAATCTCAGCATTTTGGGAGGCTGAGGCAGGCAGATCACCTGAGGTCAGGAGTTCGAGACCAGCCTGGCCAACATGGTGAAACCCCATCTCTACTAAAAATACAAAAATTAACCAGGCATGGTCGCGTGTGCCTGTAGTCCCAGCTACTCAGGAGGCTGAGGCAACAGAATTGTTTAAACCTGGGAGACGGAGGTTGTAGTGAGACGAGATCGTGCCACTGCACTCTAGCCTGGGCAACAGAGCGAGACCCAGTCTTAAATAAATAAATAAATAGCCAGGTACAGTGGCTTATTACCTGTAATCCCAGCAGTTTGGAAGGCTGAGGTGGGAGGACTGCTTGAGCCCAGGAGGACTGCTTGAGCCTGGGTGTTCAAGACCAGCCTGGATAATACAGCAAGATCTTGTCATCACTAAAAAAAAAACAAACAAAAAAAACACCTTAAAAACAAAACTTAGCTGAGCGTGGTGGTGCCCCGGCAGAAACATGCCTAAGCCGGGGAGGCAGAGGTTGCAGTGAGCAGAGATCATGCTGATGCCCTCTAGCCTGGGCAACAGAGCAAATACCCTGCCTCAAAAATAAATAAATAAATAAATAAATAAATAATTTTTATAAAAAGAAATAAAGAAATTTTATTGGGGTTTTAAAAGTATGTTAAAGTGGATAAGGAGACATATCATTAAATATCCAAACTATTCAAAAGATACAGGACTCTCACACAGATACACTAAGCTTGTGAAGGCTTAGCTACTAAAAAGAAGGAAAAGATATAGATATAGATATAGATATATAAAGATACACTAAGCTAATGAAAGTCTTACCTTTGTCCATACCCACTAGTATAAAAGTTTTAACACAAATTTATAATTCATCATAAGATATTCATTTAAAGGTCACAGAACTAAAAATGTAATGTAATTAGCTCAAAAAAAGTAATGAATCCTTAGAGGAAAAAAATATTTAATATATTAGACCACGGTGACTTGCACCATCCTAATAATGTACATTACCTCCAACCCAGGTGTTCTTAGCCTAAAAGATGTCAGAGAAGGAGCAGCCTTGGGGAATACATTTCACTACATAAAGCTCCTGTGCCACTCAAGCCTCTTTGGCGCACAGCCACCAGGTGCTCTTCTTCGTGCAACACGACACTCAGACCCTGCCCTCCTCAGCTCACACCCTAAAAATGGCCCCTGGTTGTTCAGATTGTATTGTTGCTGATATTCTTGTCTCACTATTCCAGCATGAAATATAGATGCCATTAATTCAAATTTGTCTTACTCCTAATGTGACAACCAGTTAACCAGATAAACAGGTCAGCTTTAAATGGTTAAGAGATAAAGGAAACTAAGGCCAGGTGCGGTGGCTCACACCTGTAATCCCAACACTTTGGGAGGCTGAGGCAGGTGGATCCCCTGAGTCAGGAGTTCAAGGCCAGCCTGGCCAACATGGCGAAACCCCATCTCTACTAAAAATATAAAAATTAGCTGGGTGTGGTGGCGGGTGCCTGTAATCCCAGCTACTCAGGAGGCTGGGGCAGGAGAATCACTTGAACCCAGGAGGCGGAGGTTGTGGTGAGCCAAGATTACACCATTTGCACTCCAGCCTGGGTGACAAGAGTGAAACTTCATCTAAAAAAAAAAAAAGAGAGAGACAGATAAAGGAGACTAGACATACAACATCCCACTCCCTTCCCTTCTCTGGAAATATATATGAGTAAGACTGACGCTTTCAGATATGGTGTCTTCACCTTTATTGCTTAACCTAAAGAAATGCCTTCAGTGGTTAAGAAAAAAAAAAAAAAATTCTTGCTACAGGAGGCAGAAGAAAGCCATGGCATCCCATATTTGTTAGAGGTAACTGAGGGCTATAGTAGACTACTACAATAAACATGAGCAGGGCATGGTGGCTCATGTCTGTAACCCCAGCACTTTGAGAGGCCATGGTGGGAGGTACCCTTGAGGCCAGGAGTTCAAGACCATTCTGGGCAACATGGTGAGACCTTGTCTCTACAAAATTAAAAAATTAGCCAGGTATGGTGGCACACATCTGCGGTCCCAGTTACTCGGGAGGCTGAGGTGGGAGGATTGCTTAAGCCTAGGAGGTCGAGGTTGCAGTGATCTGTGACAGAGCACCACTGCACTCCAGCCTGGGTGACAAAGTGAGACCCTGTTTCAAAAAAAAAAATATATATATATATA
>NW_012106598.1:580651-583172 GCF_000951045.1 Mandrillus leucophaeus
CTATCTATCTATCTATCTATCTATCTATCTATCTATCACACACACACACACACACACACACACACACACACACATACACACACACATATATAGATAGATAGATAGATAGATAGATAGATAGATAGATAGATAGATAGATAGAATATGTCTGGGTGAAATTTGGAGTACTCCTCAAAGAAGCCCAAACATATGGTTACTTAGTCCTGGTCTATCATCAAACATCCAAAGCCACAGTACCCCTAGTATTGCAGGAGATGGCCACCCGCAGGTACTCCCTTACCGCCTGCTGAGGTTCTGCTGCTCCCAAATGGACTACAGCAGAGAAGTATTATGTGATTTCATTTTCCTGCTATGCTAGGATCCCTGACCTTTCTGATCATCCTTTTCTCTGGGCCACTTGGACCCAGGCTGGGACTCCATGCTTCTTGGCCCTTCACTTGCTCACAGGCTGCACTCTTCTTCCCCTTTCCAGTCAGGGGTGACAATGCTGCAACTGAGCATTGACCAGGAGACTGGAGAATGCTCTGACTAAGGTGAGCATTGGCACTGCCTGACAACAGTGACTTCCCTGCGCTCAACGTACTTTCTAAGGCTCGACAGAGATACCCTATTTAGAAAGTATTGAAATCCACTACATTCTACACTTAACTGAAACGCTGGCCACTCAAAGCCTCTAGCTTTCTCAGAAACGCTGATTCAACCATAAAATTTCAGAACAACAAATAAGCCAGAAATTTCCATACAAATAGGTTGTTCATTACTTTCATGTAAAGTTATGTGACTCTTAAGTGAATTCAAAGGCCAAATCTTTGAAAGTCAAGATCCATAAAATAAATAAAAGAGTTAATTATACTTCATCGTTTACACTTAGTTTTTGACAAAATATTTTCAGCATTTGCTGATGATGCATAAGGTTGCTTTTGTTTTCTTCTTCACAATTGAACATGCAGTCAAGCAGCTTAGTCAAACAAGCAGTAATTTGAGACTAAAGAGTCATAACTTTTGGCATGCCAAATTCATAGTTCATGTATTCCCTTAAGAAATAGAATTCATAGCCAGGCATGGTGGTGTGCACCTATAGTCCCAGCTACTCAAGAGGCTGAGGTGGGAAGATGGCTTGAACCCAAGAGGTTGAGGCTGCAGTGAGCCACGATCCTGCCACTGCACTCCAGCCTGGGCAACAGAGCAGGACCCTGTCTCAAAAATATAAATAAATAAAATAAAATAAATAAACAGAACCAGGCTGGGTGTGGTGGCTCACACCTGTAATCCCAACACTTTGGGAGGTCAAGGCAGGAGGACTGCTTGAGGCCAGGCGTTCAAGAACTAGCCTGGGCAACAAAGCAAGACCTGGTCTCTACAAAAAAAAATAATAGTTAGCTGGGCCCACTGGCGAGTGCCTGTAGTCTCAGCTACCTGGGAGGCTGAGACAAGAGGATCCTTTGCGGCCAGGAATTGGAGGTTGCAGTGAGTTATGATTGTACCACTGCACTCCAGTCTATATGACAGAGTGAGACCCTGTCTCAAAAAGAAGAAGAAGAAGAAGCTAGTTATAAAACTAAGCTGCTTGACTGCATGTTCAATCGTGAAGAAGAAAACAAAAGCAACCTTATGCATCATCAGCAAATGCTGAAAATATTTTGTCAAAAACTAAGTGTAAACGATGAAGTATAATTAACTCTTTTATTTATTTTATGGATCTTGACTTTCAAAGATTTGGCCTTTGAATTCACTTAAGAGTCACATAACTTTACATGAAAGTAATGAACAACCTATTTGTATGGAAATTTCTGGCTTATTTGTTGTTCTGAAATTTTATGGTTGAATCAGCATTTCTGAGAAAGCTAGAGGCTTTGAATGGCCAGCGTTTCAGTTAAGTGTAGAATGTAGTGGATTTCAATACTTTCTAAATAAGGTATCTCTGTCGAGCCTTAGAAAGTACGTTGAGCGCAGGGAAGTCACTGTTGTCAGGCAGTGCCAATGCTCACCTTAGTCAGAGCATTCTCCAGTCTCCTGGTCAATGCTCAGTTGCAGCATTGTCACCCCTGACTGGAAAGGGGAAGAAGAGTGCAGCCTGTGAGCAAGTGAAGGGCCAAGAAGCATGGAGTCCCAGCCTGGGTCCAAGTGGCCCAGAGAAAAGGATGATCAGAAAGGTCAGGGATCCTAGCATAGCAGGAAAATGAAATCACATAATACTTCTCTGCTGTAGTCCATTTGGGAGCAGCAGAACCTCAGCAGGCGGTAAGGGAGTACCTGCGGGTGGCCATCTCCTGCAATACTAGGGGTACTGTGGCTTTGGATGTTTGATGATAGACCAGGACTAAGTAACCATATGTTTGGGCTTCTTTGAGGAGTACTCCAAATTTCACCCAGACATATTCTATCTATCTATCTATCTATCTATCTATCTATCTATCTATCTATCTATCTATATATGTGTGTGTGTATGTGTGTGTGTGTGTGTGTGTGTGTGTGTGTGTGTGTGATAGATAGATAGATAGATAGATAGATAGATAGATAG
>NW_012106598.1:583241-592788 GCF_000951045.1 Mandrillus leucophaeus
GGAGGAGGAGGAGGAAGAAGGAGGAGAAGAAGGAGAAGAAGAAGAAGAAGGAGAAGAAGAAGAAGAAGAAGAAGAAGAAGAAGAAGAAGAAGAAGAAGAAGAAGAAGAAGAAGAAGAAGAAGAAGAAGAAGAGAAGAAGAAGAAGAAGGAGGAGGAGGAGGAAGAGGAGGCCGAGGAGGAGGAGGAGAAGAAGAAGAAGAAAGCAGAAGTGACATGCAACTTCTGGGTTGTGCCCCCTTAAATGGATAACGTATCTCTTTATTCTACTTTGTCTTCTCCCATCTTGCTGCCTGGAACTTGGACATGGCAACAAACCATCTAGGACCAAGCAGATGAGGCTAATATTTTACGGACGCTTGAATGGCAGCATGGAAGATCCAACATATCAGCATTATTTGAGAAAGGAATCAGACTATTAAATGAGAAATAAAATTACTTTTTATTATTTTTACTCTACCCCTGAGTGACAGATTAGAGTAATAACATTCTATCCTATTTAAATTTTTGCTGTCTTTGTTAAAACAGCTAAATCTGTATCCTAATTGAAATATCTTGCAATTTCAATGTCACATTTAGAATTCATGTTTTTGTTACTAATTGCTATTTCATTTTCACTAATTGTTACAGAGTATTTAAGGCAAGGAGCAATAAAACATTCAAAAAATTATACAAATTTCTGTACAAAGAGAGATAGTAACTTTACTAAAATTGATGGGCATTAACATGACGCAATAGTTCAAAATGGTCATTATATCAGCTAATTATAAAAGTTCTAACCCAATGAGCAAATCCTTTTCTCAAGGATTTGTGAGTAGGCAGCATTTTGTACAAATAGTACTCATAGAGAACATTAACACAGTCTGGAAGGGGAGTGTGTCTAAACACTGATTTTGGTTTTTGCCCTTTTGAAGCAACTAGGGCAAAGGCTAGAAGAAAGCATTCCAATCATTCATAATAAACAAGTAATTTCTTGGGGCTAACTCCTATTAGCAGATGTTATCCAGCTACTCTAAATCTACATTTAATAATCTTTTGAGTTTCAGGCTTTGTTTTTGTTTTTGTTTTTACTGAGACTGAGTCTCACTCTGTCGCCCAGGCTGGAGTGCAGTGGCTGCAATCTCGGCTCACTGCAACCACCGCCTCCCAGGTTCAAGCAATTCTTCTGCCTCAGCCTCCTTAGTAGCTAGGGCTACAGGTGCATGCCACCATAACCGATTAATTTTTGTATTTTTAGTAGAGATGGGGTTTTACCATGTTGCCCAGGCTGGTCTCAAACCACTGACCTCAAGTGATCTACCTGCCTCATCCTCCCAAAGTGCTGGGGTGACAGGTGTGAGACACCGCACCTGGCCTTGAGTTTTGGTTTTAAAGTTAGCTAAGAATAGTCTGTTCATAGAGATATGTTCAAAAGAAATATTCATAAGAGATACGTTCAGAAAGTTCAAAAAAACTGAAATTGTTGTAATTATGAGCTCTTTCAGAAAGTAGATTGCCATTAGATGCAAATTTCCATTCATAAATAACTCAGCTAGAGAACTGAGAAAGTTAGTTTTGAGTCATTCTCTCCGGATTATAAATACAAGGAAGAAGTGAAGAAAAGAGAAATAATCTTGAAATGAAGAGCAGGAGTACTTAGAAGTTTTATGTCATTGTGATGCCCAACATGACCATAATTTCTTTTACTTTTTCTTTTTTTTTTTTTTTTTAACAGAGTCTTGCTCTGTCACCCAGGTTGGAGTGCAATGG
Organism: Mandrillus leucophaeus; assembly: GCF_000951045.1. NCBI lineage: Eukaryota > Metazoa > Chordata > Mammalia > Primates > Cercopithecidae > Mandrillus > Mandrillus leucophaeus. The sequence goes on from NW_012106598.1 coordinate 584,988, forward strand.
TGCAATCTCGGCTCACTGCAACTTCACCTTCTGGGTTCGAACAATTCTTCTGCCTCAGCCTCCTGAGTAGCTGGGACAACAGGTGCCCACCACCATGTCCGGCTAAACTTTTGTATTTTTAGTAGAGACAGGGTTTCACCACGTTGGTCAGGCTGGTCTCAAACTCCTGACCTCAAGTGATCTGCCCGCCTTGGCCTCCCTAAGTGCTGAGATTACAGGCGTGAGCCACCACGCCAATGACCATAATTTCTATTTCTACTATAGCTATCACAAATAAAAGAAGTAGTATTATTAAGAGAGATGGGCACAGTGGTTCACGTCTGTAATCTCACCACTTTGGGAGGCTGAGGTGGGAGGATTGGTTGAACTCAGGAGTTTGAGACCAGCCTGGAAAACATAGGGAGACCCTGTCTCTACAAAAACAAAAAAATTAGGCGAGTGTCGTGCCACGCACCTGTGGTCCCAGCTACATGGGCGGCTGAGACAGAAGGATCACTTGGACCTGGGAGGTCGAGGCTGCTGTGAGCCATGATTGCACCACTGCGCTCCAGCCTGGGTGACAGAGGGAGGCCCTCTCTCAAAAAAAATAAAATAATAAAAAAGAAAAATAAAAAACAAGAAATGTATATTTCCAGCCCTTATAATTTTCTTTGTTGTTGTTGCTTTGAGATAGGATTTCACTCTATCGCTCTATCAGGCTGAAGTGCAGTGGTGCCATCACAGCTCACTGTAGCCTCAACCTCCACGGGCTCAAGTGATCCTCCCATATCAGCCTCCCACATAGCAGGGACTACAGGCATGCACCACCTTACCCAGTAAATTTTTTTGTATTTTGTAGAGACAGGGTTTTGCCCTGTTGTCCAGGCTGGTCTTGAACTCCTGAGCTCAAGCCATCTGCCCACCTCAGCCTCCCAAAGTGCTGGGATTACAGGTGTGAGCCACCTTGCCCGGCCTAGTGCTTATAATTCTCTTTGGGCTACCAAAGTAGGGTAAGAATGGTAAGAATACAGGGTCCCTGAATGTTGCTGGAGGGGAGAGAAATCACGTCTTAGAGAACATTCAGGGAACATCTGGGAGAAGCTATGAGAACATTCAGCTTTACCAATCATGAATAAGTCCTAAATTAATGACAGTAATCTCATTTCAAAGTGAGGATTAGTAGCAATGAACTAACTTTTCTCAGTTTCTCTATTTAAACTAATGGGACAGTGATCACCAGGTCACTTAGTCACAGAGCATTACACACCCATGATTCTTCCCTCCCCTTTATCCCACTTCTTACTGCCACTACTTATTGCCATTCATTGTCAGCCTTTCTCTTCATTACCACCAGCACTGCATGAATTTAGGTACTTGGGGTACCTCACATCTTAGACCACTGAGATAGCCTTCTTTGCACCCACTTTCCAATGCCACATTCACTAATTCATTCATTCAATACATATTTACATGAATAGGCACTGCAGTAAGTGCTATGAGTACCACGTTATACAAGTCAGACACCCTTCCTGCCCCAGTGGAGCATATGATCTAGCAAGGGATGCTGGCAAACTAGTTTTATTACATACTTGTCCTCAAAGACTATAGAATAGTTCTGAATCTTATCCTATGTTATTAACTGAAGTGTATCCTCCCATCCACAAATTCATACTTTGAAGTCCTAACCCCACAATGTGACCGTATTTAGAGATACAGAGTCTTTAAGCTTAAATGAGTTCATAAGGGTGGGTCACTAATCTGACACCACTGATGTCCTCACAGGAAAAGGAAGAGACCCCAGGGAACTCTCTGTCTCTCTTTCTCTCCAAGGACACACAGAGGAAAGGCCATGTGAGGACACGGCAAGAAGGCAGCCATCTGCAAGCCAAGGAGACAGGCTAGGAGAAACTAATCCTGGAGGCATCTTGATCTTGGACTTCCAGCCTCCAGAACTGTGAGAAAATCAGTGTCTGCTGTTTAAGCCAAACAGTCTGTGGTATTGCAGGTTATGGCGGCCCAAGTTAATACATCCTGTTACTTTTGTTCACACCAGACTTAGGTACTATTCTCTATTACCATCCCTCAGCTCCTGTTAAGTAAAATTCTCCAAAGGCTTTTTCTTCTTTCTTCTTTCCCTTCTCCCTCTTCTTCTTCCTCTTTTTTTTTTTTTTTTTTTTTTTTTTGAGACAGGGTCTGGCTCTGTCACCCAGGCTGGAGTGCAGTGGCACAATCTTGGCTCACTGCTGCCTTGACCTCCCAGACTAAAGCAATTCTACCACCTAAGCTTCCCAAGTAAGCTGGGACCACAGGTGCATGCCACTACCATGCCCAACTAAATTTTTTATTTGTTGTAGAGGCGGGGTTTCGCACATGTTGCCTAGGCTGGTCTCGAACTCCTGGGCTTAAGTGATCCTCGCGCCTCAGCCTGCCAAATATGCTGGGATTCCAGGCATGAGCCACTGTATCAACCTTTTTTTTTTTTTTTTTTTTTTTTTGAGACAGGGCCTCACTCCATAGCCTAGGCTGGAGTGCAGTGGTGCGATCTCAGCTCACTGTAGCCTTGATTTCCCAGGGGCTCAGGTGATCCTCCCACTTCTACCTCCCCAGTAGCTAGGACTACAGGTGCACACCACCACACCTGGCTAATTTTTTGTATTTTTTGTAAAGACAGAGTCTCCCTATGTTGCCCAGGCTGGTCTCGAACTTCCGGATTCAAGTGATCTGCCCTCCTTGGCCTCCCAAAGTGTTGGGATTACAGGTGTGAGCCACCGCATCCAGTCAAGAGGGAGTGTTCTCATTTTAGTTGTAGACAAAGTACACACTCCCTGCACTTTGGGAAGCTGAGGAAGGAGAATTGCTGGAGGCCAGGCATTTGAGACCAGCCTGGGAAACATAGCAAGACTTCGTTTCTACAAAAAATATTAAAAACTAGCCAGTCGTCGTGGTGCACACCTATAGTCCCAGCTACTCAGGAGGCTACACCAGAAGGATCACTGGAGCCCAGGAGGTCAAGGCTGCAGTGAGCTGTGATGGGCACCATTGCACTCCAGCCTAGGTAAGACCCAGAGTGAGATCCTGTCTCTAAAAAAATAGAAAAAGGTGGGAAATGTGAGGTATAAAGGCCGTGGTCCACAGCAATTCTGAAATGCAACACAGCAAATATTGGAAGTTCTTTGATTAGATTTCGATGTGTGGAAATAATTTTCTGTGGATCTTGGCTCCACCCTCTATGCTCCTGGTTCTGCCTTCTAAGTTTCCCTTCCTTTTTCATGAAAGGTGAAAAGTTTGATGCTCAGTGGTTTTCTTAGGCTGCTTCCTGCTAATAGAACTTTGGAAGTCCAATGACTTCATCTGCTACTCTTTCTGTCCCTTTCAGTCCAAACTGGCAGTGTTTTTGGTGATACAATTTTCTTAAAAATTTTGTAGGCCTTCTGTGAATTTCATTGGCGTTCACTCCGTTGAATAAAAGCTACATCCAAAAATCTCATCTAGGTAAGATCTTTTTCTACCTTGGGCTCCTGTTGATTTTGCTGAGGAACAATGTCCTTAAACTTCCTAGAAGACCTATGGTTTCACTGAAAAGTTCCTTGAGTAACACTCTTAGTCTCTTTCAAGGGCCTTTTATGTAACTGAATACTGATTCGTTCAGTTTTCTGAGATTTTAACAAAAGGCTACATAGTCACACCTCCAACATTTCCTCTGCCATTTATTTTTCTTTTTCTTTTTTTCCTTTTTTTTTTTCAGGGTCTCGCTCTGTTGCCCAGGCTGGAGGGCAGTGGTGAAATCATAGCTCATCATAGTAATCTCAAACTCCTGAGACTGAAATCAAGAGATCCTCCTGCCTTAGCCTCTCGAGTAACTGGGATTACAGATGCTCACTGCCACACCCAGCTAATTTTTATTTTTTGTAGAGATGGAGTCTTGCTGTGTTGCCCAGGTTAGTCTAAAAACTTCTGGGCTCAAGCAATCTTCCCACCTCAGTCTCCCAAAATGCTGGGATTACAGGCATGAGTCACCATGCCCAGCCTCTCTGCCATTTTTCTTGACAGTGCTTGGAAGCCAATTCTTGTTCTAGCATATTCTCCTCTCTGAAGAGACTGAGAATTTTCAAAATCATCAAGTCCTAACTCCTTTTGTTTCATAGTTCTTTCCATTTATTTCTCTCCTCTCACATTTTACTATAAATATTAAGAAGAAATCCAGTGGGGCCTTCAACACTTCGCTTTGAAATATCCATTCCTACATAACCAAACCCATGACTTACACGTTCTGCATTCCACATAATTGCAGGAAACATTTGACTACATTTTCCACCATTATATAACAAAGATATATTTCTTTCTCCAGTTTCTAAAAACGTGCTCCTCATTTCCTTTTGAACTTGGGAGTATTTTTAAAATCCATAAAGTCCTTTAGAGTCTTTTTTTTTTTTTTTTTTTTTTTTTTTTTTTTTGAGATGGAGTCTCGCTCTATCGCCCAGCTGCTGGAGTGCAGTGGCACGATCTTGGCTCACTGCAAGCTCTGCCTCCTGGGTTCACGCCATTCTCCTGCCTCAGCCTCCCGAGTAGCTGGGACTACAAGCACCCCTTTAAAGTCTTTAAAGTTTCTACTAACAGTATATTCAAGCAATTTGGATTTTACCATGCTCCTCAAAATTATTCCAGCTTCTTACTATTCCTTGGTTTCAAAGCTACTTCCACATATTTTGGTATTTTTTATAGCAGCATGGCACTCCCAGGTACCACAATACCAAAATCTGTTCTCTCTCACTAGGTAACAATGTTATCACAAATTTAGCGGCTTAAAACAAATACACATTTATTATCTCATAGTTTTTGTGGGTCAGGAATATGGGAACAGCTGTGCCTGCTCCTTTGTTTTCAGGTCTCTCAAAAAGAGTTAGCCAGGACTCAGGAGTCATTTGATGACCAACCAGGGAGTGATCTGTTTCCAAACGCATGAGGTTGCCAGCGGGGTTCAGTTCTTTCTGGGTCAGTAGGCTGAGGGTCTTGCTTCCTTGCTGGCTGCTGGTAGGAGGTCACCCTCAGTTCTTGCTACATGGGCTTCTTCTGATGGATATTTACTTCACCAAAGCCAGCAAGGGAAAGAGAAAATAGTCTACTAACAAGATAGGAGCACCAATTTTATGTGACATAATGATGCAAGTGACATCCCATCTCATTTTGCCATATTTTATTGGTTACAGCAAACCACAGGTTCCTCACATATGCATGGGGACAAGATTACACAAAGATATAAATACTAGGAGGTAGGGGTAACTGGCAGAAATTCGAGAGTCTTTCTGCCACAAAATACTAACTGATGGCCGGGCGCGGTGGCTCACCCCTGTAATCCCAACACTTTGGGAGGCCGAGGTGGGCGGATCACCTGAGATCGGCAGTTCGCGACCAGCCTGACCAACATGGTGAAACCTCATCTCTACTAAAAATACAAAATTAACCGGCAATGGTGGCGCATGCCTGTAATCCCAGCTACTCGGGAGGCTGAGGCAGAAGAATCACTTGAACCCAGGAGGCGGAGGTTGCAGTGAGCTGAGATCACACCATTGCACTCCAGCCTGGGCAACAAGAGCTAAACTCCATCTCAAAAAAAAAAAAAAATACTAATCGACGCATTCAATTAGAGAAACAGCCTTGCGCCATGTGTAAATAGCTATTAGTCTTTTTTATTCACGTTAACATTAATCATCAATATAAACTATTCTTTCAAATATATTTTGAGCACCTACCAGGTGCTAGGCATTACACTAAGTATAGGATATGGTACGAAGGCGAGCAAAAACAGACACAGTTCCTGTTCTCATGAAAATTCTAGTCAGAAGGAGAGAGAAAATAATTACATGAATAAATGTGAAATTATGATTTTGACAAATACTATGAAAGTTTATGGTACTATGAAAATCCGTAAGATGAGGAAATGACCCGATGTAGTGGTTGGGCACAGCTTCTGGGAGAAAATGACATTTCATTTGAGATATAAAAAAATGAGCCAGAACTAACTAGAAAAAGCAAGGAAATAAATACCATGCATTCAGAAGATCATGTAGGTACTGCAAGGGGCAGTACCTATAGAGAGCATCAAATTATTGAGGGATGAAAAGCTGGAGCAAGGAAACCAAGAGGTACCCCCAACTCTGATTACCACTTTGGGGTCTGCACCCATATATCCACCTGCTTATTTGTCCTTCTCAAAATCAATGTGTAGAAAACCAACCTTGGCTTGAAAAGTTAGTTCTTTCCCAACATTCCCTACTTCAGTGAATGGCACCAACATTTGTAAAACTGGAAGTGAGAAACCTAGGAGTCATTCTTGAGAGTTCCCTCTTCTTCACTCCCTCACCAAATACTATGCGCTTTACTACTAGTTACACGACCGGTGTCTCATAATCCAGACATACCATGTTCTCTCCTGTCCCCAGGCCTTTGCTTTTGCTGGTCCCGTGCTTGGAAATTCCTCTCCATCCTCACCCCCTTCTCTTCTTAGCAATATCCTAATTCATCCTTCAAGACGTAACCCAAACATATTGCATTTAGTGTTCTACTACATCTATGCGTAAATAATAACCTCTCTCCTCAGTGATATAAAACACTTTTCAAATACCTCATCACCCCTGTTACAGGTTGGTTGTCTGGGAAGCAGACTTTCAGGCAGATGGGCAAGCAGGAAAACATTAGGCAGTGCTCCTGGAACCAATGCCAGTAGAAGGAGAAGGAAGTAGGACTGGGCAGAGGGAGAGCTGAGTTGAGATGTACCAAGAGTCCTCAGCCAAACAGTGCTCTGGGCTGGGAAGGTCCTTGGATCTTTCCAAATTGAGTCAAGAAGGCTAGGACTTTAAATCCTCCTTCCCAGGATGATCAGTCCATTGGATGTGGGTTATCCCTGGAAGGAGGCATGACTTCGGCTGAAGAAGTTTTCTTCAGTAATCCAGCCTAAAGTATGACAGCTTAGGGATGTCTTCTAGATGTTTCTTAGAGTTGGAGAATAAGTCCTTCATTCCCGAAGAGGGATCAAGGAGATGCACTGCAGCATCCACTACAATCCCCAGGCTCAAATCAATTTACTAGAAACACACTCCCTTGTATTAAGGAAGGCTCCATTGTCCTCACTAGGTATTTTTTCGGGGTGTGTGTGTGTTTTGGTTTTGTTTTGTCTTGTTGTTTTTTTGTTTTTCTGTTTTTGAGACTAGATCTCGCTGTGTTGCCTGGGCTATTCACAGTGGCTATTCATAGGTGCGATCATAGCATACTACGGCCTTGAACTCCTGGACTCAACCATTCCTCCTGCCTCAACTTCCCAAAGAAGCCGAATTAGTTTTTGAGATTTTTGCTTCCTTAAAGCAAAGAGTTGGGATTTAATAGAAATCTGGTAAAGGAATTACAGAATAAATGACCCAAGGAGACTGATTAACCAAAAACACAGGACCTTACTTGAAAAAAAAAAAAGAGTAAACCTGGCACAGGGGCTCATACCCGTAATCCCAGCACTTTGGGAGGCCAAGGCAGGTGGATCTCTTGAGACCAGGAGTTGGAGACCAGCCTGGCCGACATGGTGAAACCCCGTCTCCACTAAAAATACAAAAATTAGCTGGGTGCCCAGCTACTCAGGAGGCTGAAGCAGGAGAATTGCTTGAACCCGGAGATGGAGGCTGCAGTGAACTGAGATTGTGCCATTGCACTCCAGCCTGGGCAAGAGTGAGACTCCATCGAAAGAAAGAAAGAAAGAGAGAGAGAAAGAGAGAGAGAGGAAGGAAAGGAAGGAAGGAAGGAAGGCAGGCAGGCAGGCAGGCAGGGAGGGAGGGAG
>NW_012106598.1:592858-598584 GCF_000951045.1 Mandrillus leucophaeus
AAGAGAGAGAAAGGAAGGAGGGAGGGAGGGAGGGAGGGAGGGAGGGAGAGAGGGAAGAAAGAAAGAGAGAGAAGAAAAAGAAAAAGCAGTGCAAAACAGAGTGCAAATATCCTTTTTTTTTTTCTCCCCAGACCAGGTCTCACTCTGTCTCCTAGGCTGAAGTGCAGTGGCAAGATCTCAGCTCACTGCACCCTCAACTTCCCTGGGCTCGGGTGATCCTCCCACCTCAGCCTCCCAAGCAGCTGGGACAACAGGAGTGTTCCACCATGCCCAGCTAATTTTTCTATTTTTTATAGAGACTGGGTTTTGCCATGTTCAGGCTGGTCTTGAACTCCTCCGCTCAAGCAATCTGCCTGCCTCAGCCTCCCAAAGTGCTGGGATTACAGGCTTGAGCCACCACACCCAGCTGTCATTTAATTTTTGTCACTTAAATTTAATTACAAAGTATTTTAGGCATACAAAAAGTAGAGATAAGGAGTACCCGTGTTTTCATAACTCTTAACCTAGTTTAAGAGCTAAAGCATTATATATTTGTAGCTCCCTTGTATACTTTTCACTTATCCCATTTCTCTCCCACTCTTCCTAGAAATAATCACTATCTCAAACTTCGTGCTCATTATTCCCATGCACGGTTTTATATTCTTACCACACACGTATTCTACTGAATGAGTGTACCATTCAGCAGTGATAACTTTCACTTTTGTTATCACTTTCACAGCCTCCATGCTTCCCCCAGCCCCCACCCTGATGTTCCCTTGAGTTACAGTTGATAAAATCTAGTTTTCAGTTCCATACAGATTCTTAGCTTATCTTCTGATCTCTTAAAGGAAACATCTTGGCCCTTGCAGCAACACAAACTAGCTTAGGATTCTGAGCATACTTCTGCAGGCAGTTTAATTATTTACTAATTCTTCCTTTATTCTGAGAATAACCCTTTCCGGACTGTGTCTTAAAATTCTTGGCACACTTAACTATAGTTCCATGCTTTACCATAAAATCATTCTCCTAGGTGTGTAACTCTGTGATCCGGTAGTTTATAATGGCAAGAATCTACATTTTGAAGACCCAAGCCATTATTTTTCTTTCACCAGCCATCACAAAAGCTATTTCTGCAACCAGGAAGAGGGATCTCACCAGAACCCAACCAGGCTGCCACGTAACTTGGGACTACCAGCTCCAGAACTGTGAGGAAAAAAAACTTCTCTTGTTTAAGTCACCCAGTATGTGGTATTTTGTCACGGCAGCCCTAGCAAACTAACATGCACACTAATCCCAATAATTGACTGCACAGTATACTGAAAAAGAAGAGTGATCAAAGGTCAAGAGCAGTGGGAGGTCTGAGCTCCTGTTTGGGCTCTGTCACTCAGCACTCAGACTCTAGGGTATAACACTTGACCCTTTGAAGCTCCCTTTTCCTCATCTATAAAATGAAGGGCATTAGGTAGCACTTCACGTCCCTTAAAATTTTCAAACTGAAAGTATTTAATTCACAAATTGTGAGCTATGGCTCAGGCAATTATAGCACCACTGCTGCATCTCAGGAAGTAATCATGGATATTCACCGAGATTTAGTTACAAACATATTCATGACAGAACTGCATTTAATGGCAAAAAACAAAAAATCCTGTCAATAACCTAACTATACAATAAAGTATGTTAAATCAGAGACAGACAATATCTTGCCATTATAAATGATACTTTAAGTGAACATTGTACAAACCCATTAAAAAATGTTTTTGTGGCCGGGCACAGTGGCTCACGCCTGTAATCCCAGCACTCTGGGAGGCCCAGGCGAGCGGATCACCTGAAGTCAGAAGTTCAAGACCAGCCTGGTCATGGTGAAACCCCGTCTCTACTAAAAATACAAAAAAAATCAGCCGGGTACGGTGGTGCGCATCTGTAATCCCAGCTACTCAGGAGGCTGAGGCAGGAGAATAGCTTGAACCTGGGAGGCGGAGGTTGCAGTTAGCCAAGATTGTGCCATTGTGCTCCAGCCTGGGTAACAAGAGCAAAACTCCATTACAAAAAAAAAAAGTTTTTGTTAATGACCATCAAGGATATAGTGTTGAGAAACCTTGTTCTTTAAAATCATAGTTTGGCAAAAACTTTGAAATCTCAGCAGTGAAAATGGAACATCTCACTCTTGTAGGATCTGAGCTCTATGAGTCATTTTATTTTTTAATTTTTGGGGGTACATAGTAGACGTATATATTATAGGGTACATGAGACATTTTGATATAGGCATACAATTCATAATAGTCACATCAAGGTAAATGGAGTATCCATCACTTCAGCATTTATCCTTTGTGTTACAACCCAATTATATTTTTATTTTTAAATGTACAATAAATTATTGCTGACTATAGACACGCTGTTGTGCTATCAAATACTAAATCTTCACTCTAACTATATGTGACTTTTTAAAATCTTTTTTGAACTGCTTTATTCAAGTATAATAGACACGAATTAAACAATACTTTATATATTTGATAAATTTTGAAATATATACCTGTAAAACCATTACCACAATCAAAATAACGCACATATCCATCACACCCAAGGGTTTCCTGGTACCCCTTGGTAATCCCTCCCTCTCTCCCATTTCTCCTTCCTCCCACCACCCTCCACCCCCATACCCAAGAAATCACTGATTTGCTTTGTCACTACAGATTAGTTTGCATTTTCAAGTTTTATGCCAACGGAATCATACACCACGTACTCTCTTTTATCTGGCTTCTTTCACTCAGCATAATCCATGTTGTTACATGTATTCATAGTTCATTCCTTTTTATTTCTGAGTGGTATTCCACTGTATGGGTCACTCCCAGAAAAAGCAGTCCTTATTTCCAACCAGGTGCAGAGCTTCAGGTAAAGGGTTTCAGACACAACAGCTTAACTTTGTCATTTACAAGGAATTAGAATTCTCATTCTATTTAGGCCAGACTTGATATTAACTTCTTTACATACTGCATCACTTTGATTTGAGGGTTTGGTTTTGTTTTGTTTTTGAGACAGAATCTCCTTCTGTCGCCCAGGCTGGAGTGCAGTGGCACGACCTCAGCTCACTGCAGCCCCCGCCTTCCGGGTTCCAGTGATTTTCATGCCTCAGCCACCTGAGTAGCTGGGATTACAGGCGTGTGCCACCACGCCCAGCATTTTTTGCATTTTTACAAGAGACAGAGTTTTGCCATGTTGCCCAGACTGGTCTCGAACTCCTGGCCTCAGGTGATCCACCTACCTTGGCCTTCCAAAGTGCTGGGATTACAGGTGTGAGCCACCATGCTCGGCCTGCTTTGAGTCTTTCAGGGCATTGCTTCATTTAAATTTTACCCAAACTCCAACCTATTGCAAATGAATAAACCTAACATTTTGGGACTACAGGTACGTTCCTGGTGGGCTTTATCACTTCCAATAAATACTCATGGCTACCTTAAGTGCAAAAAAGTGAAAATATATGACCTTATTTTTGCTTTTAAAATATATTTTTTTGTTTGTTTTCTATTGTTAAGATTAAAGGACAGAAAAAAAGGTGATTGATTTTACTGAATCAATACTCGGTAGGCTGCCAAAGAGACTGACGAACCCCACTACTATTATTGTTTTATATTTATATATATATATATACACACACACGCGCGCACGCACATATATATATATATATATATATTTTTTTTTTTTTTTTTTTTTTTTTTGGAGACAGATTCTCCCTGTCACCCAGGTTGGAGTGCAGTGGCGCTATCTTGGCTCACTGCAACCTCCACCTCCCAGGTTCAAGCGATTCTCCTGCCTCAGCCTCCCAAGTAGCTGGGATAACAGGCAAGTGTGACCACGCCTGCCTAATTTTTGTATTTTTTTGTAGAGACAGGATTTTGCTATGTTGGTCAGGCTGGTCTCAGACTCTGAGCTCAAGCAATTCGTCTGCCTCGGCCTCCCAAAGTGCTGGGATTACAGGCCTGAGCCACCGCCCTTGCCATTATTGTAATAGTCTAATTCGAAAATTCACAGGTGGACCGGGAGCAGTGGCTCAAGCCTGTAATCCCAGCACTTTGGGAGGCCGACGCACGCGGATCACAAGGTCAGGGCGACTGCAGCCTGGGCGACAGAGCGAGACTCCGTGTAAAAAAAAAAATTAAAATTCACAGATGTTCATCTAGAATGGGCAGAATCGTCAGTGGAACTTCCTAGGAAAATCATGACCCTTCACATCTCTAGAACCAAAACACATGTAGAATTATAAATCTTATTTCACAAATATAAATAGAATTTGGAAACTTTTACAGTTAAAGCAGATCCCAAAAACATTTTCTAAGTTTTTGGCCTCCTAATTTAATTTAGTCTTTAATTATAAGTCTTGGCAGGTGTAGTATACTTTTATTATTTATTATTTACAAAACTCCCACACATGAATCACAATATGCATTACAACACTGTTGCAAAATAGGTCAAGACATATTTTTGGTATTTGGTGGTTATTAATATTACCCGTTGTATTCCTTGAGAAAGCCTGTACTTAGTTCACTTAAGACAGTTGCTTACACGCTAATTATCATTTACCGATGAAATACAGAGTTTCCTTATAGCAAAATATAATCTTAAAACTCTAAGGCAGCCTTCAAACATTCTCCTTATAATTAAAATCTGAAGGCCGGGTATGGTGGCTCATGCCTGTAATCCCAGCACTTTGGGAGGCCGAGGAGGGCAGATCACCAGGTCAGGAGATCGACACCATCCTGGCTAACACGGTGAAACCCCGTCGCTACTAAAAATACAAAAAATTAGCCTGGCGTGGTGGCGGGCGCCTGTAGTCCCAGCTACTCAGGAGGCTGAGGCAGGAGGATGGCGTGAACCCGGAAGGTGGAGCTTGCAGTAAGCGAACTTAGTGCCATTGCACTCCAGCCTGGGCGACAAAGCGAGACTCCCGTCTCAAAACAAAAAAAGGCAGTTCCTTTCCTTCCATAGCTGCATCCCAGAGATGGTCAACATAGCATATAAAAATGGAATTTTTGGAAATTCCTTTTGCAGTCTTGTAGAAAAGCTTAAAATAAAACGTAACGGGAAAGCTCCCTCCATAAGTAAATACAATCTAATGTGCTTCCTCTTATGTGTTATTAAAGCTCCAAATTAGTAGGAAAAGAATAGTGCCGCCCACTGGCGTTCCAACTTTTGAATTCTGGGGACTAACAACACTGAGAGCAAGAGTGAATGAGCCAAACGACGCAAACGTGCCCTCGCCAGGCTGGCAACTGGCAGGCATGCAGTGTACTAGTTGCCCTGGGGAGAAACACTCTGGAGAGAAATACCCAATTTGTGAATTAAACCTAGGTCCCGGAAGAAGAGTGTTCGGCGTCAGACTCCACCGAGCTCATTCTGGAAGGATCCAGCTGACTGGCGCCCCCAGGGAGAAAAAGCGATTCCACCTCAACAACACTCCAGAAAAAGGCATGAAGAGCCCTACACCTGCCAGGGCGACATTGACCTAGACCCGGTGACCCCGTTCCTAGCGCTGCAACCCTCCCCACCCCCGCTTCTTCACGAAGCCCCTCCCCTGTACTCATTCGTTGCGCCACGTCTCCTAACAGCGCCACCAGCCACCCCGCGGAGGCGTCCGCTAATTAACCCCTCCCAGCCTCTGGTCGATAGTCACGGGTCCTCAACGCCGCGTCTTAACCAGGTCCGAACCCACCACAGCCAACCTTCCCGGCCGCGCCTTTGCCCCACCCGACCCC
>NW_012106598.1:599179-660541 GCF_000951045.1 Mandrillus leucophaeus
AACGCGAGGGACGGCCGCGATGCGCTCGGCCTGAGGCTACCCGGCCCGGCCCTTCCTCGCTTCCCTTGACTATTCCACGGCGTCTCCGCGCCCCGGCGTCATCCTGCGAGTCCCTCTGACGGGAGGGAAGATGGCTGCACGGAGCTGGCAGGACGAGCTGGCCCAGCAGGCCGAGGAGGGCTCGGCCCGGCTGCGGGAAATGCTCTCGGTCGGCCTAGGCTTTCTGCGCACCGAGCTGGGCCTCGACCTGGGGCTGGAGCCGAAACGGTACCCTGGCTGGGTGATCCTGGTGGGCACGGGCGCGCTCGGGCTGCTGCTGCTGTTTCTGCTGGGCTACGGCTGGGCCGCGGCTTGCGCCGGCGCCCGCAAAAAGCGGAGGAGCCCGCCCCGCAAGCGGGAGGAGGCGGCGGCTGCGCCGGCTGCGGCCCCCGACGACCTGGCCTTGCTGAAGAATCTCCGGAGCGAGGAACAGAAGAAGAAGAACCGGAAGAAACTGTCCGAGAAGCCCAAAGTGAGTATGGGATGAGCGGCGGTAGAGAACGGGCGAAGGGCGGACGTGGAGACCCTCGAGCTGGGGGGGAGGCCGCGCCCCAGCCGTCAAGGGAAAAGAGTGCTTAGTCCAAAGCCGAGGGGCAGCTCTCCCAAGTGGAGCAGGCGGTGATTAGGGGGTCATGTTATTTGGGGAGTGGGGGAAACTCAGGAAGTATAGGATGGGTGGGGAAGCCCAGTTTCGAGGAAAGAAGTTAGGAGGTCTAAGGGGTCCATTCAGATAGGCGCCCAGAGGTCAAGCCATCTTTGGAAACCTTGACTGCTAGAATAGCACAGCATCCTTCCTTGAGGCCTGCAGAGGAGGCTGCATGTGGAGCGTCATGGGACCTTAAGGTGGTGTTGGGAAGTTGTGGAAAGCCTGCGCTCGGAAGACAGATGTCTGTCTCAAGTCACATTGAGACAGTAGCCAGTGGAGGAAGTACGGTGACCTAGAAATTCTGGGGCTTACACAGGATTAAAGGTGTCCAGGTCTAGACGCGCTTCCATTTTAGTTGGGACTGTTAAAGGGAAATGGTTGCCCACTCTTGTTCTGGCACATATGGCCAACAGAGGCCGGAACGGGAGCAAGGCAAGAAGGGGTCGGTTACCTAATACGCTTTGAGGTGTATGGTCCTATGAGAAAGAGCTAAGGCGAGTTCAACGAACGAGTCTGTTGCACACTCTGTGGTGTGGTAGATTTGTGAAACAGAGTAAAGGGAGATGACAGGGCAGAATGGTGAAAGCCGAGAGAGGAATTCAGGCACCGATTTGCTGGGCCACGTGTGGAAGTCGCAGAGGGCATCACATCTGTCTTAGGCCTTCGTGTTGTACGTTTACATTCTTTATTGCCATTCCCATGGTTCTCCCATTATATCTTTAATAGTTTTATGTATTTTTAAAAATATTTTACATTTGAGCAAATTGAAATTATGGAGGGTATGCAGTTAGAAACAGCACCTAACCTACTTTTATATCCACCGAATTAAGTTCTTCGCCTTTTCAGTACAGTTCAGTAAGCCAGTACGAAGGCCCTACTATGTGAAATTTGCACTCTGGTGTTTGGAGGGCAGTGCAAGGTATACACATAGAGTCAATCTGGGAGACATATTCATAGCTAATTAGAATTTTGCATAGACTGATAGGTGTTAAAGAGGTTTGAACTGAGTGTTAGGTTTGGAGGGTAGGAGACATTTCACTGGAGGGCTTGAGGAAAGTTGTTGGAGGAAATGGGGTTTGAGTTCTAACTAACAAGAGTTTTGTTGGTAACAAACTCTAATCTCTAGATTACAGATGTGACAGGTCACAGTTAGTGCATTATGAGGCCTGGATAAGCCTTCACGTTTTGCCTGCTGATTAAGAAGATGCAAGATACATATGAAACCTGGAAAAGGCACAACTTTGTCAATGTAAATACTACCATACGTTAGGAGAGGAGAAAATAGAACTGGTTTGGAACATTAATAATTTAAACATTTGTGGAGACTATCAAGAATTATCAATTATCAAAGTAATGTTATGGTGAAAATAGAGAACCTTGCTCCAAGGTAAGGAAAGAAGGTGATCTTGAAAGAAACACATTCAGCACAAACCCATGTGGATGAAGCGCATTGTGAAAATTTCAAAACCCTATTTGGGACATCTAGAATTTCAGATAAACTTGAGTTGAGAGAGATGGGTGCTCCAAGAACCCATCCGAAGTGCATTATAACACTCAAATGACTCATCTGAAGGAATACAGACTCCAGTGAATGCTTATACAGTACTGTGAAGAATGCTCGGTAGACTTAGGACTTACCCCTTCCTTTTCATCCGAGTTAAGGAAGTGGGGAGTAAATAAGTAAACCTAGCGTTAGCTTTGAGGAGTGGAGAATGGGAAGACTGTATGGCTGAATGTTAATTGGGTGAGAAAATATCCTTGTTTACCAAATACTGAAGATGTATTCGAGAAGTTTAACATTTACAAAATTGGGACTTCAAGCTTTTGTGACTGAAACCCACAGTAAGAAATACATTTTACATTACACACATAAAACTGTTGTGTTTTTCTTTAATGTTCATGACCCACTAAATTCATTTCACATTTGACTGTGAGTCATGACCCACAGTTAAAAAAATGGCAGCTTTACAGGGCAAAGAAGTACAAGCTGCCATTTATTTAGTACTCATTAGATACCTTTAACTGAGCTAAGTATTGAAGAAAAGCAAGATACTACTTACAAATTGAAGGTGGTAAAAAGGAATACAATATTGGCATATCTCTCTGTGGTGGGGATACAAATGTAAAAGCTCGGTTTCTCCCCAGGGAGCTTTTTGTTTCAGTTGTGGAAAAATATATACTTAAGTTAATGATACAACTAGATGTGAACCCAGGTGGGCATGAAAGGCCTTATCACAGAAGCTGACTTTGAAAGTGGGTAGGAGTGCCCAGGAATTCGAGAACAACCTGGGCAATATAGTGAGACCTCATCTCTACAAAAAATTTTAAAAATTATCCCAGTGCGGTGGTGCGCACATGTAGTCCCAGCTATTCTGGAGGCTGAGGTTGGAGGATTGCTTGAGCCAGGAGGTGGAGGCTGCAGTGAGCCAATTCGAGACCCTGTCTAAAAACGGGGGGAAGGGAGGGCAGTAAGAGCAAGATAATGTGAGAGGCCTGAGAAACAATAAAAGCTCAGGATTGAAAGAAGACAACTCTGTCAGCCTGACAGGAATGGGAAACTCTAAAATTGAGTAAGGCATTTCACCTTGCTCTATTCAGTGTATCTTGTTTACAAATTGAAAATCTTAGTTGAGTTAAAACACTGCAGGATTCTTCAAAGTGTTATCCTTGGCTACTTGGATTGAGAGTCACCTTGAATGCTTGTGGAAATGCTTGGGCCAGGCGCAGTGGCTTATGCTTGTAATTCCAGCACTTTGGGAGGCACTGGTGGGAGGATCGCTTGAGTCCAGGAGTTTGATGCTGTAGTGAGCTATGATCAGGTGACTGCACTCCATCCTGGGGAACACAGCAAGACTCTGTCTTTTAAAAAAAAAAAAAAAAAAAAAAAAAAGCTTGTAGATTCCTGATCTCTGATCTTTTCATTCCATTATTTTTAGGTTTTTCTTAAATCATTCCAAATTTTGCTGCTCCTGTTTTCAAATTTTTCATTTGTAAAGTAAATAGTGGCTAAATCTGTATTTACCTCAACCTGTTTATAAGCAATTTCTGAAATTATTTTATCAATTTGTTTTTTATCCCCTAATAAAATCATGCCATAGATCTTTTAGGGTATGAATTACAGTTTGTTCCCTAATTGAAAGTGGGGGAGGGGGGCACTTTTTACTGGGCTCAGTTCTTGGCATTTTTTCTTTTCCGCCCTACCCCATTCTTGGCATTTTTGGAAATAATTATATGTATTTTTCATGACATCTACCTCAAAGTCTGTATTGAATGGGGGCACTCAATAAGTATTTTTTCACTTGATTTTTAATCTGAGTAATGACTTAGATTGAAGTGAAGTCTGCGAAAACTGGTCTGTAACAATTGGCTTTGAATTCCGGAAGCACATAATTAGGATTAATATCAAAGAAAATTGTCACTTTTTTTTTTTTTTTTTGAGACGGTCTTGCTCTATTGCCCATGCTGGAGTGCAGTGGTGGTTATAGCTCTCATAGCTCACTACAGCCTCAAACTCCTGGCCTCAAGCCATCCTCCTCCCTTGGCCTCCAAAAATGTTGGGATTACAGGCATGAATAACCAGCTCAAAAATTTATTTTAGGGAACAAGTTATTTGCATATTAGTGTAGGAATGTTCATAAAGATTTGCTATAGTGTAATTTCCATATCTCTAAGCTCAATGAATAAAATAATTCCTTTTGTTTGCTACCAGATAGCCTTGCACAATGCTTGGGACTAAAAAAAAAAAAAAATTGTTGAATGCATAATATAGTAAGATATCGAACAAAAGTATTTGTACATCGTACTCCTATTTTTCATGACTGGTAAATACCTATGTGAGCCCCTTTTTCTCTTTAAAGTGGAAAATGGCTGTTTGCCTCATCTGGCTATAATTTTGTGAGGTGAAGGACTGCCTATTTGATGACCCCATAAGATTATAATATTGTATTTTTACTATACCTTTTCTGTGTTTAGATACACAAACACCATTGTGTTACAGTTGCGACAGTATTCAGTACAGCAACATGCTGTACAGGTTTATAGCCTCGGTTTGTGTCAGTATACTGTGTGATGTTTGCACAAAGATGCATTTATCAGAATGTATTCTCCTCATTAAGCAATGTATGACTGTATTCTAATAGTATGCAGTGGTTTTTGTAGTCATTGCTTCTGTTCCAGTTTCACTGCCACTGCCCTACTTTAGGACTTTATTACCTTTTGCTTAGACTATTCTAACATCTGGTTTTCCTGCTTCCAGTTTCTTTTTTGCCGATCTTTTCTACCCACTCATGCGAGTTGAGTCTTTTGAAGCCTAACCCTGATCATGTGACTTTGATGTTCACATCGTTTCAGTAGTTTCCCCATCACCTGCTGAACAAAATCCAAAATTCATGACATGGCACTCAAGTCTCTTCATGATCTAACCCTACCTTAGGCTTGTCTCTCACCGTTACTCCTAAGACGAAATAATTCTGCTTGGCTAGATTTCTGTGTCTCTTTATTATTATTTTCATTTTTGTTGTTGTTGTTTTTATTGTTGTTGTTTTTGGAGACAAGAGTCTTCACTTTGTCCCAGGCTGGAGTGCAGTGGTGTGAACACAGCTCACTGCAGCCTCCACTTCCCGGGCTCAAGCAATCCTCCCGCCTCACCCCCTCAAGTAGTTGGGATTACAGATGCACGATACCACACCTGGTTATTTTTGTATTTTTTGTAGAGATGGAGTTTCACCATGTTGCCCAGGCATGGTCTCAAACTCCTGAGCTCAGGCAGTCCACCTGCCTTAGCCTCCCAAAGTACTGGGATTACAGACATGAGCCACGGCCCCTGGACATTGTTTTTATCTATTAAAAGGCCCTTCTTTCTATCTGTCTACCAATTTTTTTTTTTTCTTTTTTTTTGAGATGCAGTCTCACTGTGTCACCCAGGCTGGAGTGCAGTGATGCGATCTTGGCTCACTGCAAACTCCGCCTCCCAGGTTCTCACCATTCTCCTGCCTCAGCCTCCTGAGTAGCTGGGACTACAGGTGCCCGCCACCACACACCCAACTAATTTTTTGTATTTTTAGTGTAGATGGGGTTTCACCATGTTAGCCAGGATGGTCTCGATTTCCTGACCTCGTGATCTACCCACCTCGGCCTCCCAAAGTGCTGGGATAACAGGCATGAGCCACTGCGCCTGGCCAATTTCTTTTCTTATTTTTGTTTTTAAATTTCTTTTCAAGACAGCGTCTGGCTGTGTCAACCAGGCTGGAGTGCAGTGGCATAATCTTGGCTCACTGCAACCTCAACCTCCCAGGCTCAGGTTGACTCTCCCACTTCAGCCTCCTGAGTAGCTGGGACTAGACGCACACCACCATGCCCAGCTAATTTTTGTTTTTTTTGTAGAGATGGGGTTTTGCCATGTTGCCTAGACTGGTCTTGAACTGCTGAGCTCAAGTACTCCGCCTGCCTAGGCCTCCCAAAGTGCTGGGATTGCAAGCGTTAGCCACTGTGCCCCGCCTGTCTCTACCAATTTCCACCTGTTCTTCAAGGGCCAGCTGTAGTGCTGGTTCAACTGTAAAGCCTTCCGTAGCTCCTCAGCTAGAGTTATATATTGTAACACCTAGCATAATGTTTCGTGTTTAGTGGAAACTGTGGAATTGCCTTTTTAAAAAATTTTTTATTTATTTATTTTTTGAGCTGGGGTCTCACTCTGTCACCCAGGCTGGAGTGCAGTGGCGTGATCTTGGCTCACTGCAACCTCTGCCTTGCAGGCTCAAGTAATCCTTCCACCTCAGCCTCCGGAGTAGCTGGGATCACAGGCACGCACCACCACACCTGGCTATGCCATGTTTTTTGGATTAGAATGGTCTGATATCACCATTTCATGTGGTTCTGTCTAGTAATCATTCTGCAAGTATCTGAGTGTCTGCCCATTACCCATATTAGGAGCACAAAACGCATTACTAGTGGTCACACACATAAAAGGTATGTTGTAAATAGTACTGGAACAGATCAGTGTAGTTGATTTTCTTTATCTGCAGAAATTCTGTAAAGTTCCCACTGAATTAGCAAGTACTAAACTAGTGCTTCTAGGGAAAATGCAAAGTTAGGTCCAAGCCTCTGGTCACAATATTTTCACCAATAGCATATACAATACATAGTCTTGTTTTATATGTGTTTCTGTTTACAGACATTTAATTTAGTTGATTCACATAATTGAACTCATGGCCAACAGCACTAGAACTCATGCCTGAACAAAGCTTATCTAATGCATTATTTTCTTTGTAAGGTATATCACAGCCTTCTTATGCTTAAGAATGCTAGGCAGCACTTCAGCACTACAGTTGGGGACCATTTTAAACAGCAAAATCACTAATGAAAAGCACCAAAAAAATGCAAAATATGTGGCACTAAATAGTCCTCAGAAAGGATCCTTATTTACAGTGATGAGAGCTGAAATAAGAAGGTGGAATCTTGACCTCAGCTGGGAGTGTGCCTGCAGAGTGACTTTGCAGCTCTGTGCATGTGCATGTCCACAGATGACCGTAAAAGTACCTCAAGCATTGATTTTGGAGTTACAAATAAATTTTAGTGAAAGGGTAAATTCACTAATACAGAATCCATTAATAATGGGGAACAACTGTATATTAGTCTCTATCTATATCTTCACTGTTCTGTCATCTCCAGAACCTCATGTCTGCATGTATGCTTGATTTCTCTGATTGGGAGTCTGATTTGTATCTCAAACTTTTTAAAAATTATCTCAAACTTTTAACATCTCCAAAACAGAACCTGTTATTTCTTGCCTTCTCCCAGTCTCCCCCATTTCTGTAAGTGGTAAAATACTCTACCATCCATTCAGTTATTCAAGCCAAAAATAGAAGAATCATCCTTGATTCTAATCTTTTTCTCACCTCGTATCTTCCTCACCTTATATCTAACCCATCAGCAAAGTACCATCAATTTTATCTCTAAAATATATATTCTATTCAATCTGACTACTTTTTCTAGTGTCACCTTAGCTCCCCTAACCTGCAGCAGTAGCCTTCTTTTTACTGCATCCAGTCCTTTCTCAATGCACTAGTAATGAGATTTTTCAAAGCAAATCACCATGCTGCCTAAAACCAGCACTTAGTAACTTTTGCGTTTAAAATCCAAACCTCTTTCCATGGCCTGTATGGCCCAGCACCTGCTTGTCTTTTTAAGCTGAATTTGAGTGAGTTTCCTGTCATTTGCTATTCGGTTCTTCAGACTCTTTCACAACCCAGCGTCTTTACATGAGCTATTATTAACACTTTTGGAACTATCTTTCCCTCAGCCTTTAGTTTTCACCTTAAAAGTCACCTTCCATGAAAATCTTTTCCTGATCACCCTATTTGAAATTTAGACATCCCTTTCTATTTTCTGTCTCAACCCCTTAGATGTTTCCTTCATAGTGGTTATCACAGTTTGTACATTATTTGTTTACTTACCCATTTACTTTTTTGGGTTCTCTCCCTCCCCAGATTGTAAACCAGTGGCAAACTGCTTGGCATATAAGTGCCTTTGGTAATTACCTGTTGAACTGAAAGCTGAATGAAGTGGCTAAAATAACGTCTCAGTTAATTGGATAATCTGTCATTGAGCTAAATAAATTTGTCTCTTAATATATTCCCAATAGAATTGTGTTTTTTTATTCTTAGGTAATGGTTTTGCTGGTAATAATAAAAACAAATTGTATCACTTGCCACCTATAGAGTTTTCTTTTTTCCTTTAAGTCACTCTTTGTCAGTTTTAATTCTTAATAGAATAATCAGCCAGACACGGTGGCTTACACCTGTAATCCCAGCACTTTGGGAGGCCAAGGCAGGCGGGTCACCAGGTCAGGAGATTGAGACCATCCTGGCCAACATGGTGAAACCCCATCTCTACTAAAATCTACTAAAAATACAAAACTTAGCCAGGTGTGGTGGTGTGCACCTATAGTCCCAACTACTCAGGAGGCTGAGGCACGGGAATCACTTGAACCCGGGAGGCAGAGGTTGCAGTGAGCCAAGATCGCGCCACTGTACTCTAGCCTAGCGACAGAGTGAGACTCCGTCTCAGAAAAGAAAAAAAAAAGAAAAAAAGAATAATCATTTGCTCAAAAAATTCCAAATGATAGGTAAAACAAATATTCATGGTTTTACAGAAGAGAAATCTTGAGATTCAGAAAAATTAACTGACTTATTCAAGGTCATAGAGCAAAGGAGTTTCAAAGGCAAAACAGTATCCTAATTTCTAGTCTAAGAACTTTGTTATTTCCACTATACCTCTCTGGTTTCGATGGCATGTTCCAGGATATTAAATTGTGTTCAGAGAACAAATTCAATTTTCCCAGTGAGTTATAGCTTTATTGCTTTTAAAATTTCAAGTCAGAAGTTTCTGCTGAAAATTATTATGACCTTACAAAAGCTCCAGAATTTTGGCTCCATTTGTTTGCTTATGTGACAGGATTTTTTCATCTTTTCTTTTCATTCTGCCAGAGGCCTAACAGAAAAGACCTTTTACAGTTCTGACAGAAAAGACCTTTAGTAGTTGTGCCCATCTTAGATACCAAGAACAGCAATAAACCCTATGAACATTAATTTTAGTTGTGCTTTGGCGTTATTGGTTAGTGTACTATTCGCAAGGCTGTAAAAGCCTTGAGAGTATTTTTAAATCATTATTCAAGCAAAATTCAGAGACGTAAGTGAGGAATTGGTGTTATTTCATCAGTTTTAAAATGCACTTTTTTTTCTCTCCGGCTATATTAGTAGTTTTCAAACTGTTCCATGGAATGCCAGGCTTCCCAGAAGGCATCCATCAGAATCTCTTAGACGTCTGTCTTCTAAGAAAGAATTATACAGACGTGTATTTACTGTTTCACTTGTAGTCCTTATCATACCCATCAGATGTAAAATATTGAAAACCAATGCTTGTATTTAGTTTTTCAGAAATCATCTTTGGCATGTCTTGACCATGTGATAGTTATTATCATCTCCCCATCATCTCATAAAGGTAACCCTGAGCATCCCTGCTTCAGTCAACAAGGAGACAGTTTGGAATCCTGAGTTGAAATTTTGGCTGTTTAGAAAGCACAAGGATCTTTATCAGTAAAGGAAATATCTCAGTATATAGTGAGGTTTTGCAAATTTGAACCATAGGTTATATTTGTAAGATTGTTCTCTCAGTTATTAAGAGTTTGAAATTGGGATTGAACTGTGTCTAAAGCTATGGTTTATGTGTATGTTTAGTTTATGTAGTTGATATGTGCGTAACATTTGGCAGGGGAAAAAGTTTTTACTTTCAAACAAACTGACAAGAAATTGTTCCATCTTGAATTGTGTAAGAATGTTTCACAACTAAAACAAACTTACCAAAACTAGGTCTTGTCCATTAAATGAGATAATGCATGTAATGTGTCTAGGAAGTACTTGGAAATTATTATTGTTAGACTATCTTATATTCTAACCTATCAGCTACAATGATGCCTCTTCTGAATTTCCTAATTTCTTGCCTTTTATCTTTTTTTAAAAATTATACTTTAAGTTCTGGGATACATGTGCGGAATGTGCAGGTTTGTTACATAGGTATACATGTGCCGTGGTGATTTGCTGCACCCGTCAACCTGTCATCTAGGTTTTAAGCCCCGCATGCATTAGGTATTTGTCTTAATGCTCTCTTGCCTCTTATCTTTTTTATGATGAGGATAATATATATATACTATGCCTCCTGTATGCTCAGTATCACTTTTAGCCAGTAAAATTGAGATTCTGGCCACGCACAGTTGCTCACACCTGTAATCTCAGCATTTTAGGAGGCCAGGGCAGGCAGATTGCTTGAGCTCAGGAGTTTGACACTAGCCTGGGCAACATGGCAAAACTCTGTCTCTACAAAAAATTAACTGGGCATGGTAGTGTGCTCCTATAGTCCCAGCTACTTGGGAGGCTGAAGTGGGAAGATGGCTTGAGCCTGGGAAGCGGAGGTCGCAGTGAGCCCAGCCGAGATCACATACCACTGCACTCCAGCCTGGATAACGGAGCCAGATCCTGTCTCAAAAAAAAAAAAAAAAAAATGACTTTCCAGTGTTTGTCCAGGGTGAAACACATTTGGGATCTCTATCCTGGTCTCTCAGCTTGCTTTCAAAACCCGTACTCTTGAGAGTGTGAAGAGTATACCTTTTGTTTTGTACTTTACTATGTGTTATTGTATACCTGTCTTCCTTTACTAGGTTCTAATCTTGAGCGCAGGCATTGAGCCTTACTTGTCTTTGTTTCAAGGTGCTAGGGTTCTACTCTCACTCTACTGAGTGAGTATTATGTAATATTCTTAGAAAACAGCAGCTTTTTAAAAAGAAAGATAGCATTACAATGCTTCTAGAGCAAACCTGGACTATTTTAAACCTCTGAGATAATATATTTGCTTATTATTTTTAATCCATTAACTTCCCAAAAGAATTTGCATCTGGAGCATTGGACTTGATGGATGCCTGTCCAGGCCTTTTTGACCACCAGGACTTAACATTTATCTGAGCTTGTTAATATAAAAAATGGCCCAAATGCTTGAATGTGGGAATAAAGGACATAGGCCATCATAGCTTTGGAGAGAAAAGGATATTAGAACAGAAGATGGGCCAGGTGCAGTGGCTTATATCTGTAATCCTAGCACTTGGGGAGGCCAAAGTGGGAGGATTGCTTGAGCCCAGGAGTTCAAGACCAGCCTGGGCAATATAGCAAGACCTCATCTCTACCAAAAATTTAAGAAAAATTTTAAAAAGAAGGGAAAAACTGTTTCTGGAGAAGTATGCTTTCCCATGCTCTGTCATTTGGTGTAATTCTAACAAGAAATTTGTAAGACAAAATACATATTTTTCTCATATTTACAAATGATGAAATCAAGGGTTAAGTGAAGGAAAATGCGTAAAATCACAGTAATTAAATATGGAAGCCTTAATCCCAGGTTTGTCAAACTCCAAAGCCCATGGTCTTCTCATATTCCATTTTTTGGAGGAAGTTGGTAGACTGTCTTTCTAGTTTCTAAACCTAAGAAGTGTCTAGGTCATTTGAATAATGATCTTTACATGTTGTGGCTAGAAATATAGTTTACATAACTAAGGGTTCTATGTGATTTCATTTTAGCAGTCAGTGTTAAACCTTATATATGCTTACCTCAGATACAGGTTCTTTTGCAAGTTGGAATCAGTTTTAACAAGTGAAGAGTGCTGAAATGAAATCTGTTATTAAGCATACTTTTTTTTTTTTTTTTTTTTTTGAGACGGAGACTCGTTCTGTCGCCAGGCTGGAGTGTAGTGGCACGATCTCGGCTCACTGCAACCTCAGCGTCCCAGGTTCAAGTGATTCTCCTGCCTCAGCCTCCTGAGTCTGGGACTACAGGCGCGTGCCACCACGCCCAGCTAATTTTTGTCTTTTTAGTAGAGACGGGGTTTCACCATTTGGCCAGGGTGGTCTCAATCTCTTGACCTCGTGATCCGCCCGCCTTGGCCTCCCAAAGTGCTGGGATTACAGGCGTGAGCCACCGCACCCGGCCTGTTAAGCATACTTCTTATTCAGAACGTTAAAACTCCTTGAGGCAGAAACTCTTTTCGTATGTCCTTGTTCCTACAGTCCTTAGCCTAATGCCTGGTACTTGAGTACCAGGAATTGAGGCCAGGTGCGGTGCCTCACACCTGTAATCCCAGCACTTTGGGAGGCTGGGACAGGCGGGTCACTTGAGGCCAGGAGTTCTAGACCAGCCTGGGAAGCATGGCGGAATCTGCTCTCTACCAGAAATACAAAAATTAGCCAAGCATGATGGCATGTGCCTAATGCTGAGACATGGGAATCACTTGAACCCGGGAGGTAGAGGCTGCAGAGAGCCAAGGTCATGCCACTACACTCCAGCCTGGGCGACAGAGCAAGACTGTGTCTCAAAAAAAAAAAAAAAAATTATGGAATTGTATAAGATTAGTAAATTGAAGATTGACTAGCATGAACAATTTTATATCCTTGAAATCAAGAATCATGAAATAAGTTCCTTCTCTTCTGCTATGTGGCCCCCTCTTCCATTCCATTTTCCCGTTATATATAGATAGCCTCATTCCGATTTACTACCACCCCTGCCAGCACATACTGGCTCTTTCATGTATGAAACTGTTCTTTCATGCATGCGTTTTGAAAAAAGAAAGATCCAGGTGTGGGGGGTCAAAGAAAATTATAACAATAAGATAAACATAGTGATGTCTACAAGGAGTTTATCCATCTAAAAAAATGATTCATTTTTCTGTTACTGGTTGATTTTCAACAAGTTTGAAAGACATCTTTAGTCTAATTTAAAACATAGATTGTAAGCTATATATGAAATTAACTTTGATTGGCTCTGGTGGGGAAGACCTTAAAGTTCTTGAGAGAACTTTAAACTGGGGTACAATGAGAGGCTCATGTAATTGCTAATCTGTAGAAAGCCACCATATAAAAGTTCCATGATCAGAGAAAACTACTTTTTTTTTCTGTTTTTTATTTTTTTTCTTTTGTTGAGACAGGGTCTCACTTTGTTGCCCAGGCTAGAGTGCCATGGTTCAGTCACAGCTCACTGCAGCTTTGACCTGCCAGGCTGAAGTGATCCTCCTATCTCAGTCCCTCGAGTAGCTGGGACTACGGGGGCATGCCACCACACCTGGCTAATTTTTTAAATTATTTTTTGTAGAGAAAGAGTCTCTGTGTTACCCAGGCTGGTCTCGAACTTCTGAGCTCTTGCTAATCCTCTTGCCTTGGCCTCCAGAAGTGCGAGAATTACAGCCATGAGCCACTGCACCTGACCAACAGTACTTTTATATAAAACCCATATTGACAATCACAAGGGTAGAAACATTGGATTTGAAGTTTTGGTTTGTAATTAGTTACTATTCATGTAAGTAGAGGTATATAATATGCTCCCATTTAGGGATTTGCTAATTTAAATATGATTAGTGATTTTCCAGGGCAAGGCCTTCTCAACCAGCTGTTGGCAAAATAAAAGGACACACTGGCTCTGCTGTATGAAGGAGAACCACCTTAGTGTATTCTTTTTTCCAGCAACCCAAGAATTACATTGACTTTACTTTTGGGATAGGAGGCTTATTGTTTCATGGCATCAGGCATGTGTGAGAAGTTGCTGATGACTTCTGGAATCCCAGTAATGATGAAAGCTATATAAATTCTAAGAGTTTAGTAGAAAATTGGGAGATCTACACAGGTCAGAGAGAACAGCTGCAGTTAGAGCTATTATGTAGGTTGATGTTGCCAAGAAGGAACTAAAATTGGCACAGATAGGAACGTGTGAGCACCTTTGGCTTGCTGATCATTTCAGAGCCTATGGAAATGGGAACTGAGTGTTCCTGAATCTATGGGAATGCAGTTGGTCACTTTCAGACTTTGTTGTTTGAAAGAAAAGAATGTTTCATATTTCATTTGGGAGGCTACATCAATATCGTTTGCAATTGGTCTCAAATAAATGGCATTGAACTT
This sequence comes from Mandrillus leucophaeus, assembly GCF_000951045.1. Classification (NCBI taxonomy): domain Eukaryota; kingdom Metazoa; phylum Chordata; class Mammalia; order Primates; family Cercopithecidae; genus Mandrillus; species Mandrillus leucophaeus. Next base: position 613,346 of record NW_012106598.1, read on the forward strand.
GTTGGTGAGTTTTTAAGACAGTTTTTGACCGCATAATTTCTTATCTTCCTAGTATTTAGTAAATAAGTCCCAATGACTCAGTGTCATTTAAATGAGTGAAATGGAGGTGGTATATGGCAGTATATAAGTGATTATGATGGAGAGTTTCCTGAAGGGATTAGTTAAATGAAGTTTAGCCGATGTAAGTTTTGTGAGTTGCCAGTTGAAGAGATGGGAGACTATGAAATTGAAGCTGCAAGATTGTTCAATTGGTATAAGTCTTACATGGAAAAGTGTGGCCACAGGAAAGTCAGAAAAGGCAAGTTTGGCCAGAGAAGATAGTGTGAACTAAAAGTAGCGCATAAGAATAAGATGATGATATTAGAAAGTAAAATTAAACGAAGTTTTGTATTCCTAACGTAGATACGGCCCTAAGTCCGCATTTCATTCTGAGGTTTCTTACCTTTGCCCACATATACATAAATACACAGAAGAGAGATTAGAAGAGGCAACATTAGAAGTGGCAAGACAGCATAGAAGAAAGCAAGCCAAATCAAGAGTGAGAAAACCTGGTTTTAGCATTAGCTGTCTGACTTTAACAAGTTGATTCAGACCCAGCAGATTAAATTTGGGTTAATTAGGAATTTAACCAGCTAAAAAACAGCTTTTGTTTTGATTTTCTGCCACAGATCTTTGTAAAGCCTACAAATTGGATTTGAGAATATGAATGGTCTCCTTTTCCAACTTTGTAGCCCTGATCATTGTTAACAATTGCATGTTAAGTCATATTATAGAAATTTTGAACACTTTGTATTGTTTTCTTGAGTATAGCTCTGCCGTAATGAGTAGGTAGCTGGTAAAAGTGTGTTCTGCAAAAACTGAAAGTAAAGCCATTGAAACAAGTATATTGACTGACTTACGTGTTGAATTTGAGGGGCCTGCACAAGTGAAAAAATGTAGGATCCAGAAAGACGGTTAGAGTACAGATACCTCGGCCCCATTCTCCCAACTTCTCAGTCTGGTGATGGGGCTCAGAAATTATTGTTTGAAAAGTAAAAAAAGAGGCTGGGCACGGTGGCTCACGCCTGTAATCCCAGCACTCTGAGAGGCCGAGGCGGGTGGATCACCTGAAGTCAGGAGTTCACGACCAGCCTGACCAACATGGTGAAACCCCGTCTCTACTAAAAATACAAAAATTAGCCGGACGTGGTGGCTTGTGCCTGTAATCCCAGCTGCTCAGGAGGCTGAGGTAGGAGAATCGCTTGAAACTGGGAGGCAGAGGTTGCAGTGAGCCGAGATTGCACCTTTGCACTCCAGCCTGGGCAACAAGAGCGAAACTCCGTCTCAAAAAAAAAGTAAAAAAAGAATGATTCTGGTTAAAAGCCAGATTTGGAAATCACAGACTTGAGTCTACTCATGAGCATCTCTAAGTGCTATCTGTCATTTTATTTTAGGAATGTTAGGAAAGCTTCTGTATCCTTTTTTAGGCTGTGGCAATGGGTTGGAAAGCTTCTTACTCCCAGAACAGTAGAGCCATGAAATTACAGAATTAGAGGTTCCATTAGAGATTGCCTAACATTCATTTGTTTATGTATCATCTATGGCTGCTTTTATGCTACAATGGAGGAATTATGTAGTTGCAACAAAGACATATGGGCCAAAAAAATAAAAATAAAGAACAAAGGCATATGGCCCTTAAAACCTAAAATAGTTTCTATTTTGTTTTGTTTTTGCTGAGGACTGTTGATGACAATCAGTAAAATATTTTTTTTTCCTGAACTTTATTTTGCCATACAGCCTGATTATGTTTGTAAATAAAATATTTTCTATTTGGCTGTTTACAGAACAAGTTTGCTGACTTTCGAGCAGATCATACCTGTCACTTCATAAGCCTCAGAGACGAGTGAAATATTCCGAGATTACACAGTTAATTGGTGGTCAAATTGCAAACAGTTTCATTCTCCTTTTGACTGTCTCCTTTCCATTATTTTTATTACAGGGACTGATACCTTGGTGAGATAAGAAAATTTGTGGTACAGAATTTTGCTTATGAATGTTACATATATATATGTGAAAACATTAGGGACAATAATCTACCAACTCTTAGATAACATTGGTGTACAAAAACTTTTTAAATTTAGGTACAGAGGTAGGATTTGATTGTAGTATATATGGTTTCCTGCATATAAATCTTTGCATCGATCTGCTAAGCAGTTGGATAATATGATACTTTTTGTTGCCTGTGCAGCCAAATGGGCGGACTGTTGAATTGGCTGAGGGTGAAGCTGTTCGAACACCTCAAAGTGTAACAGCAAAGCAGCCACCAGAGATTGACAAGAAAAATGAAAAGGTAAGTTTGGGAGCATATGAAATTATATGCAAGGCTCTTAATAGAATGACATAAAAGGATGATGCTTTTCTGTTTCATAAGATTGTATGTATACCCCTCATTTAAAGAAAACTCTGAAAAGCTGAATTAACCATAGTGGGTGGGTGGTAAAAGTTTAACTGAGTTGTTTTTGTTTTTTTAAAGGAAAGTTGTATCACCAAATATTTTAAACATTGCTGTGGCAATACTAAATATTCATTATGTCAAAAACAATTCATTCACAACTTGAACATCTTGTGTAAGTTTCCAGATACATAACATATGTACCCTGTATTCAAAAACAGAACTGTGGAATTGTGTTACCTTTGTTAATAGGGCACATCTAGCATGAAAACCTTAGCACAATCGTTCAGTGGTGTTTAGTGTTGAAATAGATTTCTGTTGTGTTGGAAACATAATTGTCTGCTTACTAGACATAGATTAACTTCATTTAACAAAAGAAAATGTGGGCCTGGTGCTATATCTCATGCCTGTAATCCTAGCACTTTGGTAGGCCGAAGCGGGTAGATTGCTTGAGCCCGTTTGAGACCAGCCTGGGCAACATGGCGAAACTTTGTCATTACAGAAAATATGAAAATTAGCCAGGCATGGTGGTACATACCTGTAGTCCTAGCTACTCAGCAGGCTGAGGTGGGAGGATCAGTTTCAGAGAGCCAAGATTGTGCTAATCCACTCCAGCCTGGGCACCTGAGACCCTGTCTCGAAAAGAAAAAAGATATAGCTATAGATTTCATTTGGATGTGAAATTTTCCAACTAAGGCAATCTATCATACCACGTAAATGGTACATTCCTGGGATTTTATTAATTTTCCAGTTGCTTGGTGTCAGAACTGACTCATTTTTACTTAATCTAGCTTGGAAGTAGGCAAAATGAATAAGAAGTTCTTAACAGTAGTTTCTTCTACTGTGAGAAAAAGACTTTTCATTCCGTTCCCTTTTGTACATTGAATTACCCTCCCTTTCCTTTTTTTTTTTTTTTTTTAAATGTAGAGACAGGGGTCTCACTGTGTTGCCCACACAACATAGTCTTGAACTGCTAAGCTCAAGTGATCCTTCTGCCTCGGCCTCCCAAAATGCTGGGATTACAGGCATGAGGCACCAGATCCAGCGCCCCTCCCTCCTTTTTAAAAAAATCCTGTCTATGCATAGCTGCTTTTCAGGGAAAAAAAAAAAAAAAAAATGAGACAGTCACCAATAGGTAAGAGGTTTCTAGGAACCACAGTGCAGCAACTCTAGCTTCTTGGAATAGTGGTATGAAATGGTTACTACCGGCTGGGTGCAGTGGCTCACGCCTGTAATCCCAGCACTTTGGGAGCCCGAGGTGGGCGGATCACCTGAGGTCCGGAGTTTGAGACCAGCCTGGCCAACATGATGAAACCCCGTCTCTGCAAAAACAACAAAAATTAGCTGGGTGTGGTGGCACATGCCTGTAATCCCAGCTACTCGGGAGGCTGAGGTAGGGGAATGGCTTGAATCCAAGAGATGGAGCTTGCAGTGAGCAGGGATTGTGCCACTGCACACCAGCCAGGGCGACAGAGCGAGACTCTGTCCCAAAAAAAAAAAAGAAAAAGAAAGACATGGTTGCTACAGTTTCTTAATGCTTCCGATTTCAAAATGTCTTTGAAGAAGTGGTTTAGCCACCAAGACAACTGCCGGCAGAATGGCTTAAAATGAAGGATAGTTTTGGGAAATAATTAAATTTATGTCTGACTTTGTGTTTGGCAGAAAAGTAATGACTTGTGTTAACAAGTAAGCATGTAATGTAAGGAGTGTGAGTTTATAGAGTGACTAGCTGATATGCCCAATATAGATTTACACATCTCTGACCTAGTGTTTTCTTTTTTCTGGGCTTTCTGTCTATTAGTGAATAATGTATACTTACTCCTGCTTCTACTCCCTGAATTACCCTGAAAATTTTGTAGTTGCAATAATTAAGAAACTACCATTAACTTCTTAGTGATTAATTTATATAAATTGAATGTGACAGGGTATAAAATCACAGCTTAAAGTTTATAATCATTACTTTGAAATGTCTTGTGGTGGGAAATAATTATAATAGTTGACATTTACTTACTTAAGTATAATCTGGCAGGCACCATGCAAGGTGAAGTATGTTTGTATGTATAAATATATTTACATATCTAGTAGGGACAGCTTATTGAGTACTTACTAGATATACTTTTAAGACTTTATAGTTGTTAAAAAATAATCTATAGATATTTCCTTATTTTCACAAGGGCTCTGAGGTGATGGTACTATATCCATCTTACAAATGAGAAACCTGAGGCTTATGTTACCTGAGCTATTGAAAGTGTAGTCAGTTCTAACCCAGATCTATCTGACTTCAAAGTCTTTACTTTTTACTGCCTTATATTATTTCTAATGCTCTGCTGCCAGGCAGATAGTTATAGCCCCATTTTACAGATAAGGGCTCAAGTGCCTAGAGAAATTTTGTGATTTAATTAATTTGATACAGTTGTCCAGGCACAATGGCTCAAGCCTGTAATCCCAGCATTTTGGGAGGCTGAGTCGGGCAGATCACCTGAGGTCAGGAGTTTGAGACCAGCCTGGTCAACATGGTGAAGCCCTGTCTCTGCTGAAAATACAAAAATTAGCCAGGCATGGTGGCATGTGCCTCTAGTCCCAACTACTCAGGGGGCTGAGGCAGAAGAATCACTTGAACACAGGAGGTGGAGGTTGTAGGGAGCTGAGATCACGCCATTGCACTCCAGCCTGGGCGAGAGAGTAAGATTCCGTCTCAAAAAAAAAAAAAAAAAAAAAAAAATGGGTGCAATTTCTGGACGAGGATCTGAACCCAGCTTATTCTGATTCCAAAAAGTTCTTTTTGTCATTTAGCAGTGCCACCTTTCAGTTGCTGTTGCTTTTTCAGTAGAAAGTTTCTACCTTTGGTTTCTTGCCTATGCTATTTAACTTTTCAAATAATGATAAATGCTACAGCTCATGACTGGTGTTCTGTTTTTGCCATCCAGTTTTGTATTTCGAATTTGTGCTTTTTAACTTGGTTAGGTCTAGGTAACTCAGTTAATTTTTTATGGTATTGCACTATGTGTGTATTGCACTTTGTGTTTTAAATAGGTGGTGTTTTTTAGACTTATTTTCTTTCTTCCTTTCCTTTCCTTTCCTTTCCTTTCCTTTCCTTTCCTTTCCTTTCTTTTCCTGCCTTTCTTCCTTTCCTTTCTTTCCTTTCTTTTTTTTCTTTCCTTTCTTTGTTCTGTCATTCTTGTTGCCCAGGCTGGAGTGCAGTGGCACAATCTCAGCTCACTGCAACCTCTGCCTCCCAGCTCAAGCAATTCTCCTGCCTCAGCCTCCTGAGCAGCTGGGATTACAGGCACGCACCACCACGCCCAGCTATTTTTTTGTATTTTTAGTAGACACAGGGTTTCACCACGTTGACCAGGCTGGTCACGAACTCCTGACCTCAGGTGATCCGCCCACCTCGGCCTCCCAAAGTGCTAGGATTACAGGCATGAGCCATCGCACCCGGCCTACCTTTCCTTATAAAGAAATACATCTTAGATCTTATACACCTTAATATATATTATCATATTTTTGTTTTTGCTCTCTGAACTGTATCTTGGGCACTTTGAGAAGTACAATTTTAGTCTGTAGAGTAGTTGTACTCTTAAGCTGTGATATTGATTACCTTGCCGTATCACTTGAGTAAGCCTTGTAGATAAAAGTTTGCCTAGAAACTGTATATGACAAGATCTTAGGTCTGTAAAGCAGGTTAAACTGCCATAGTTTTCTAGGTCTTTATTTGGGTTTGAAGGTCAGTGTTTCATTAGAACTAGTCTCTAGTAGAGTACATGTAGGACCATTAGCCAGACTGAATGCATTGTGCTAATAGATGCTAAAGGTAATAAAAATGTAAGATGTACTTACCCTCAGATTACAGTCTAGTTAAGGAAAGGCAAGCAAAGAGAAGATATCTAGTAATATAAGGCATTAAGTGCTGCGTGTTCAGGGGAGAAAGGTTATCCTACTTGGGTAGCCAGAGAAGATTGACTTAATTAATCTCTGTAAGTATAGGAATGATATTTCAGTAAGTAGGCATGGGGAGACAAGTTTTAGAAGGGAAGAGAAGCAAATGAACACAACCTGACATTATTTAGATTAAACAAATGGACATATTCAGACATAAGGGGAAGCCTTAGTCAAGTTTGACTGGTCAAGATAGGGTAGGCATATGATAAAAACTTAGAAATATTCAACTGGCAGCAACATTGATGATTAATGAATCGGTTTTGTGTCTCTGATTGTAAAGGTCTTAATGTAGAAATGTAAAGATTGCTAGTGAGAGAAACAACGGAAACAAAATGTGTGAACTTTCGTCACCACCAAATTGTTAGGATGAAGTCAGTGATAGCCACTGAACCCTGATATCATTTGTTACAAGTATTAATAAGGTCTTACATTTTTATGATGCTACACAATATACAAAATATTTGTACAAAACATTTTCACATCTCTTAATCCTGATGAACAACTCTGAGGACATTATCATTTCTTTTACGTAGCTCAATAAAGAGTTTTGTGAATTGTCCAGGATCACATAGCTGATAAGTAACACTCCTTCAGTTTCTCTAAGGCAGCAATTTTTGAAGCATGGTCAATGAACCCCTAGAAAGGGGCCCTAGAGGCAAAACTATTTTCATAATAATTAAGACATTATTTGCCTTTTTAACTATGTTGATGCTTGCACTGATGGTACAAAAGCAATAATGGGTAAAACTGCTGGCTCCTTATCATGAACCAAGACAGTGGCACCAAACTTCCACTTATTGTATTCTTGTTTTGGTTTGTTTTTGAGACGGTCTCACTCTGTCGCCCAGATTGGAGTGCAGTGGCACAATCTCACTCACTGCAGCCTCCGCCTCCCAGGTTCAAGCAATTCTCCTGCCACAGTTTCCTGAGTAGCTGGAATTACAGGTGCCCGCCACTACCCCCGGCTAATTCTTGTATTTTTAGTAGAGACGGGGTTTCACCATGTTGGTCTTGAACCCGTGACCTCAGGTGATCCATCTGCCTCTGCCTCCCAAAGTGCTGGGATTATAGGTGTGAGCCACCACGCCCTGCCATTTTGTTTTGTTTGAAGAGACTCTCACTCTGTTACCCAGCCTGCAGTGCAGTGGCACAGTCATGCTCACTGTAGCCTCAACCTCCCAGGCTTAAGCAATCCTTCTGTCTCATCTTCCCAAGTAGCTGGGACTACAGATGCACACTACCATGTGCCCAGCTAATTTTTTGTAGAGACAGCACGCCTCCCAGGTTCAAGCAATTCTCCTGACTCAGCCTCCCGAGTAGCTGGGATTACAGGCGCCCACCATCACGCCCACCTAATTTTTGTATTTTTAGTAGAGATGGGATTTCACCATGTTGGCCAGGCTGGTCTCGAACTCCTGACCTCAAATGGTCTGCCTTCCTCAGCCTCCCAAAGTGCTAGGATTACAGGCATGAGCCACCACGCCCGGCCGTAGATCCTCCAAAATGTTAAAACATTCCATTAAACAACATATATTTTTTAAAATTACATTTGTTAATATACCAACTAACGTCACCAGAAATTCCTTACGTACCGGTAGGTTGTCAAGCTCATGGTAGCAGACACAAATTTTCCAAATTTCTTTTTTTTTTTCTTTAATATAGAGACAGGATCTCGCTATGTTGCCCAGGCTGGTCTTGAACTTATGGGCTCAAGCAATCCTTTTGCCTTGGCCTCCCAAAGTGATGGAATTACAGGTGTGAACTACTGCACCAGCAAATTTTTCAGATTTCTAATTTTCACTTGCCAACAAAGTCATGTTATCATTTGCAACGAGTACTATCAGCTTCCTTTAAGTGATAAGATAGCCTTGTTCATTTTTGAGAAAATGTCTGCAAATACACAAGTCTGAATAATCACGGCTTGTCTATCAGTCATTCTTTCAAGCCAAAAAGGAATAATATGAGTAAGTGGCTAATTTGGCACACAAGCCATTGCATAAGTGTTTTTCCTCAAGACAATCATCAATCTTCATTTTGCAGCATACTTTATGCATATATTCCATTTAATCACACAGAATAATTAAAAAGCCTGTGTTTAAGAATTGAGATTTAATGAAGTTAATAATAATTTTTGCTGCTTCATTAAGGACACGCAAGTGAAACTAGCATTTTTTTTTTTTAACTGTTGAGTAGATGGCAGTAAAGAATACAATGATATGCCTGCGATCCAGCACTCTGGGAGGCCAAGGCAGGTGGATTGCTTTGAGCTCAGGAGTTCAAGAGCAGCCTGGGCAACATAGTGACAGAGTGAGACTCCGTCTCAAAAAAATAAAAAATAAAAATAAATGCCTGAAACTGGATAATTTATAAAGAAAAGAGGGTTCAATTGTCTCACGGTAAGGCTATACAGGAAGCATAGCAGCATCTGCTTCTCAGGAGGCCTCTAGGAGCAACCCATGGTAGAAGGCAAAGCATGAGCTCTCTCTGTTGCCCAGGCTGGAGTGCAGTGGTGCGATCTCAGCTCACTGCAACCTCCACCGCCTGGGTTCAAGCGATTCCCTGCCTCAGCCTCCCGAGTAGCTGGGATTACAGGTGCCCACCACCACGCCTGGCTAAATTTTTTGTATTTCTAGTAGAGACAGGGTTTCACCATGTTGGCCAAGCTGGTCTTGAGCTCCTGACTTCAGGTGATCCTCGTGTCTCGGCCTCCCAAAGTGTTGGGATTACAGGCGTGAGCCATAGCGCCCAGTGGGGGATAACATTTCAATATGAGATTTGGGTGGGGACACAGATCCAAACCATATTGTGCCTCAGTCAAAATAATGTGTCACAGTAAATTGAATACAAACACAGATATGTGAATCCAGCTGTCTTAAGGTAGACATTAAAGATATTTGCAAAATATAAAATCTGCCACTCTTCTCGCAAAAATGTTTTGTTTTGAAAAAGATATAGGTATCATTACATAACGTATAATTTATGATTATTTTGTTATAAATTAATATATCTAAACAATTTATTAAATTTGTGTGATAAATATAACCCACGTAAACAAAGGCTCTTGGCCAGGCACAGTGGCTCAGACCTGTAATCCCAGCACTTTAGGAGGCGAAGGTGGGAATTCAAGACTAGCCTGGCCAACATGGAGAAACCCCGTCTCTACTAAAAATACAAAAACTAGCTGGGCCTGGTGGTACGTGCCTGTAGTCCCAACTACTTGGGCGGCTGAGGCACGAGAATCACTTGAACCCAGGAGGCAGAGGTTGCAGTGAGCCAAGATCATGCGGCTGCCCTCCAGCCTGGGTGGTAAAGCAAGACCCCATCTCAAATAATGATAATAATAATAATGGCTCTTTGACATCCTTAATACATTTTAAGAATCTAAAAGAGTATCATGTGACCCAGAGGTTTGAGAATTGCTCTGGGAGAGATCAGTGTCTAGAAAGTAAAATACAAAATAATTTTGAGGCAACATGCGTTTAAACAAGTATAGGCTAGAACAGCTCTTAGCAAAACAGAATTATCTGCATGCACAGAGAGTTTATATACATGTGTATTTTCCTTCCATAAATGCATCTTAGAAACTATAGTTTAAAACCATAGGTTGGCAAACCATGGCCAAATCTAGTGCTCTGCCTGTTTTTGTAAATAAAGTTTTATGGGAACACAGCCACACTTACTTATTTATCATTAGCAGTTTTTTACTATAGCAGTGGAGTTGGATAATTTCAACAGAGCAGCCTTATGATCTGCAAAGCCTAAAATATTTACTGTCTGGCTCTTTTTTTCCCCCTTCCTGAACCTATTAAACTCCCTTTGGAGTCTTTAAATGTTTTATATGAGTGCTTTGATATGTTCTCTGAGCCTTGGACTATTAACCTTTTGGGTTCTCTTGTGCCACAGAATTTATAGCTTCATCATTTCTTGGGTTCCCACCCAAGCAATTAGTTTTCAAGGTTCCCTTTAAGGTAAACAAAACTGTTTTTCTGTAAAAGAGAATACCATACCAGGAAAACCATATTTATCCCTCTAGACTTTTATGTCTAAACTGCAAATAGCGAAACAGAGACCAGAACCAGGATTTCTGCCCCAGTCAGTCATTTTCCCACTATACCATGGCTTTACCTCACACAGGAAGTGGCAAGAGGGGATTGAAAAACAGTGAAATGGCAAATTTGGTTTTAAACATGCTTAGATTGAGGCGAGAGTGGGATCCTCATACTGGAATTAATTTGTTTGTCGGGAATGTAAGAACTGTATCTGGGGAAAAGTTCAAAGCTAGATAAAAGGAGTTCTTAAGAGAGGTTTCTTGTAAATGTCTTAAGATTATGAGTTTAGCCATGCTGCTTGTGCCGTGTACCATGTCTTATGAGCCCACACCAGACATATTTAAATAATTTAATGACTTGGATGGTGGATCATGTATACAAAGATAATAGCTCAGAGGTTTTAATTGAGTGGAGGAACCGAGTAAGAGTTAGGTAGACAGGGCTATATGTAATTCAGTCTAATTTTAGGCTCTTTCATTGGTTACTCATAAATTAACTGAATATCTTCTATGTGCAAGGTACTACTATAGGCGTTAGAAATACAACAGTTGATAAAACAAGAGCCACTACTCTCGTGAAACTTAGTCGGGAAAACAACTAAAAATATAAGCATATTCTCTACTATCTGGTAGTAAGTGCTATGAAAGAAAACAATTAGGTCAGGCATGGTGGCTCACATCTATAATCCCAGCACTTCAGGAGGCCAAGGAGGGAGGATCTCTTGAGGCCAGGAGTTCAAGACAGAGCCTGGGCAACATAGTGAGACCCCACCTGTACAAAATTTTTTTAAAATTTAGGCCGGGCACGTTGGTTCACACCTGTAATCCCAGCACTTTACGAGGCCAAGGTGGGTGGATCACCTGACATCAGGAGTTCGAGACCAGCCTGGCCAACATGCTGAAACTCCGTCTCTACTAAAAATACAGAAAATTAGTGGGGCGTGGTGACTGGCACCTGTAATCCCAGCTACTTGGGAGGCTGAGGCAGGAGAATCATTTCAACCCAGGAGGCGGAGGTTGCAGTGAGCTGAGATCGCGCCATTGCACTCCAGCCTGGGCAACAAGAGCAAAACTCTGTCTCAGGGTAGGGGGAGAAATTGGCCAGGTGCAGTGGCTCACACCTGTAATGCCAGCACCCTGGAAGGCCATGGCAGGCAGATAGCTTGAACTCAGGAGTTCAAGACCAGCTTGGGCAACATGGCAAAACCCCAGATCTACAAAAAAATGTAAAAATTAGCCAGGCATGGTGGTGTATACCTGTATTCCCAGCTACTTGGGAGGCTGAGGTGGGAGCATTGCTTGAGCCGAAGAGATGGAGGTTGCAGTGAACCAAGATCACACCATGGCACTCCAGCCTGGTCGACAGAGTGAAACCCTATCTCAAAAATCAGTTAATTAAAAAAAATTTTTAATTAGCGAGGCATGGTGGCATGCCCCTATAGTCCTAGCTACCGAGGAGGCTGAGGTGGGAGGATCACTTGAGCCCCAGAGTTTGGGACTGTAGCAAGCTGTAATCAAGTCACTGCACTCCAGCCTGAAAAACAGAGACCCTGTCTCTGAAAAGAACAAAAATGAGAAAAAAAAAAAACAGGGTAAGGAGATAGAGATAAAGTGCAAGTTGTGGGCACTTCCCTGCACCTGCAGTTCTCCTACTACTTCCATTTAGGAAAATAGCAGTAGTACCAAGTGGAATAACCTTGAATCTCCTTTAAGTTAAACCCCACCAAAAGGGGGGAATCAATTACAGACTTTTCTACTTTTAAGGAGATTTGTGACAGTTTTCACACACTCATCCTGATATTGTATGACAAGGTTATTAAGATGGAGAACTACTGGTATAGGCAAAATAGCGAAATATAACTAGTATGCTTCTTGGATAATCCATGTTTTCCCATTTAAACATACCCAATTTGTATATATATTTGGGACAAGTGAGAAAAATAATAACAAAATGTGTGAAGCAATATAAAATAGGAACTTGCCATATTTGGCCAGAAAGTGGATGAAATTGACTCTAAAGCAATTTTAGTTTCATCAAGTACATTTTTAAAAACATTGTTACAATTACAAAAATGAAAGAATATTGACACAATGGAAGCAGAAAAAACAAAAATCTCAAAAAATAGAACACTTTTTTCCTTGAATTAATTAAAAACCTTATACACCAGTCAGTAGTCTGCAGACCAAAACATCACAGTAAAAAATACTCAGCATTCTTTTTTTTTTTTTTTTTTTTTTTAAAGACAGAGTCTTGCTGTGTCACCCAGGCTAAAGTGCAGTGGCATGACCAAGGTTCACTGCAACCTTGCCCACCCGGGCTCAAGTGATTCTCCAACCTCAGCTTCCCAAGTAGCTGGGACTACAGGCATGCACCACCACACCCGACTAATTTTTTATTTTTTGTAGAGATGGGGTCTCACCGTGTTGCCCAGGCTGGTCTGGAGCTCGGCCCTCCCAAATTGTTGAGATTACAGGTGTGAGCTGTTGTGCCCAGCCAGCATTCCCTTTTATTCATGCTTTTGTTCCTTTATCACTTCTGGCGTTACCACCAAAATCTTTAGATGTTTATAGGGCTATAAATATTAAAGATGTCAGTTCGCCAAATTTTTAGGGACCGGTACTTCCAAAATAGAGAATTAATAAATTGAATAAGAATTACACTCAGGGCTGGGCACAGTGGCTCATGCCTGTAATCCCAGCACTTTGGGGGGCTGAGGCAGGTGGATCACCTGAGGTCAGGAGTTTGAGACCAGCCTGACCAACATGGCGAAACCCAGTCTCTACTGAAAATACAAATATTAGCTGAGTGTGGTGGCGTGCACCTGTAGTCTCAGGTGCCCAGGAGGCTGAGGCACAAGAATCGCTTGAACCCAGGAGGTGGAGGTTGCAGTGAGCCTAGATCGTGCCACTGCACTCCAGCCTGGGTGACACAGCAAGACATTGTCTCAAAAAAAAAAAAAAAAAATTCAGGGCCAGGCAAAGGTGGCTCATGTCTGTAATACCAGCACTTGGGAGGCTGAGGTGGGCAAATTGCTTAAGCTCAGGATTTCGAAACCAGCCTGGACAACATGGCAAAGCCCTGTCTCTTCAAAAAGTACAAAAATTAGCCTGTTGTATTAGCATATGCCTCTAGTCCCAGCTCCTTGGCAGGTTGAGGTGAGAGGATGCTTAAGCCCAGGAGGTGGAGGTTGCAACGAGCTGAGATCATGCCACTGCACTCCAGCCTGGGTAACAGAGCCAGACCCTGTCTACAAAAAAAACAGAATTACATTTAGAACCTGGCTACATATCTTGTATAAATGGCTAATTGCAATTGCAAACAGGTTATCTTTTTTTTTTTTTTTTTTTTTTTTTGAGAGACAGAGTCTCACTCTGTTGCCCAGGCTAAGTGCAGTGGTGCAATCATGGCTTACAGCATCCTCAGTCTTATGGGCTCAGGTATCCTCCCACCTCAGCCACCCAAATAGCTGGGACTACAGGCATGCACCACCATGCCTGGTTAATTTTTGTATTTTTTGTAAAGACAGGGTCTCACTGTATTGCCCAGGCTGTTCTTGAACTCCTGGATGCATGTGTTCCTCCCACCTGTCTCCCAAAGTGCTGGGATTACTGTCTTGAGCCACTGCACCTAGCCACAGAAAGTGGTTTTTTTTAATTTATTTATTTTTACCGTTATGGTTTGTCTCTGGCATGCAAAAAGTATCTTAGTGATAAGGATGGTGTCACTTAAAATTTGTACAGTATCCGCCTTGTGATAGTTTTGATACTACGCAAATAATAAATTATACTCTTAAATTGGTCTTTTTGGCATGAATTGTATGCTATGCCATTCTTTGTACTTTGCAATTCTCCGTCAAAATCTGCTAAGGGGGCAGTTAGCTGTTTGAATAGATCTACTCTTACTGTCAGCATGTACTTTTTGCCACTCTAATAAGTGATATCACTTATTGTTTGGGTATTGGCTAATATTAGAAATACTCAGCTGGGTGTGGTGGCTCACATCCCAGCACTTTAGGGGAGGCCAAAGCGGGTGGATTGCTTGAGCCTAGGAGTTTGAGACCAGCCTGGGCAACATGGTAAAACCTTGTCTCTACAAGAAATACAAAAATTGGACAGGTGCAGTGACTCACGCCTGTAATCCCAGCGCTTTGGGAGGCCAAGGTGGACAGATCACAAGGTCAGGAGATCGAGACCATCCTGGCTAACATGGTGAAATCCTGTCTCTACTAAAAAATACAAAAAATTAGCTGGGCTTGGTGGCACATGCCTATAGTCCCAGCTACTCAGGAGGCTGAGACAGGAGTATCGCTTGAACCTGTGAGGTGGAGGTTGCAGTGAGCTGAGATTGCGCCATTACACTCCAACCTGGGCGACAGACTGAGACTCCGCCTCAAAAAAAAAAAAAAAAGAAAAGAAAATATAAAAATTAGCCAGGTGTGATGGGACATACCTGTAGTCCCAGCTACATGGGAAGCTGATGTAGAAGGATCACTTGAGCCCAGGAGGTCGAGGCTGCAGTGAGCCTTGATCACACCGCTGCACTCCAGCCCGGGCGACAATGAAAGCCTGTCTCAAAAAAAAAAAAAAAGAAAGTGGACACTGTTATTTCTAGTAAGAACTCTATCAGCCACATCACCGTTAAGTTATGATGATTTCATCGGATGTTGTATAAGTTGGTCCAAATAGCGAAATCATCAAGAAGGGGTTTTGAAATAAAAGTTAATTTCTACTTTTGGTACTTAAAATAAAAACTTTGCCTAATTATACCATGCCTTGAAATTTAAGCTAATGATATTCTGAAACTATTTTAATTTAGCAAGATATCTAAGCATTCAGAATGTAAAAACTGGCATTTCTAGTTTTTTTTAAGATGTTTATGCATTCTTCTATATGACAAAATTTTACTGAATTTAATTGTAAATGACTGGATGCATTTCTTGGGGGTTTCTTATTTAAATAGAGAAAGAAGTACTATGGGGAAACACTTGTTCCTTCTGATGTGGTAATTAGCAAAAAACAATATTACAACCAACCAAAATGCATTCATTCCTTAGCATATACTGTTTGATGCCACATAAAAATGTTGCTAATGATACTAAATAAATTAGTACCAGAGCAAATTACTCAGCCTGGTAGGGATAATGTACAGATGTTTCTAACATTAAAGCTTGGGGGAGCTTGCTAGATTCTATTTCAGTAATGAAACACATGAAGGACCACTTTTGTGAGCAACTGAAGAGAGATCCGCAAAGATATATTCTCAAGAGTAAATCACTTATTTAACTTTTTTAAATGTTTGTGGAAAAACTAAACAGAAACCACTGATGGAGGGATGGCTTTGACTGGAATTAAACAGAGGGATGGCTTTGACTCGAATTAAACAAAAAAATAAATGGGGAGTTAGGAAGAGATAACACCATGTGTGAAATTTATTTACTACGTTATTTCTCGGAAACTATGACGACAAAAGAGATTAATGCCAGATTGCAAATTGGAGGACCTTCAAATTACAGTAAGGGTGAAGGTGATAATCATCTTTAATGATGCAAAGATTTTACAAAGAGAATTCATTGACTCTATTGTAGCAAAATACTTTGATAAAGCTGAGCAACTTTTAAAAATGAGTCATACATTTTTCTCCTTTCTTCCTCTTTCTTTCTTTCTCTTTTCTTTCCTTTCTTTGACATAGGTTTTCACTCTGTTGCCCAGGCTAGAGTGCAGTGGCGCAGTCATGTCTCACTGCAGCCTGGAACTTCTGAGCTCAAGAGATCCTTTCCCCTTAGCCTCCTGAGTAGCTCCCCCACACCATTTTTTTTTTCTTTTTCTTTCTTTCTTTCTTTCTTTTTTTTTTTTTTTTTTTTTTTGGAGAGACAGAATTGCTTAGTCACCCAGGCTGGTCTCAAACTCCTGGCCTCAAACAATCCTCCCACCTTGGCCTCCCAATATTTTGGGATTACAGGCATGAGCAACCTTGACTGGCCTATTTTTCTTTTATGAAAAATGAAGTGCCGGGCGCGGTGGCTCAAGCCTGTAATCCCAGCACTTTGGGAGGCCGAGACGGGCGGATCACGAGGTCAGGAGATCGAGACCATCCTGGCTGACACAGTGAAACCCCGTCTCTACTAAAAAATACGAAAACTTAGCCGGGCGAGGTGGCGGGCGCCTGTAGTCCCAGCTACTCGGGAGGCTGAGGCAGGAGAATGGCGTAAACCCGGGAGGTGGAGCTTGCAGTGAGCTGAGATCCGGCCACTGCACTCCAGCCTGGGCGACAGAGCGAGACTCCGTCTCAAAAAAAAAAAAAAAGAAAAAGAAAAATGAAGTGTTCCAAGTCTGTTGAATCTTTTTTATAAAGACAAATGGTTGTCTGCTTACCAGATACTTTTACAAAGAATTTATACTGAATCTGCCCCTTCACAGTTAAGGAAAGCTTGCTTAACAAGATGTCAGAAAATAGCCAATTTTTGGAAGAAGCTCATGCAGTGAAGAATATATGCTGACAAATTTACATCATTGCGTGATTTTGTTATTAAAGAGCATTTGTATGTTAGATGTGAAAATCCTCATATCTGCCCAGCTTGGAAGCAATTTTCTAACAGAAAAATAGCCAACAGCCCAGATTCTAGAGCACGAGTACATGAGATCCAATTCCAGTTCTGACACTTGACTAATGATGTGATTTGGGGGTTGGTTAGTAATCACTTGTGCCTCCGTTTTCTCATCTACAAAATGGAGAGAATAACATTTACCTAGGGTTACTTTGAGAATTTAAATGGAACTATGTAAGTGATAACTATAAACCAGATGTAAAATTTTGTCTTTTTAGTGAATTCACTTGTTAAAAATAAAAAAAAAAATTATCTCACCCTTGGTAATAACAAGAACAAATGATAATAATAATAATAATAATAAAGTAGAAAAGTACCAAAAAATGTAGAACTTTCTGATTCAAGTAGAAACAATGTATTGATGTTAAAGATTAAAATTTACTGGCTGAATTTTCACAAAAACCTTTGCATACTTGGAGAATTAGATGGAAAAATTAGTGTCATATTTCAGTAAGCATGGCCAATCGTGTCTTCCATTTTGATCTTCTTACTTTTTCAGATATAACAATATTTAATACCAAATATGAAAATGAATGGATTTAGATGATATTCAGAAGAATAAAGCATGTTCATTCATATTGCTATTACTAAAAATAGTTATGTTTTACAACTATATACACTATCAGTGTAGTAGAATGTGTATAAAATTTATAAATAAACATTTTGGGGTATATGCTCAATTTTTTCCCATAGAAGTATAAGAATAACAAGCTTATTTAACCCACTGTTACAAGAGTGATAGCAGACCCCTTTATCTGGCATATTTAGGTATTTAAGCGAGTTACCATATATTCCATATATTGATTAGCAATTGGGTATTGGCACTGCTTATTTGAATATTTTGAGTAACTCCTGATAAGATCTTAGAATTTTTGGAACTTACTTATCATAATTTCCTAAGGAATTGTCAATCTATCTTATTTAGTATATATCTTTAGCAGTTTTAGAAAGTTGTAATGGTGGATCTAATGATTATTTATCAAAGCTTTTTCATCATCTAGATTTGTTTGTTTGAGACAAGGTCTTGCTCTGTCGCCCAGGCTGGAGTGCAGTGGTGCAACCCTGGCTCACTGCAACCTCGACCTCCTGGGCTCAAGTGATCCTCCCACCTCAGTCTTCCAAGTAGCTAGGACTGCAGGTGTGTATCACCATGCCCAGCTAATTTTTTATTTTTTGTAGAGACAGAGTTTTGCCGTGTTGCCCAGGCTGGTCTCAAACTCCTGGCCTCAAGCAGTCGGCCCACCTCAGCCCCTCCAAAGTGCTGGAATTACAAGCACATACCATCACACCCAGCTCATCATCTAGATTTAAAAGAATGAAGCCATTTACTGTTCCAGGTGCAAATATTGTTTGTAGTCCCAATGGATATGTATTCATTGTCATTTAACTCATTCCTCCTTTAGGAGTGTTATGGTGTGTGTATGTATACATGCACATACATGTGCATACATGCGTATACATGTACTTAACATATAACATAAACCAAGATTTTTATCCAATGGGGCTGTGTTATAGCCCACTTTATTGTTAACATCTGTATTACACATATGAGATGGAAAGAAGAATAATATGAAATTTTAATGAAAGCTAATAGGAAAATTTACATACAGATTTTTTGAGATGACTCCTGATACATTGAGTGATGTCTGTTTTGAATAATTTTGTAGGTTTTGGGTTAAAGGTCGTTTGCTTCACGCAGCATCTGAGCCCCTACTAATTTCAGATGCTAGGCAGGCTTCCTCAGAAGCGTATTTCAATCAGTGCCGAGCATGCAGCATTCAAATAAAGGGAAGTAGGGATTCTGTTGAGAATATAATATATCTCTTATTCTCTTGCTTTTAAGAAGCTTGTATTATTATTGGAAAACTGGGAACACTTGAACACATGGAAAGGTATAGCCATATTGGAAATGTCCCAAGGAAGTTTGTGACAAATGGCCAAATCTTTGTCAGTTTTAAATGTTTTGAGATGTAAGATTATGTGTACTTAGGGGAAAGGAAAAGGGGGACAGTGGTAGAGATAAAGCAAATGGAGTGGAACTTGAGCTGGGTAAAAAAAAAAAATGAGTACAGGCCATTTCAGGCATTGAACATCAGTAGGGGAGCAGATGATTCAGGTGCAAAGAAAATTATCCCAGCACTCTGTCTGTAGCGCTTTGTTCTGAGAAAAAATCCACAGTCAATCCAGCTTGGTCAAAAACAGGAGTGTTCAAAAAGATACCAGTCTTGGAATCAAATGCTCATGTGTATGAATAAAGGAATACAAGGTTGAGATCAATTTGTGGAAGACGTCATATGTCATATAAGAAAGTTAGATGTTATAAAAGGTAGGAAATATCTGTAGTGTGCTTTTTTTTTAAGAATGAAAACTAATTGGATTGATAAGATGCATTGGGAAGGAAACTCTTGAAGATAAGAGTTTTTTCTTTTTCTTTTTTTTTTTTTTTTTTTTTTTGAGATGGAGTCTCTCACTCTGTCACCCAGGTTGGAGTGCAGTGGTGCAATCTTGGCTCACTGCAACCTCCGCCTCCCGGGTTCAAGTGATTGTTCTGCCTCAGCCTCCTGAGTAGCTGTGATTACAGGCATGCGACACCACGCCCAGATAATTTTTGTAAAATAACAAAAGGAACTAAGATGTTTGCTTCATTAGTATGGCCAGGGCAAATAGCAGTATATATCACATATTTATTTTAAAGCTTTTCATAGGATATTATTTTATTTAATCGTATCAGGACGGGTGTTATTGTTAATTACTTTTTTTTTTTTTTTTTAGATGGAGTCTTGCCTTGTCACCCAGTCTGGAGTGCAGTGGCGCCATCTTGGCTCACTGCAACCTCCGCCTCCCGGGTTCAAGCGATTCTCCTGCCTCAGCCTCCCGATTAGCTGGGATTACAGGCACCTGCCACCCACCATGCCCAGCTAATTTTTGTATTTTTAGTAGAGACGAGGTTTTACCATGTTGGCCAGGCTGGTCTTGAATTCCTGACCTCCCGTGATCTGCCCACCTCGGCCTCCCAAAGTGCTGGGATTACAGACGTGAGCCACTGCACCCGGCCTATCGTTAATTACTTTTAGAGGCAATAGTAAAATCAAATAATATTTAAGCCTAATCTACGATAATCTTTTTTCTACAGATTTTTAGTTACAAATCCCCAGATATTTCTGTGTAAACATAATTTCTATAATTTCTTCAAAGTCTCCCTTCTTTTAAAAAAATGTATTTATGTATACTACTTTGTAGTTAACAGAGTCTTTTCACTTTTTGTTTTAATTCTTAGAATAACCTTATGTGAGGTTAGTAGGAATTTTTGTCCACATTTACAGTTGGGGAAAAGGGTTTGGAATGATTTAGCCCAAAGCCACATAACTAATGTATGATTAAATTTGTATTTAGAGTTAAATGTAGGGAGACTAAATAAGAGGTTATTTGTGAGGGTAAACTGGATCAGAACTGGACTTCAGTCCTAGTTTCACTGCTTTACCGTGTAATGCTCTTAGACACTCTTTTTTTTTTTTTTTTTTTGAGATGGAGTCTCTGTCACCCAGGCTAGAGTGCAGTGGCGCAATCTCAGCTCACTGCAATCTCCACCTCCTGGGTTCAAGTGATTCTCATGCCTCAGCCTCCCTAGTAGCTGGGACTACAGGCGCCTGCCACCACATCTGGCTAATTTTTGTATTTTTAGTGGAGACGGGTTTTCACCATGTTAGCCAGGATGGTCTCGATGTCCTGACCTCATTATCTGCCCGCCTCAGCCTCCCGAAGTGCTGGGGTTACAGGTGTGAGCCACCGCGCCCAGCCTCTTAGACACTCTTCTTTGTTTTTTGTTTGTTTGTTTTTTGGGGTTTTTTTGAGACAGGATCTCACCTTGTTACCCAAGCTAGAATACAGTGACATGATCACAGCTCACTGCAGCCTCAACCTCCCAGGCTTGAGTGATCCTCCCACCTCAGCCTCGCAAGTAGCTGGAACCACAGGTGCATGCCACCACCCCCACTGATTTTTTTAAGAGATAAAATCTCCCTGTGTGTT
Source organism: Mandrillus leucophaeus (assembly GCF_000951045.1). Taxonomy (NCBI): domain Eukaryota; kingdom Metazoa; phylum Chordata; class Mammalia; order Primates; family Cercopithecidae; genus Mandrillus; species Mandrillus leucophaeus. The sequence goes on from NW_012106598.1 coordinate 634,401, forward strand.
GCCCTGGCTGGTCTCATACTCCTGAGCTGAAGTGATCCTCCCACCTCAACCTTCCAAATTGCTGGGATTACAGGTGTGAGCCACCACACTTAGCAATATTAAACACTTTTTATGGCGTCAGTTTCTATCTGTAAAATGGGAATACCTACTTCAGTTCCTGTGGACCTGCACTGTCCAATATGGTAGCCACTTGCCACATGTGGATATTGAGCATTTAAAATGTGACTAGTCTGGCTGGGCGCGATGGCTCACACCTGTAATCCCAGCCCTTTGGGAGGCCGAGGCAGGTGGATCACCTGAGGTCAGGAGTTTGAGACCACTCTGACCAACATGGAAAAACCCTGTCTCTACTAAAAATACAAAATTAGCCGGGCAGGGTAGCGCATGCCCTGTAATCCCAACTTTTCAGGAGGCTGAGGCAGGAGAATTGCTTGAACCCAGGAGGCAGAGGTTGCAGTGAACTGAGATCGTGCCATTGCACTCCAGCCTGGGCAACAAGAGTGAAACTCTGTCTCAAAAAATAATAATAATAAAAAGCAACTAGTCCAAATTGAGATAGCTGTTAAGTGTAAAATACATACCAGATTTCGAAGACTTACTTTGTTTTCTTTTACATACTGTCTTATTGTGTTTCTTTTTTAATATGAGTTCCATGTGGAAATGACAGTATTATAGATGCGTTGTGTTAAATATTAAAATTGTCACCTATTTTAACTTAAAAATGTGTCTACTAGAAATTTTTAAAAATATATATGTGGTTTGCATTATGCTTCTGTTGGCCAGCACTGCTCTAGACCAAGGATAGCAAACTCTGACACCCCAAATCCAGCCAGATGCCTGTTTTTGTAAATAGAATTTTATTGGAACATAGTCACACCCATTTGTTTATAAATTATATGTGACTACTTTCATGCTATATGAGCAGAGTTGTGTGGTTGCTCCAAAACTCTACTACGGCCTGCAAAGCCTAACATATTTACTGTTTGGTCCTTTGCAGAAAAAGTTTGCTGCCTCTGCTCAACTGTAGTTGACAGACGTTCAATATGTTATCTTTACTTAAGAGTGGCTATGGTAAAGACAAAGACGGAAGGTAGAATCATGGTTGTCAGTGAGAAAAGAGAAGCTGGGAGTAAACACTAATCATTACAGAGTTTCTTTTTTGGGATTAAATAATAATTTTGAGGCTGAGAGCAGTGGCTCACGCCTATAATCCCAACACTTTGGGAGGCCAAGGCAGATCACTGAAGGTCAGGAGTTCGAGACCAGCCTGGCCGACATGGTGAAAGCCTGTCTGTATTAAAAATACAAAAATTAGCTAGGTGTGATGGTGGGCACCTGTAATCCCAGCTATTCGGGAGGCTGAGGCAGGAGAATTGCTTGAACCTGGGAGGCAGAGGTTGCAGTGAGCTGAGATCACGGTATTGCAGTACAGCCTGGGTGACAGAGCGAGACTCCATCTCAAAAAAAATAAATAATTTTTATAGTTGTGCAACTTCAGATATACTAAAAACCACTGAATTGTGCACCTTTAAAAGGGTGAATATTATGGTATGTGGATGATATCTCCACATATCTTTTTTTCTTAAGTGGATGTGAGTCTAGTTTGGTACATGTAATAAAGCAGTATATTAAATATACATACTGTAATAAAACAGTATATTAAACATACATGTTAATGATGAGAACATGCAATGAAACAAACGCAAATCAATTATGAGGTCAGTAAAAAAAAATTAGTTTTTTAATGTAATCTTTTGTCAAAGACAATTTTTAATCGCTTTCAAGAGATCATGTCACTTGAGAATATATGCAGGTTTTTTATTGGTAGGAAAAGCAATTTTCTGTCATTGCTTACTCACTTGCTCAAATTCATTTACTGCCTCTTAAGATAGTGTGCAGTACTTTGGGAGGCCAAGGCGGGCAGAGCACAAGGTTAGGAGTTCGAGACCAGCCTGGCCAACGTGGTGAAGCCCTGTCTCTACTAAAAATACAAAAATTAGCAAGGTGTGGTGGCGGGCACCTGTAATCCCAGCTACTCCAGAGACTGAGGCAGGAGAATTGCTTGAACCCGGGAGGCGGAGGTTACGGTGAGCTGAGATCGCGCCACTGCACTCCAACCTAGGTGACAGAGCAAGACGCCATCTCGGAAAAAAAAAAAAAAAAGAGCGTGCGGTAATACATAAACATAGCTGATGTCAATAAATAGCTAAATAAGTGAATACAAAGTATAAAAATACTATTGTATAAACATTAATTCTCTTTTGGAAGCACTTATCTAAATACAGAAATTATGGCTTATTTCGTTTTTAGCAAGCTTTTGAAAGGATAAAACAATATTAGCAGAAGGGAATTGGAAGATCATTCGAAAACAGCCATAGCTTGTCTGTGTATAGGTATTTTATCTATTATTAAACATCTATATACAAATCCTAGGTATTTTAACATTGCTTTGAAACTGACAAAATAGTACCTGCTATGTACAATTGACCCATTAATTTGTTATACATAGGATATAGCAACAATCTGCTTTATGCAATCCAAAAACAATAATCATCACATAATTTTTCATCTGAACATGTTGCAATAGGTTTTAATTTTATTGCTTCGATATTTGACACCATATTACAGTACCTTATTTATGATGTAACTTATATTAGCATGATGTGGAAGAGCCAGACAGACCTAGTTCCTATTATGACTTAGTTTACTAACATTGTGATGTGGTACAATTTAGTTAATATTTAACATCTCTGAGTTTTCATTTCCTCATCTCTAAAATGGGGCTAATACCTTCTCCAGCAAGTTTCTTTTAAGGAATACATAAGGAAATGAGTACAGAATACTTAACACATAGTAACCACTCACTCAATGGTAACCTCATATGATTATTATTGCCACTTAATATGTTAAGTTTTTTAAATCGAACATTAAATTTTTTTTAGTTGTCAGCATCATACATTTCATTATGTATTTTACTGACTCCTTATCAAAAACATAATGAAATATTAAGTAACATTCTATTTTACTTTCAGTCAAAGAAAAATAAGAAGAAATCAAAGTCAGATGCTAAAGCAGTGCAAAACAGTTCACGCCATGATGGAAAGGAAGTTGATGAAGGTACTTGAGCAAGGGAAAGGACTGTAGAAAATTTTTTAATCCTTTTTTTATCAAAGTGTATTATATAAAAACTGCATTTGTTTTACTTTATTTTGTATTTAGCTCTTTTTTTATTACTGTAGACCTTAATATATAGAGCTGTGACACTGTTAGGAAACACTTTTGTTAAGGATCCAGTAGTGCTTTTTCTGAAGAGAACTGCCTTGAAATTTAAAGTCAAGCTCAGTATTTTGATCAATTAAAAAGTCATTCATCTTGTCTTTGTCTCCTGGAATTATGGTTTGTTTGTTTGTTTTCTCCCCATGGTTCTTAAATATACCATTCCTGAAAGACTTTGTACAAAATTCGCTAGAAGTCATTTATTATCATCACCTAATAAACCCATGTATTAGTGATTATATATAATACTCTCCTATCACTTCTACCTAGCAAGATAAAAAAAGATAGACAAGATGACTTATATATATCACTTTTTCTAAACCATAGATGACAGATTTGATAAAAATTACCAGAATAAATAATAGCAGTTGCCTAAAACAACATAATGAAATTAGAACACATTCTTAGGATGAGTTAATATAATCAACACTCTTGGTTTTAGCTTAACATCTAAATTTATCATGATATTTTATGTGCTCCACCCCATTTTCTCCCCCAAAACTACAACTTTTTTGTCTTCCCCTTACTGAATAACATTTTTTTTCTGGGGCTGTGTCAGGAGCCTGGGAAACTAAAATTAGTCACAGAGAGAAACGACAGCAACGTAAACGTGATAAGGTGCTGACTGATTCTGGTTCATTGGATTCAACTATCCCTGGGATAGAAAATACCATCACAGTTACCACCGAGCAACTTACAACCGCATCATTTCCTGTTGGTTCCAAGAAGAATAAAGGTATATTAGTGGAACATAAGACAGTGGTACATCAAATCAAACTCCTTTTATTCGGATGTACAAAATATCATTATGTCAAAATCTGACTATTTTGAATGCTAACATCATTGTGCTGATATACCCTTCTTCATGAGAGTATTGTGAACCGTGTATCGGTTTACCGAATACCAGCAGTGTTACTTGTTACATATTGCCTAATGAATGGCCTATTAAATTAAAATTTGCCTTTCTGCCTTGAGTCATATGAGAAAATGATGTTGCCACTTTTCTAGTGTGTATCACTTTGCCCCAACTCTCTTGCATCTCCGTTCCTTAGAGTGGATAAGACATTTATTAAATGAAATGATTTATCACCATTTTGCATGTTGAGAGCTTTCATTCCAAGATGAATCATGCATGTTCTGGTTAGTACAGGTTGTGTCTGGATTTCTTATCACCCCAGCTTTTTGAGAATACCATAGATGTTTGATAGAGCTAGACCACAACTTCAAAGATTGAGCTAATGTTCTTTCTCTCAAGTATTAATATTTCATATGTTCATACTATCCAATACTGGTGGCTTCTTGGTAGCCCGCTCTTTACATTACCATCATTTTTACCCTGGAGACACCAGCCTGCAAAGTGATACTGTTCAATTTGCTTGAAAGCATTGGAGTATCTTCCTTGTCTTTTTGTTAATGACCTTCCCACCTCCCCACACCTCAGTTGTTTCCAGACCATTTTCTTAGCCTTGTTACCTTTTATTTTTTGCTTGATAACTTGGTGGAATTTATTGCCATGGTACAGCAATGACTTCTACTTACCCATTTTCACTGTTACATATTAGCTATGCTTTAGTATTTTTGTTGATTCTTTTTCACTGTCTTGTGCATGCCATCCTTGCTAGCACAATCCTATGTCATGCTGGTTTTTTTAAACATTGTGATCATTATGCTTTTTAGTGTCAAAGAAATAGTATTTTTGTGTTATAATGTGTATTCTCACCTCTTGCCATATTTCCTAAGTCCTGGTCCCAAATACTGGCAAAATTCTTCATAAGTTGATGTGTTTGCTTCCAGGATTGTTGAAAAGGCAGCTGGTGTTGTTGAGAGGTGGCAAAGTTGAATCCAATTACAGAGCCCAATACTCCAGTTCCTACTTAAAATAATCTTGATAACCGTTATAGAATAGCAAACTCTGTCTGTACATAAGCAGTTTTCCAGGTTCTTTATTGGCATTTTAGTTGACTAAGAATATGGTAACCAGAAAACTCAATTCCTTACCAACAGGGAACTTTTGACTTTTTTCCAGTGGAAGAATTTAGCACTTGAAGGAGCAATTTATAATAGATAATAAGTAAAAATTAATTTATGTGTTACTCCTAATTTAATGTGCATAGTGGCCTATTTAGTATTAAATAAATTTTATTTCTATTTTAACCAGGTGATTCTCATCTAAATGTTCAAGTTAGCAACTTTAAATCTGGAAAAGGAGATTCTACACTTCAGGGTGAGAGAAATTACATATAACTTAAATTGAAGGCCCGTCAAAATAGAAATTTATATACATATCTCTTTCCTCACATGAATGACACAGAAGGAAAGAAAAAAGTCTTAAAATGATTTTTAATTAATAAAGTAACATAATCACAGTCCAGAGATTTTGGAAAATAAATAAAAAGAAAAATCACTCCCACTTCTAACAATCTTTGGTATGTTCTAGTCTTTTTTCCCCCATATATAAAAACATTCAGTAGTCGCTTATATGCAATTTTGAATCTTGTTTATATCACTACTAAGTCAGTAGAGAAGAAAGATTTTTGTTGAGCTTGGGTTTAATGTAGCATGTATCGGATAAAATACTTGATGCTTGTATGTTTAGAAAAGAAAAAAAGCCTTAGTTCCTATAATGTTTTAACTGCTTCCTTGACAGTTCAAATATTTCACAATGAATGGACTATAGCCTAAAGTTTTTCATTGTTTTATAAATAGAAAATGTTTTATTTACTCATTTATGATAAAGATTGAATTAAGTAGAGTATTACGCCTGACCTGAAAACAAAAGTGGTGTAGTAAAATAAATTTGGAAATGAAAAAAGCACCTTCTCATTTCAGGCTTTTTTTTTTTTTTTTTTTGAGATGGAGTTTTGCCCTTGTTTCCCGGGCTGGAGTGTAATGGCGTGGTCTTGGCTCACTGCAGTCTCCACCTCCCGGGTGCAAGCGATTCTCTTGCCTCAACCTCCTGAGTAGCTGGGATTGCAGGCACCAGCCACCATACCTGGCTAATTTTTGTATTTTTTAGGAGAGATGGAGTTTCACCATGTTGGCCAGGCTGGTCTCGAACTCCTGACCTCAGGTAATCCACACACCTCGGCCTCCCAATGTGCTGGGATTACAGGCATCAGGCTTTTTTTTTTTTTTGGAGACAGAATTTTGCTTGTTGCCCAGGCTGGAGTGCAGTGGCACTATCTCGGCTCACTGCAACCTCCGCCTCCTGGATTCAAACAATTCTGCCTCAGCCTCGTGAGTAGCTGGGATTACAGGCACTTGCCACCACGCCTGGCTAATTTTTGTGTTTTTAGTACAGGCAGGGTTTCACCACGTTGGCCAGGCTAGTCTCAAACTCCTGACCTCAGGTCATCCGCCTGCCCCCAGCCTCCCAAAGTGCTGGGATTACAGGCATGAGTCACCGTGCCCAGCCTCATTTCAGGCTTTTCAGTGCTTGTTCTTAGCACTGTCAGCTTCCTTCATGCTCATGGTTCTCAACCCTGGCTACACATTAGTTATCCAGGAAGCTTTAAAAAACAACGCGTACACACACATATGTAAAAAGAAACATGTACTTACCTGTACACACACTTATGTGTATTCGTGTATGTGTACATACCTACACTATACATACATAATGATATGTGGGCTCCACCACAAAGATTCTGATTTTGATTGGTCTGGGCTGAGGCTCCAGAGTCTATTGTTAATTAATTTTTCGGTTAATATTAATGTGCAGCCAGGTTTTAGAATCATTGCTTGATACATAATGTAATATACATAAATAATTAAGGAAAGAACATGTAACTAAGGAGATGTCTTCATATTCTTAGTGGGTGAGTATTCAGAATATGTGTCATTTTCCTGTTTGCTCTGTTGTACTTCCTTCGAGCAAGTCATTCTGCTGTTGACAACTTTGTTAGTATATATGTTATGTTCAAGCCTCCTGTTTTTAAATTAAAAAGGCAATCCTTGGTGATCAAAGGATACTAGGGGAAGTGAGTGATAAATATAAGTCAAGCAATCATAGAAATGTGAACATATCCCAGTTTTAAGAAGTCATGTACCTGTTTTTTAATCTTCATTCTCTTTTCTTTAAGTTTCTTCAGGATTGAATGAAAACCTCACTGTCAATGGAGGAGGCTGGAATGAAAAGTCTGTAAAACTCTCCTCACAGATCAGTGCAGGTGAGGAGAAGTGGAACTCCGTTTCACCTGCTTCTGCAGGAAAGAGGAAAACTGAGCCATCTGCCTGGAGTCAAGACACTGGAGATGCTAATGCAAATGGAAAAGACTGGGGAAGGAGTTGGAGTGACCGTTCCATATTTTCTGGCATTGGTAAGAAGTGTTAGAAAAATTTAAGTTTATTTAAAATTACTAATCTTGTACATTGTTAATTTTTCAGAAATAGGAAAAAATCCTATGAATAGAAAAATAAGTACTGCTCTGCAGAAATAATAGTAATAATTAACTCATCTCACATCCTTTTTGTAGAGGAAGGTGGGAACTAAATAAGTAAATAACATTTATCATTTACTCTTTGCAGAGTGCTTTCACATACTTTATCACATTTGATTATCAACGTGGCTAACTGGTGTAATTATATATTCTTAGTGGTGGGTTACATGTAATGTGTGAGTAGACTTTTTGATTAATTTCAGCAATTCTGTTGAGTCTAAATAAAAATAGTAAATGGAAATATAGTTGATAACAGCCACTTACAGAGTATTTTACAGTCTGCAAAGTGCCCATTGATAATTAAATTTTCCTCTGGATTTTAATATAAAGACCAATAGTTGAGAAGCTTATTTCTGTTGAGAGCCATTAAGTTAAAAGCAAGTTAATTTTCGTGTGTGTGTGTGTGTGTCTGTGTGTGTATTATAGAAAAGAAATCCACATTACACGTGGGAAACTGCAAAATGATAAGGAAAATCCCACAGTTATCACTGTGCCACCTAGTGACAACCACTGTTGTTTATATTCCTTCTCCCTCCCTTTCTCCTGTCCGCAACTGTGTATAGTGTTTTTTGTTGTTGCTGTTTTTTGTTTGTTTGTTTTTTTAATGGAGTCTCGCTCCGTCTCCCAGGCTGGAGTGCAGTCGTGCGATCTCAGCTCACTGCAACCTCCACCTCCCGGGTTCAAGCGATTCTACTACCTCAGCCTCCCAGGTAGCTGGGATTTACAGACATGCATCACCATACCTGACTAATTTTTCTATTTCTAGTAGGGACGGGGTTTTGCCGTGTTGGCCAGGCTGATCTTGAACTCCTGACCTCAGGTGATCTGCCAGCCTCAGCCTCCCAAAGTGCTGGGATTACAGGCGTGAGCCATTGCGCCCGGCCTGTAGTTTTGCTTTAGTATTTTTGTTTTTGATGTAACTCAAATTGAATGTGCATATTTATGTCTCCCCTAGTCCCCACTTAACATTGTAACATGAACATTTTCCTTACTTTTTGTAAGTATATTTAATGGCCCTATAATGTTAGCATAATTTACTTAACTATTCCCATATTATTCAAGAAGTATTTTATTTTTATTTTTTGAGATGGAGTCTCACTTTGTTGCTGCCACACTAGAGTGCAATGGCGTGATCTTGGCTCACACCACCCTCTGCCTCCTGGGTTCAAGCAATTCTGCTGCCTCAGCCTCCCAAGTAACTGGGATTACAGGCATACGCCACCACACCAAGATAATTTTTTTTTTGTATTTTTAGTAGAGATGGGGTTTCACCATGTTGCCCAGGCTGGTTTCAAACTCCTGACCTCAAGTGAGCCGCCCACCTCGCCTCCTAAAGTGTTAGGATTATAGGCGTGAGCCACCACGCCCAGCCAATTTTCCTTTTTTTAACCCGTTGTAGATAATGTTTTACTGAATATATGTGTTTGGGATTTTTTTGTTGTTGTTTTTAAGATGGAGTCTCACTCTGTTACCTAGGCTGGAGTGCAGTGGCATGATTTCAGCTCACTACAACCTCTGCCTCCTGAGTTTCAGCATTTGCATTTCTCGTGCCTCAGCCACCCGAGTAGCTGGGATTACAGGCGCACACCACCACACCCGGCTAATTTTTGTATTTTTTTTTAGTAGAGATGGGGTTTCACCATGTTGGCCAGACTGGTCTCGAACTCTTGACCTCAAGTGATCTTCCTGCCCCAGCCTCCCAAAGTGTTGGGATTATAGGTGTGAGCCACCACACCTGGCCATGTTTGGCAGTTATTTCTTAAGGACAGAGTCTTGTGAGTGATATTGGATTAAAGGGAATATGAATGTTTGTGATGCTCTACTACATAGTGCCTAAGTATTTTCTAAGAGAGTTGTTCTAATTTATACTCAAAGCATCAGTGTAAGTGCCCATTTATCATATACTTACCAAGGTTGGGGATTTTTTTTTTTTCGCCTTTTCTAATTCGATAAGCAAAAAGTACATAAATTATTTTGGTTAACTTTTTAGAATCACTAATGAGATTGAAAATTTTTCCATAACTAACTTGGTCATTTATTTTTTTGTTTGTTTTTTTGTTTGAAACGGAGTCTTACTCTGTCGCCCAGGCTGGAGTGCAGCACAATCTCAGCTCACTGCAACCTCCGTCTCTCAGGTTCAAGTGGTTCTCCTGCCTCAGTGTCCTGAGTAGCCAGGATTACAGGGGCCTGTCACCACAACCGGCTAATTTTTGTACTTTCGGTAGAGACAGGGCTTCAGCATGTTGGCCAGGCTGTTCTCGAACTCCTGACCTCATGATCCGCCCATCTTGGCCTCCCGAAGTGCTGGGATGACAGGCGTGAGCCACCATGCCCGGCCCTTTCTTGGTCATCTTTATTTCTTTTATGAATTGTCTGTTCGTGTCATTTTCCCATTTGTCTAATGAACTCTTTGTGTTTTTTTTGTTTTGTTTTGTTTTTAATTTTTTGAGACAGGGTCTCACTCTGTTGTCCAGGCTGGAGTGCAGTGGTGTGATTATTGCTCACTGCAGCCTCGACTTCCAGGGCTCAAATGATCTTACCGCCTTAGCCTCCTTAGTAGCTGGGACCACAGGCATGTGCCACCACACCTGGCTAATTTTGGTATTTTTTGTAGAGACGCAGTTTTGCCATATTGCCCTGGCTGGTCTCAAACTCTTGGGCTCAAGTGATCCACCTGCCTCGGCTTCTCAAAGTGCTGGGATTACAGATGTGGGCCACCACATCTGCCTACTGTTTTATTTTTTAAATCTAGTTATACTTTCTTGTGCATTAAACATACAATTTTTTCTCTCATGCTTATTGCAGATATTTTTCTCTCTTCCAATTTGAGGGAGCAATAGACACTAGAAACTTTTTAGTATGTAAGTAGAAAAATATTTCTTTTTTTTTTTTTGGAGATGGAGTTTCGCTCTTGTTGCCTAGGCTGGAGTGCAATGGTGCAATCTTGACTCACCGCAACCTCTGCCTTCCAGGTTCAAGCAATTCTCCTGCCTCAGCCTCCTGAGTAGCTGGGATTACAGGCATGCTCCACCACGCCTGACTACTTTTGTATTTTTAGTAGAGACGAGGTTTCTCCATGTTGGTCAGGCTGGTCTCAAACTCCTAGCCCCAGGTAATCAACCTGCCTCGACCTCCCAAAGTGCTGGGATTACAGGCGTGAGCCGCCAACCCCAGCCCCTCTCTTTTAAAGCTAATACCCTTAAAAATCAAACTCTAGATCATTTAATTACATTGTTTATACGCTTGCTCTCCCTTCCTCCCCATTATATTGAAAAATTGTGTAGAAGTATCAAAACTTGTTTGAAAGAGATATTCCCTTGCCTGGGTGTGGTGGCTCATGTCTGTAATCCTGGCACTTTGCAGGGCTGAGGCGGGGAGATCACCTGAGCCCAGAAGTTCAAGACCAGCCTGGGGGGCATGGTGAAACTTTATCTCTACTAGAATACAAAAAATTCCCTGGGCATGGTGGCACGTGCCTGTAATCCCACCTACTCGGGAGGCTGAGACAGGACAATTGCTTAAACCCGGGAGGCGGAGGTTGCAGTGAGCCAGGGTTGTGCCACTGCACTCCAGCCTGGGCAACAGAGCAAGACTCCATCTCAAAAAGAAAAAAAAGAGACCTTCCCAAAATTCCCACTCTCATTTTCAGCAAAGAAGAAAGCATTAATTTCTATGCTGTGAAGCATCCTTTCATATTTGGTAAAAGAAATGGTTGAATTTTATGGAGTAATGTTAGGAACTGTGTGACCTTTTGGGATATTTACAATCTGCAATTTTTTTTTTTCTTTTAGATAGAGGCTTGCTCTGTCACCCAGTCTGGAGTGCACGATCTTGGCACGATCTTGGCTCACTGCAACCTCCGCTCAGTAACTGGGATTACAGGCACGTGCCACCATGGCCAGCTAATTTTTGTATTTTTAGTAGAGATGGGGTCTCACCATGTTGGCCAGGCTGGTCTTGAACTCCTGACCTCGTAATGGGCCCACCTCGGCGCCAGAAAATGCTGGGATTACAGGCGTGAGCCACTCCGCCCAGCCTACAATTTACTTATAAAAACTATATAGCATTTCATAATTAGGACATAAATTAGATGGTATTTGCTTAATGTTGTTACAGATAATATTAAAAAGCAAATTAAGAGTTCCTGCCTAGATAGACTAGGACCTTTATTGAAATTGAAAGGGAACTATATTCAATTAGGTTTGTAATGGGTCACTGAAAAGAGACAGATGTGACTCATCTCATGGAGGTTTACGTTCTTCAAAATAAGAAAGAAATGTCTTGAAAATATTGAGGCTAGTTATTTAACCTGTATGAACCTCATACTTATGTAATTGTGAGGATTTGTTGTATTGAAAGTCAAGTACCAAGTTCAGTGCTATCCCAAAGTAGCTGCTTAATTATGATAGATAATAATGCAGCTTGGTACAGTGGAAAAGAGCATAGGCTTTGGGAATTGACTTCAGTTGCATTCGTGGCTCCTCTGTTTTCTAGCTATCAGCAAGTCACATAATTGCTCCAAAACTGCCTAGCAAAGTTGCTGTAAGGATTAGAAGTGGTTGGTGTAAGGGGCCCAGCTACATAATAAATATTCAGTAAATAGTAGCTATTGCTATATTAAGTGATTCTCATTTCTAAGGTTATCTTTAAATATTCTCATAGTTTTAAATCTTTACATATCTTTCAAATCTGATTGCAAATTGAAGGTTCCAAGTGATGTTTTTTATTTTAACAGCTGCTTGGTCTAGTGTGGATAGGGGAATGAATACCTCTGAACAGAATTCTGCTTCTTTTGCATCTCTCACACTTAACTCTGCTGTTTCTGGTATGTGAAAACAGTCTTTTGTTCAGCTAACAAAAACATTTGTTTAATTTTAGTGCTTGTTATTTGAAGAGCTAATCAACATCAAGTACTGCTATCAATATAAACAGCAGGTATTATAAAGTGGCAGAGGCCTTTACAACAAGAAGAGAAGACATAAATTCTTATGTGCAAATGGCTTAATTCCTCTCTCTAGGGGAGTAAGGATTCTGTAGCTTGAGATCACTGACAGTGCATTGGCACACAGACAAATACACATGCAAGGCCTTCCCTTCAGGTTCATATTCTTCTCTTGCTAAGGTAGCCCTACCATACTTTTAGTTAAAATTTGACATTTTACTTCTGTTCACCGTTACTCATCATGAGTTTAAAACTAACCCTTTCAGGTTATAGATTCCCACATAATAACTCTTAAGTATCTGTTGATTTATAAAATACATGATTACTAATAAACTACTGTTAATTCTGCATTACTTAAATGGATATATGTTTTGTTAATCATATAGAAGCTATATGTATTTAACAAGTATTACATAAATATGGGAGGCCAGGTGTGGTGGCTCACATCTGTAATCCCAGCACATAGGGAGGCTGAGGTGGGAAGATAACTTGAGCCTAGGAGTTCAGAACCAGCCTGGGCAACTACATCACTACATAATTTTTTTAAAAAAATTAGCCAGGCATGGTGGTGTTTGCCTGTGGTCCCAGCTACTCAGGAGGCTGTGGTGGGAGGATCGCATTGGTCCGGGAGGTTGAAGCTACAATGAGCAATCAGTCGTGAGTGCTCCGTTGCACTTCAGACTGGGTGACAGACTCTGTCTTAAAACATATATATATATATAAAAGTTATGGGAGACATTGTTTCGTTTGGAATTCGTGGACCCAGTTTACTAATTTTGTAGTTCCACAGTGTCTGGAATCACTAACCTACAAAGGGGATCAGCAAACTTTTTGTATGAAGGGACAGATGGTAAACATTTTAGGCATTGTGGGCCATGCAGCCTCTGTTGCAGTTACTCAACCCTGCCGTTGTAACAGGAAAGCAACCTGAGACAGTAAGCAAATGACTGTCTGGTTCTAAAATATTATTCTTTTGAATTATTATTATTATTTTTTTTTCTTTTGAGACGGAGTCTCGCTCTGTCGCCAGGCTGGAGTGCAGTGGCGCAATCTCAGCTCACGGCAACCTCTGCCTCCCTGGTTCAAACGATTCTCCTGCCTCAGCCTCCCAAGTATCTGGTACTACAGGCACACACCACCATACCCGGCTAATTTTTTGTATTTTTAGTAGAGACAGGGTTTTAACGTGTTAGCCAGGATGGTCTCCATCTCTTGACCTCATGATCTGCCTACCTCAGCCTCCCAAAGTGCTGGGATTACAGACGTGAGCCACCGCGCCTGGCCTGATTTTTTTTTTAATCATTTAAAAATGTAAGAACTATTCTTGGCTCATGGGCCATATTAAAAACCTGATGGTTGGATTTGGTCTGTGGGTCATAGTTTGTTAAACTCTGATCTCATAGACCACATTTCAGTTCCAGAGGTACAAGTTTATTGCTTCCTCATTTGATGACTCTGTACAACACACATGCTATTCCCTTCATATATGCAGAGAAAGCAATGTGGGCTGCTAAAGGAATAGCACCAGTGTTACAGTACTGCTTCTAAGCAGATAATATATTTATTACATGTGAATTTTATAGGGTTACTCTGTTGGTTAAAGTTTACATTAAAATATACATGTTAAACATACATAGAGAGAGAGAGTATATATCAAGCGGATAATATATTAGTGGAATGCTGCTGGTAAGATCATCTGTAACCAAGAAGAAATTTATAAATTAGTAAGGACTGTGGTAGGAGGACGTGATTGTGTGTAACACTTTTATACTAATCAAGTATCTTTTTTTCCTAACCATTTCTTTATATAGTGGCTCTGAATCCAAAATACATATCAGAGTCATCTAAGGACTCCAGTACACAAGTAAATTCCGATTCAAAAGGGGTGTGTGTGTGTGTGTGTACGCGCGTGCATGCGCGCACCTGATGGAGAACTACTGCTTTACATTTACGTCCTAAAATGAATTTATATCTATAAAGCAAGGGATTTGACCTGGCATCAGTGGACTCATATGCCCCCAAAACTATATGCAAAATTTTGTGTTAAGCTCTGGACAGTAGACTACCACAGCTTTCATCAGGTTCCTAAAAGACTGTGTGAACCCACTCTCACCCAACCTACTCCCCTCACCTGAGAAAAAACAAAAACAGACAAAACTTATGAAATAATATTTTGTTTTCTTTAAATGCACTTGAACTTAGTCTCTAGACCTCCTGCAACTCTTCTTGTCTCTTTGGCTTCTCTCTGCCTCACCTCTCTAGATAACCACCTATTTTTTTAATGTTTCTTAGCCAAAACATTCTAGCTAACTCAGACATTTTCTAGTTCCCTCTTTCAGGGTTCTGAGGATACATAGCCCTGAAACATCCAGGACTAAAATGATCGATGGCAGAGATTTCTATTGTGTTTTATTTTCCATTAAGAAGAAGGAAAAAACAACTTTTTTTGACTTCTTGAAATTTGTAAGCAGGGCACAGTGGCTCATGCCTGTAATCCCAGCACTTTGGGAGGCCGAAGAGGATCCCTGGAGGCCAGGAGTTCAGGACCAGCCTGGGCAACACAGGGAGACCCTATCTCTACAAAAAAAAATTAAAAAATAAGCCAGGAAACCAGGCATGGTGGCTTATGCCTATAATCCCAGCACTTTGGGAGGCCAAGGCAGGAGGATCACTTAAGCCTAGGAGTTCAAGACCAGCCTAGGCAATGTGGTAAAACCCCATCTCTACAAAAAATACAAAAATTAGCTGGGTATGGTAATGTGTGCCTGTAGTCGCAGCTACTTGGGAGGCTGAGGTAGGTGGATTGCTTGAGCCGAGGAGGCAGAGATTGCAGTGAGCCAAGACTGTGCCACTACACTCCAGCCTGGGCGACAAAGCGGGACTCTGTCTCAAAAAAAGAAAAAATTTAAAAAGCCCAGCATGGTGGTACAAGCCTGTGCTAGCAGCTGCCTGGGATGCTGAAGTAGGAGGATCTCTTGAGCCTGCGAGGTTGAGGCTGCAGTGAGCCATGATCATGCCACTGCACTTCAGCCTGAGTGACAGAGTAAGATCCTGTCTTAAAAAAAAAAAAAAAGAAAATTGTAGGTAACGAGTTGATGTGTAATACAAAACACAAAATCTAATGGATTGGTGCTAGGGAAAACATAAATTTCTGATCATTGAATTTGATCAAGTGATTATCATAGTTAATCTAAAATTACCCTCAATTCTACTTTTCCTTTTAACTTAACTCTTTTTCTAATGTCTGAATTTTTCCTTTTAGGAGAAATTTTTAAAATAAAGTCTCCGTGTCAAAGTATAGAACTATTGTTATGAAACACCATTAGGAAATTCCATTTTTAATTTTATTGCATTCGTTTTTCATTTAAGGGTCTACTGCTGAGCCAGTTTCTCAGTCTACCACTTCTGATTATCAGTGGGATGTTAGCCGTAATCAACCCTATATCGATGATGAATGGTCTGGGTTAAGTATGTCCTTTTAAAAATTATCAGTTATTTTTTTCAGAATTTTCTTTCTAGCACCCTGAATTCATGCTTTATGTTTTAATTTTAATTCTAATTTCTCACCTTTAAAGGTCATAATATAATTTAATACCAAATGTACTACTTGAAACCTGATTATTGAATACCTGTAGAATTAAAACTGAATTTTCATAATTGAGGCAATATTTAAACATAAAGTTTTCTTCTGGTTGCTCTGTAATATTTCTAGTTTTTAAATTTTTTGTTTTAAATGAATGTCTGTTTCTCCTCCTAGGTAGTATAATAGACTGACTTCAATATACAGGAATGGCTTTGTATTTGTGAAGTGTACACACATTTTTGTGGTGGTGGAAAACTACTTTCCTAACCCAGTTGCCAACAGAAGTTTAGTTAAAGGAAAACTCATTTTAGAAAGGAAGAATATGGTTTGTATGTTCAGAAAGTTCATGCCGTCTTCATTTAAAAAAACCAAAAATACGAGGTTTTTCCCTCACAAACCTAAATCTCAAAATTTACTTTCTCTGAATTTTTATTTCACATCCTTTTTTACTATTTACTGTTTTCTACTGTTAGCACTTATATGTTCCCTGTGGGGTTTTCCACCATTTTTAAGCATATGTTTTGCTTCTCCAAGTAGAGTTAAGAACCCTCTGAAAATAGGGACTAGTACTGTTTTATACACTCAGGACCCAGTGAAAGCCTTTATACATAGGTGCTCGGTAGTAATAAGAATGACAATAAAAACACTGTACTGTGTGCCAGGTACTGGTTTTAGTCTTTTGGATTTTATTTCTCATTTAATGCTTAAAACATTTCTGTGTGGTAGGTTTTATTTGTTTCCACACTTTCCAGATGAAAAAACTGTGACAAGGGAAAGTTATCTAGCTTTCCCCAGGCCACACAGTTAGTTAAATGGAGGAAGGTGGTATTCATACCTTGCTAGTCTGGCTCCAGAGTTCATGCTCTTAACCACTCTCTGGTACAGGCTTGGTGATGATAGTAATCATCAAGGTAAGCTTGCGACATGTGGTTAAAGCACAGTTTTTACAGATTAAGGGAGATGAGGGGAGAAAGATCAGGGAGGACCATATTGTAAAGTGCCGTGCCTTGAATTGCTGGCTAAAGATTAGGGAGCTGGGGGTTTTCAGTACTAGCTTAGACAGTAGATATGAATTTTAGTCCTGACTCTAAAATGTAGTACCTCATATGGTTTGGGCTTTGTCACTTATCTGGGAGCTGTAAAATCGAGCAAATAACGTGTCATATCTGTTTTCATAGGTTGTTATGAGGTTTTAATGAGGTAATGGGTGAACATGAAAGCTCTGTAAATTACAGTCATCTGTCAGTATCCATGGGGGGTTGATTCCAGGACCCCCCTCAGGTTCCAAAATCCCCAGATGCTGAAGTCTCCTATGATAAAATGGCATAGTATTTGCATATAACCTACATATATCTTCCCATATATTTTAAATTATCTCTTGATTACTTGTAGTACCTAATATGGTGTAAATAGTTGTTATACTGTATTGTTTAGGGAATAATGACAAGAAAAGAAAGTCTGTACATATTCAGTACAGGCACAGTTCATTCTTTTTTTTCCTGTGGATACGCAGGGCTGACTGTGTATGAAGTATTTAAATCCAAGGTTTTACAAGGATGTGAAAGCACTATTTTTGGGAGAAAAAAAAAACATGTATTTGTGCTTTGAAAGAATTATCAGCTACATGCAGAATAGAATTGAGGAGTGATTATAACAATGATAGGAGTGACTATAGGAAAAGCAGAAAGGTATCTTGGGCTGCTGTGGATTGAGGCAGAGGAAAATTGAGTGGACAGGTCTCCAGGCTTTCCTGTCTGGACAGAATAGATCCACTTTTTATTTTATCCATATTAAGATACTTTGAATGTGAAAAACATGATTGGCTGCTAAAATAAAAGATTTTTAAAACATGTATCCACAGGATTCTGTACTTAATCAAAGTAATATGTATCAGAAACACCATCTTCCTCAAGTTTGTTATGCTGTATTGGCAGTCTTTTTAAGTCCAGAGTTTTTCTTCAACGTTTTCTCTGTAAACTTTATTTTCTGTGTCACCATCTTTAATTCTGCTCTATTATTGGTGCTCAGTGAATTTAATTATTGCTTCTGAATTTCCAAAATGAATGATTTAGTATTTGAGATTACTAATCCACAAAGTATATTATGTTAGATTTACATTTACAGTATGATACAATTAATATATTGACCCTCCAGGTTGAAGACATACATTAATCCATTACTATCTTAACCATAAAGGAACAGCATTATTGTAACCCATGTAAAAAGTCAGATGTTGAATAGAACTTTTTCTTGGCACACAGGAGTGAATGAATTCACTGCAGCATAATGGAGTGGTTGAGAGCATGAGCTTTCAGGACAGACTACCTGGGTTTCAATCTTAACTTCCTTGCCTTTGCCCTTACGCAGGTTACGTGATTATTCTATGCCTCAATTTCCTCATCTGTAAAAATAGTAATTCCTCCCCAACAGTACGGCTGAGAAGATTAAATGAGTTAATACATATAAAGCACTTAGAACACTGCCTCACATATAATAAATATAATAAATATCCAGTAAGTGCTGCTGTTTCTGCTGTTGGTGTGCTTCTGGTGGCAAAATAAGTCTACCCAATGTGGTTAACTAACCCAGTGTGGTTAACACTGGAGAATGTCTTTCTAACATGATTGTTTTCTTTTATTAAAAAGTTATTAAAGTTTACGTTGAATTAAGTTCTGACAAGAAACAGCTGACAACCAAAGACCAGCCATGAGATGCTTAAACCTAAAACATTATTCCATAAGCGAATTAAATGGAGAGACAAATTCCTTACCCTTTTGAAAAGAAAACCAGTATGGCTCTTTGAAAAGACATTGGCAGACTAATGGGAAACTTTAGAGATGAGAGATTATAATTGAAGCAAACTATACTGTGAATCATTTTTAAGGGAACTATGTCTAAGAAGTTTTTTAGTATATTAGGCCTATGAATCTTAAGAATTAGTTACTCAGGCCGGTGCCATGGCTCACACTTGTAATCCCAGCACTTTGGGAAGCCAAGGTGCAAGGATGTCTTGCGTCCATGCATTCAAGACCGGCCTAGGCAACATAGTGAGACCCCATCTCTACAAAAAAAAATTAGCTGGGCATGGTTCGCATGCCTGTAGTCCCAGCTACTCAGGAGTCTGAAGTGGGAGGATCACTTGAGCCTGAGAAGTCTAGGCTACAGTGTGCCATGATCTTGCCACTGCACTCCAGCCTGGGCAATAGAGCGAGACCCTGTCAAAAAAATACTTTTACTAAGCATTTTACTTGATTTTTATTTTTCACCTCCACCTCCCACGACATGTATTAAGAAGATGGGTGAAATGTTGGTATATTGCCCACTCAGTTGCCTAAACTTTTTTCTACTTAATAGTTTCTTTTCTGGCAAGAAGTCTTAGAGACATGGCTTATGGACAGCAGTTTTCAAAATCTGGGTTTCTTATCTGTGAGAGTTAAGCAAAACCAATGATAGCTTTGGTATGTGAACCTCCTAAATGTATTATTAATGAATGCTTAGTATAAGATGAGTAGTTGGTTCTAGACATCTACTAGATTAAATTGAAGTTTATCTTACATATGAAGTATATCTTACTGAGAGGTTCATCAGAATTGTGAGAAATAAATTTTTAGCTGTACATGCCTTATAGATTAGAAACTGGTTTTAATATCATCAGTGATAATAAAAACAATAGCTACCACTTATTGAGTGCTTACTGCATTGCCATGAATTGCTTTACATGTATCTCATATAATCCTCTCAGCGATCCTATGAAGTTGATAATAGAGCCCATTAAGAAACTTAACCAAAATCATCTTTTTATTAAGTGGTAGAACAATAGTCAAATGTACATTTGTTTGATGTGAAGGCCCATGCTCTTCGCCTCTGTGTTACTATGTAATACTCCAGATACTTGCTCATGGTGGTGAATTTAGAAATACAGGAAGGAACTTCCTTTTTTGTAACACATTTCACACTTGTAATCACCTGTTCCATGTTTTTCGTCCACTAGACTATAAATTCTTATGTTGTCTCTCCCTGTCCTCCACTAGCTTAGCTCTTCTCTGTTTCCACAGCCCTCATGGCAGAATCTATCACTCTGTATTTAATTGTTTGCTAAGCTTACCTATCTTTACCCCTGAATAGACAGACTACAAGCTGCATGTGCAGAGGGATTCTATTTTACTTATTTTTATATCTCTAGTACCTACCTAGCTCAAGTTCTAGCACATAGTAAGTGCTTAATAAGGATTGGATAGATGTAATTTCACTATTAAAATATATTTATTATTCCAACCTGGGCAATATAGTGACACCCCTTCTCTACAAAAAATTTAAAAATTAGCCAGGCATGGTGGCACACGGCTGTGGTCCCAGCTGCTCAGGAGGCTGAGGCAGGGGGATCACTTGAGCCCCAGGAGGTTAAGGCTGCAGTGAACTATGATTATACCACTCCAGTCCAGCCTGGGTGACAGAATAAGACCCTGTCTCTTAAACTAAGACAAAATATATATATTATATATATAATGTTTTATTTTCTTCTGTCTCTTCCTCATATAAATTTGAGATCATACTGTGTAGACAGTTTTGTCTATGATTTTTTTTTTCTGTGAGCATTTTCCCAGATTGTTATATATTCTTCCAAAACGTGGGTTTTAAAACCTTCATAAGAATGTATTATACCTCCCTGTTAAAAACAATAATAGAGTTCACCTGGAAAAATAAGAATAGCAAAAAGTAAATAAGAGTACTAAATAAAAGTAATGCAAACAAATTTGTCCTTCTAGATACAAAAATATATTGCAGAGTTATGTATAGCACTGTCCCAGGAATAGATCAGTGGAATAGAATAGAAATTCTAGAAACAGACTGAAATGCATATAAAAGAATTGAGTAAGGCCGGGCACGGTGGCTCATGCCTGTAATCCCCAGCAGTTTGGGAGGCCGAGGCAGGTGGATCACAAGGTCAGGAGTTCGAGACCAGCCTGACCAACATGGTGAAACCCTGTTTCTACTAAAAATACAAAAATTAGCAGGGTGTGGTGATGCACACCTGTAATCCCAGCTACTCAGGAGGCTGAGGCAGGAGAATTGCTTGAACCCGGGAGGCAGAGGTTGCAATGAGCCAAGATTGTGACACTGCACTCCAGCCTGGGTGGCAGAGTGAGACTCCATCTCAAAAAAAAAAAAAAAAGAAAAGAATTGAGCATTGCTGAGTGTGGTGGTTCACGCCCATAATCCCAGCACTTTGGGAGGCAAGTCGGGCAGATCACAAGGTCAAGAGTTCGAGAGTTCGAGACCAGCCTGGCCAACATTGTGAAACCCTGTCTCTACTAAGAATACGAAAATTAGCCCGGGTGTGGTGGCGCATGCCTGTAATCCCAGCTACTTGGGAGGCTGAGGCAGGAGAATTGCTTGAACCTGGGAGGCGGAGGTTCCAGTGAGCCGAGATCATGCCACTGCACTCCAGCCTGGGCGACAGAGCAAGACTCCGTCTCGGGGAAAAAAGAAAGAAAGAATTGAGTATTTAATAAAAGTAGCATTAGGTATTAGTGAGAAGTGACTGGATTTTTCAGTTAAGCATTGTTGGGACAACTTGTTAACCACTTAGAAATAAAGCTTAACCTTTGTCATCTTAAACCATTGTAAATGAAACCTGACTATAAGTAGATTTACAGGAACATATATAGGAGTATATAATGTGCAGAGAGAGAAGGGAAGAATTAACTTTGAAAGCTACTTGTTTAACCTGGGTAAAAGCAAAGACTGGTTTTTCCTTTTAGAATAAGTCATTGATAGCTTCCTCAAGGAGTTAAAAATTTAGTGCCTCCTATAGTGAAAGAAAGGGATCTAGAAGTCTAGAATAAAATTTATTTTTGATAACAAATGATGAGTGAAGCCCTGAAAGTTACTCAAATGCTTTTGAAATAATTGGATAAAAAAACATATTGAATGATCTGAAAAATATAAGAAAGTACAGGTTAAGTATTAAAAGAAGGAGGGAAAAATAAGAGATTGAATATTGTCATGACTTGGTGAATTTGAAGAACCTAATTTTGAAAAGCTCATAAGGATAGGAGAGGTGTAGTATAAAATGACAGGTAGGGATTATAACTTTGGTACTACTGTTAAGAATTAATTCCAAACCCTAGAAAATAAATCAATTACAAAAATTGGAGAAAACAACCAGGTCCTAGACCAAGTTAAAAATGGATAGAGAAAAGAAATTCAGGAGACTGATAACAAAGGAATCAGAGAGTGGAATCAAATGGCTAATAAATTTTCTGGAATTTCTTAGAAATTCCATTTAACCATTTGATATGCTTAGCAGAAATTGAATAAAGATTGTTACCATCATGTTACTTTTTTTTTCTGGCTCTTAAAATATGTTTGGGAGACAGAACAATAACTTAAAATTACAGCTTAGTTGAACATAAGGAATTTTTAGTTTTTGCCTTTTAACTTATGGCAAAAATGATAGACACCTAATTCACACTGTTAAATTTTAGATGGTCTGTCTTCTGCTGATCCCAACTCTGATTGGAATGCACCAGCAGAAGAGTGGGGCAATTGGGTAGACGAAGAAAGAGCTTCACTTCTAAAGTCCCAGGAACCAATTCCTGATGATCAAAAGGTGAGTATAAGAGATTCCTGGGTGTTTATTTGTTAATGGAAGAGACAGGCTGGGCATGGTGGCTCACACTTATAATCCCAGCACTTTGGGAGGTGCTGTGGGAGGATTGCTTGAGCCCGGGAGTTCAAGGCCAACCTGGGCAACATAGTGAGACCCCATCTCTATTTATAAAATAAAGCAACCGAAGGAGAATTCTGGGTCACAGAGGCTGACACAGTTGAGAGGGTCAGGGAAGCAATAATCAACAGCATCAGAAACAGCAAACCCAAGTTTGGATAGGAATGGAGGAGAGATAGTGGATAATAGCAACATGTGGTATCAGGAATGGTTTTGCTGGGATTGGGGGGGTTGTATTTTAATGATAGGGGAGATTTTGGTATAGGATCAGCAGGGTTTTTTTTGTTTTTTGTTTTTTGTTTTTTTTGAGACAGAGTTTCGCTCTTGTTACCCAGGCTGGGGTGCAATGGCATGATCTAGACTCACTGCAACCTCCGCCTCCTGGGTTCAAGCAATTCTCCTGCCTCAGCCTCCCAAGCAGCTGGGATTACAGGCGCCTGCCACCACGCCCAGCTAATTTTTGTATTTTTAGCAGAGATGGGTTTTCTACATGTATATCAGGCTGGTCTCGAACTCCTGACCTCAGGTGATCCACCCACCTCGGCCTCCCAAAGTGCTGGGATTACAGGTGTGAGCCACCGCGCCCAGCCAGCAGTCTTTTTTCTTTCTTTTTTTCTTTCTTTTTTTTTTTTTGAGACATTCTCATTCTGCCGCCCAGGCTGGAGTGCAGTGGCATGATCTCGGCTCACTGCAACCTCTGCATCCTGTATTCAAACAGTTTTCCTACCTCAGCCTTCTGAGTAGTTGGGATTACAAATTAGCCTGCCACTATGCCTGGCTAATTTTTGTATATATAGTAGAACCACCATGCCAGGCCTTTTTTTTTTTTTTCTTTTTTTTTTTGAGATGGAGTTTCGCCCTGTCTCCCGGGCTAGAGTGCAGTGGCACGATCTCGGCTCACTGCAGCCTCCACCTCCCAGGTTCAAGTGATTCTCCCTCCTCAGCCTCCTGAGTAGCCAGGATTGCAGGCATGCATCACTACGCCCAGCTAATTTTTGTATTTTTAGTAGAGACAGGTTTTTGCCATGTTAGCCAGGCTGGTCTCAAACTCCTGACCTCAAGTGATCTGCCACCTCGGCCTCCCAAAGTGCTGGGATTTACAGGCATGAGCCACTGCACCCAGCCAGGATTGGTCTTTAAAACAGGATATAGGCCGGGCATGGTGGCTCCCACTTTGGGAGGCCAAGGTGGGTGGATCACAAGGTCAGGAGTACAAGACCAGCCTGGCCAAGATGGTGAAACCCCGTCTCTACTAAAAATACAAAAATTAGCTGGGCATGGTGGCGGGCACCTCTAATCCCATCTATTCATGAGGCTGAGGCAAAGAATTGCTTAAACCCGGGAGGCAGAGGTTGCATTGAGCCAAGGTTGCGCCACTGCACTCCAGCCTGGACGACGGAGCGAGACTCCATTTCAAAAAAAACAGATATAATACTAATGGTAGAAGGAGGGGTAAATAAATGTAGAGGGGGACAGGTAACAGGCAATATGAAAGTCAACAGCGGAGAAAGGGGTTTTAGATTGGACCTACAAAATGACTTCTTAGTACAATATCTTAATGTATAGTACCTTAATACATAGTAATCATTCAGATGTTTGTTGGACATTTAACACAATAGAACCCATGAGTGGAGTAAAGACTTTATCATACATCATAGGAATTCTTTTTCTGAATATATTCAGAAATTACCTTTTACATTTCTAAGCAAAAGTGAGCTGTCATCAAAATGTTCATCAGTTGGGGAATGGAAAGATGTGATATGTTTATACAATGGCATATTAGAAGTTAAAAATGAGGCCAGGCACAGTGGCTAATGCCTATAATCCCTGCACTTTGGGAGGCCAAGGCGGGCGGATCACGAGGTCAGGAGATCGAGACCATCCTGGCTAACAGTGAAACCCCGTCTCTACTAAAAACACAAAAAATTAGCCAGTTGTGGTGGCAGGCGCCTGTAGTCCCAGCTACTCTGGAGGCTGAGGCCAGAGAATGGTGTGAACCCGGGAGGCAGAGCTTGCAGTGAACCGAGATTGCGCCACTGTACTCCAGCCTGGGCGACAGAGACAGACTCCGTCTCAAAAAAAAAAAAAAAAAAGTTTAAAAATGAACTAAAGCTACATTATTAGCATTACGAATGGAATCTCAACATGCTGAATGATGAGCAAGTTATAAAAAGATAGAATATGTCATTTATAAATTTTTATATGTGGATACAAATAAATTTATAGAAAAATTGATTGGATAGACACAGAAATTGTTCACAATTTTGGTTACCACTGGGAAGGGAGTGTGAAAATGGAATTGGGAAGCGGTATAAAGGAATTTGAAATTTATCAGTAATGTCCTTTTTATTTAAAGATTTAAAATACATTTATCAAAATCTCAACTCTTTCATGGGACTTAAAAGATGTAGAGCTGATTTCAGCATCTTCCCATTAACGAAAATAGTATTTTGCCATGGGGAACTACATTTCTTTCATGGTTGGATTATAACGAAGTGGTAAGCTGACTGAAGAAAGTTCTTGTGACCTGAGTATCATTCATGGCATGGATCTGTTCATATGGCATTTTAATCATTACAAGACCTTGAAACAGCTTGTGGTGAAAACTTCTAGGGACATTTCTGCACAACTGGTAGCCAGCCAGCCTAGACTGAAAATCTCTTAGCTAAGTTTGTGCCAGATTTTGTTTTGTTTTTCCATCTGCTTGTAATTTCTGTAAGCTATTTGGTAGTTTGTGAGACCACCAGAATCATTATAGTGACTATAGTGCTGAGCAGAGAAATGGCAGCTACTTAGAATCATCTCTTCCTGTAAAGATAGTCTAGGAATCTAGGTTGTCATTTGTGAGAATAAACAAACAGCATTTTTCCATAGAAAGTTAAACTACAGTGCTTACTTCAGCAGCACATACACTAAAATTGAGGCCAGGTGCAGTGGCTAACACCTGTAATCCCAGTACTTTGGGAGGCCAAGGTGGGCAGATCACCCGAGGTCGGGAGTTTGAGACCAGCCTGGCTAACATGGTGAAACCCTGTCTCTACTAAAAATACAAAAAAAAATTAGCTGGACATGGCGGTGTGCACCTGTAATCCCAGCTACTCAGGAGGCTGAGGCACAAGACTCACTTGAACTGGGAGGCAGAGGTTGCAGTGAGCCACTTCACTCCAGCCT
>NW_012106598.1:661231-671780 GCF_000951045.1 Mandrillus leucophaeus
TCAAAAAAAAAAAAAAAAAGAAAGATAAGATACAAAGAAGATTGGCATGGCCTCTGCATCATTATGAATATTAACATAACAGTGCTAACTTGATAGGTATTTTTTTGTCCTGCAGAATGCTATTTTCAATGACATGACTTCTCAAATTCAGTTATTTAAATTAAACCTTTTATTTTGAGATAATTGTAGATTCAAATGCAGTTACAAGAAATAATACAAGCCGGGTGCGGTGGCTCAAGCCTGTAATCCCAGCACTTTGGGAGGCCGAGACGGGCAGATCACGAGGTCAGGAGATCGAGACCATCCTGGCTAACCCAGTGAAACCCCGTCTCTACTAAAATATACAAAAAAAACTGGCCGGGCGAGGTGGCGGGCCCCTGTAGCCCCAGCTACTCGGGAGGCCGAGGCAGGAGAATGGCGTAAACCCGGGAGGCGGAGCTTGCAGTGAGCGGAGATCCGGCCACTGCACTCCAGTCTGGGCGACAGAGCGAGACTCTGTCTCAAAAAAAAAAAAAGAAAGAAAGAAAGAAATAATACAGGCCAGGCACGGTGGTTCACGCCTGTAATCCCAGCACTTCGGAAGACCAAGCTAGGAGGATCACTTGAGCCCACATGTTTGAGACTAGCCTGTACAACATAGCAAGACCCTATCTCTAATATTTAAAAAAAAAAAAATACAGAAAAATCAGCCTATAGTCCCAGCTCCTCAAGTGGCTAAGGCAAGAGGATCAGGAGGTCAAGGCTGTGCAGTGAGCCTTGATTGCACCACTGTACTCCAGCCTGGGCAACGGAGCAAGACGCTGTCTTGAAAAAAAAAAACAAAACAAAACCAGACAGGAATGAAACAGAGTGATCCCCTGTACCCCTTCTATCCAGTTTTCTCCAGTAGTAACATGTTAAAAAACCATAATACTGTACAGTCATGCAGTAGCCATCCCCACCGCTCCCCACCTCCACTTATACACAGGGGATACATTCCAAGACTCCCAGTGGATGCCTGAAACCAGTGTCAAACCCTACGTATACTATGCTTTTTCCTATACATACCTCTGATAAAGTTTAATTTGTAAATTAGTAAAAGATTAACAACAGTAATCATAAAATAAAACAGTTATAAAATTTACTGTAATAGATGTTTTGTGAATGTGGTCTCTCTCACTTTCTGTCTCTTTCAAAGTACTTTAATATCAGACTGAGGCTGACCGCAGGTAACTGAAACTGCAGAAAGAAAAACTGCGAATAAGAGGGAACTACCTTTTCACAAGTGGCATGTTTACATTGATGCAATCAAGATACAGAACATTTATCATTTCAAGAATGTTTTATTAATGGAATTATATATTATATATAGAGAGAGAGAGAGACACACACACACACGTATGTATATATCCTTTTGCTATGGTTTTTGTTTGTTGGTTTGATTGAGATGGAGTCTTGCTCTGTTACCCAGGCCGGAGTGCAGTGAAATGATCTCGGCTCACTGCAGCCTCCGCCTCCTGGGTTCAAGCAGTTCTCCCATCTCAGCCTCCCGAGTAGCTGGGATTACAGGTGCATGCCATCAGGCCCAGCTAATTTTTTTATTTTTAGTAGAGACAGGGTTTCACCATAGTGGTCAGGCTGCTCTTGAACTCCTGACCTCAGGGGATCCACCCGCCCTGGCCTCCCAAAGTGCTGGGATTACAGGCTTCAGCCACTGCTCCTGGCCTTTATATGTTTTTTTGTTTGTTTGTTTGTTTTGTTTTCACTCAACATAATTCTCTGGAGATTCATCCAGGTTGTTGTATGTATCGGTAGTTGTACCTTTTTACTGCTGAGTGATATTCCATGGTCTGGATGTACCTCAGTTTCTTTAACCATTTACCTATTGAAGGACATATGGGTCCTTTCCAGTTTGGGACTATTATGAATAAAGCTGCTAAATATGTAGGCTTTCAGAAGTCTCTGTCTAAACATAAGTTTTCATTTCTCTAGGATGAATGCCCAAGAGTACAATCTCTGAGTATTATGATAGTTGCATGTTTTAGTATTTTAAGAAACTGGTTTTTCTGTATCCTCACCTAAATTTGCAGTTGTCACTGTTTTTTATTTTAGCAGTTCTAATAGGTGTATAGTGATAACTCATTGTGGTTTTAATATGCATTTGCCTAATAGCAAATGGAGTTGAGCTTTTTTCCATGTGTTTTTTTGCCATCTGTGTATGGTCTTGGGTGAAAGAACATTTGTCTGTTCATGTCTTTTGCTTATTTTCTAAGGGGATTTTTTTTTTTTAATTTGAGTGTTCCTTATATTGTATGGATACTAGTTCCATGGGTGGAACTATATGGCTTGCAAATATATTCCCCCATTGTGTAGCTTGTTATTTCATTCTCTTAACAGGGTCAGATAAATTTTAATGCAAATTGCACTACATTTGAACTTCAAAATAGAATTACCTATTCAGTGAGTTTTTAAAACACTAAAGTTTACACAGCTCTCTGTGTTGCAGCGAGTGATGGGTGACATAGACACACTGAGAGAATGAGGTTCCATGTATTTTGCTATTTTTTAAGTAGGTAGTTCTTGATCCGTTTTATTACTTATTACTAGTTTTTATTTAGATTTTGGGAAACGAAGACTGTACCTAATGAATGAAATTATTTCATAATAATTTTCTAAATAATGGAAATATAATCATTTGGTTCTCTTTAATATTTTTGCTTTTAACCTAAGGTCTCAGATGATGATAAAGAAAAGGGAGAGGGAGCTCTTCCAACTGGGAAATCCAAAAAGAAAAAAAAGAAAAAGAAGAAGCAAGGCGAAGATAACTCTCACGCACAGGTAAAATGTCAAAACAACAAGGATTCATTAAGCACCTCCTGCTTAAAATGTGAAAAGATGAGGTACAGATGCTAAGAATATATAGAGATTTTAAAAGACAGTATGAGACATCATGTTTATTTGGAAAGTCATGGAATGTTTTACATATTCAATTCATCTTATTGTAATAAATGTTATTGCTCAAAAAATTCATGTTAAAGGTGTTGCTAAAGTCAAAAATAAGTAAAATTCCAAATTATTCATGCATTTTTTAATTATATAATGGTGAAATGGGAAAAGAGATACAGTATTTTACACATACAAAAATTCCTTTTGAGTAACTGGAAAGTAGCATTTAGCGCACACAGAAAAACCATGTGTATAACAAGTGGAGTCTTTCACTTGACTTTGAGTTTGCTGGTTATTTCACTTAGTAGTATCCTTTCCTTCTTTTTTGACAGCTACCCAACAGACATTTTCTCTTTCCATCACTCATACATTTTCTTTTTTTTCTTCTTCTTTGATCTCTCCTATCTGGGGGGAAAAAAGTAAATTATACTAAAAATGAAGTCAGAGATGAAATTTTAACCGGGCACAATGGCTGACACCTGTAATCCCAGCACATTGGAAGGCCAAGGTGGGAGGTTTGCTTCAGTCCGGGAGTTTGAGACCAGCCTGGGCAACATGGCAAAACCCTGTCTCTACAAAAATTAGCCAGGCATGGTGGCATACGCTTGTAGCCCCAACTACTCAGGAAGCTGAGGTGAGAGGATCACTTGCGCCCGGCAGGCAGAACTTGCAGTGAGCCAAAATCACACTATTGTACTCCAGCCTGGGTCACAGAGCAAGACCCTGTCTCAAAAAAAAAAAGTATTTTAATTTCAAATGTATCAGATTATTAGAAACATATTAGTTTTTTTAAAGCACTAATACTGTTACATTATAACTTCTTAAAATATTTGTATTCCTTACTATAACTGTAATTAATTGTTCAAATGTAGGAGACAGGGAGCCGCAATTTCTAGGGATAGACCACATAGTAGTTTTTCCTACTTACTGTTCTATTTGTTTATCTTTTTTTTTTTTTAATTTATTTTTTGAGACAGAGTCTGGTTCTGTTGCCCAGGCTGGAGTACAGTAGTGCAATCTCAGCTCACTGCAGCCTCTGCCTCCCGGGTTCAAGCGATTCTCTTGCCTCAGCTTCCCAAGTAGCTAGGATTACAGGCACATGCCACCACGCCTGACTAACTTTTGTATTTTCAGTAGAGACAGGCTTTCGCCATGTTAGCCAGGCTGGTCTCAGGTAATCTGGCCTCAAGTGATCCGCTCAACTCGGCCTCCCAAAGTGCTGGGATTACAGGCATGAACCACTGCACCCAGCCTTATTTATTTTTGAGACGGAGTCTCATTGTGTTGCCCCAGTTGGAGTGCAGTGGCACAGTGTCACCTCACTGTAACCTCCGCCTCCCAGGTTCAAGTGATTCTCCTGCCTCAGCCTTCCAAGTAGCTGGGATTACAGGCATGAGCCACCACACCCAGCTAATTTTTGTATTTTTAGTAGAGAGGGGATTTCACCATGTTGGCCAGGCTGGTCTGGTCTCAAGTGATCTGGCTTCAAGTGATCTTCCCACCTCAGCCTCCCAAAGTGCTGGGATTACAGGTGTGAGCCACCAAGCCCAGCCACTTACTGTTTTTGGAAGAAGTTTCTACATGGCTTTTTAAAGAAATTTGTATTCAGTTATTTTTTATTGTGGGAAATACAAGCCCTCGTAAATAATACAAGCTTATTATCAACACTTACTTTTTCAGTAGTAAAAATGGATGGGCATTAAAGTTGTAACATAGTTAAGATCAATGGATATGAACAAACTAAAACTATATGATAGATATGCTGTTCTTGTTAGCTGGAGCTGGGAGATGAGAAATGTTACATCTATCCTTTGTTAGTAGTACTACCTGAAAACCATTTTAGCCAAGTTCTTCTTGAGTTTCTTTGACTTAGAGTATTTACTAATGATAATTTTGTGGATTGTGGATTAGTTGAGTTCCTGTTAAAAGAAATTTTGTAGGATGTATTCTGAAATGTTTAATGTGTTGGCAGAGGTCATTAACGTGAACGTTTCTTTGGTATTCTGATTATCCTTTTTAAAATGTTGGCTGTGGTTTTAAAAATACAATGAATGAGTATTCTAGGTTTAGAGTCAGATCTATATTCTGAATCTTGTTCTGTCATTCTTTTTTACCTTGTACAAGTTACATAACTGCATAAGTTGTTTGGAGAATTAGATATCCATGAAGTTCTATGCTGAGTACATAGCACATATATCCTACTAATAAAAGGTTATGACTGGGTGCAGTGGCTCATGCCTATAATCCCAACACTTTGGGAGGCCGAGGCGGGCAGATCACCTGAGGTCAGGAATTCAATACCAGCCTGACCAACATGGAGAAACCCCGCCTCTACTACAAATACAGAATTAACCGGGGGTGGTTGCATGCGCCTGTAGTCCCAGCTACTCGGGGGGCTGAGGCAGGTGAATCACTTGAACCCAAGAGGCAGAGGTTGCAGTGAGCCAAGATTGCGCCATTGCACTCCAGCCTGGGCAACAAGAGTGAAACTCCATCTTAAAAAAAAAAAAGTTAGACTGGGTGCCGTGGCTCACGCCTGTAATCCCAGCGCTTTGGGAGGCCAGGGCAAGTGGATCACAGGGTCAGGAGTTCGAGACCATCCTGGCCAACATGGTGAAACCCCATCTCTACTAAAAATACAAAAATTAGCCATGTGTGGTAGCTGGCGCCTGTAGTCCCAGCTACTTGTGAAGCTGAGGCAGGAGAATCGCAGGTTGCAGTGAGCTGAGATTGCACCAGTACACTCCAGCCTGGGCAACAGAGTGAGACTCTGTCTCAAAAAAAAAAAAAAAGTTATATTGTTGTTTCTTTTTGTTTTGTTTTGTTTGTTTTTTGAGACATTCCATTCTGTTGCCAGACTGAAATACAGTGACTTCATCACAGCTCACTGCAGCCTCGACCTCCTGGACTCAAGGGACCCTCTTGCTTTCTTGCTTCAACCTCCCAAGTAACTAGGACTACAGGCAGGCACCACCATGCCCAGCTAATTTTTTTTTTTATTTTGTTGTACAGACAGCGTTTCCCTATGTTAAACAGGCTATCCCAGACTCCTGGACTCAAACAGTCCTCCTGCCTTGGCTCCTTGACAAAGTGCTGGGATTGCAGATGCAAGCTACCGCACCAGACCCAAAGTCCTTTTTGGTGTTCATGCGTGGCTGATGGGGTCTTTCACTGTTGAATTCAACTTAGGATGGAAATAAATTGATGTCTTCTGACTTTGTAAGACTGCAAAACTTTGAAAAACTTTGTGAGATTACAGACTTCACACACATACTTCCAAAGCTACCTGCTCAGCCTAAATATATAGAAAATTTTGACTATCTAAACCCACTACTATACTGAATAAATATCATAGAATAGAATATTAGTGTTAGAAGAACATTAAGATCATCTTAGCCATTTGTTAAAAAGAACTTCCATTTTATATGGATGCATTTGCCAAAGAAAAAAACAGTAATGTTTCTATTAAATATATTCTAGTTCATGTTTACTTTACATACCTAAGCATATAATGTGCTTTAGAATTATTTTGCTGAAACTTCGTGAAAGTTTGAAAATCTAAGAATGGAAATCTTGCTGCCTTGATGTCTTGTGGTGTTTGGCATGTGCCCTCCCGTCTCCTGATTAATCGGAGTGGCATGAGGCCCACGCCACCCAAACCTTTCACTTTCCAAAGGGCTAGCCGTCCTCCACCCTGTGTACCATAGTGTCTTGGCCTGTCTGCATTTGTTAGTGGTGATATTCTTTATGTATAATAAATTTTTATACCCCTCAAAAAATGGAAATCTTAAAGCTTATATGAGTTTTTAGATAGGGTAAATTTTACCTTACAGTTGAGGAAACTGAGGTTTGGGAAAACTAAGTGACTTGTCCCTGAGATGTTTGTTTGTTTTTGAGACAAGATCTCTCACTCTGTCACCCAGGCTGGAGTGCAGTGGCGCGATCTTGGCTCACTGCAACCTTCATCTCCCAGGTTCAATCTATTATCATGCATCAGCCTCCCAAGTAGCTGGGATTACAGGCATGTACCACCATTACTGGATAATTTTTGTATTTTTAGTAGAAACAGGGTTTCACCATGTTGGCCAGGCTGGTCTTCAACTCCTGACCTCAAGTGATCCGCCCACCTTGGCCTCCCAAAATGCTGGGATTACAGGCATGAGCCACCACGCCCAGCCTAATTTTTGTATTTTTAGTAGAGATAGAGTTTTACCATGTTGCCCAGGCTGGAGTGCAGTGGCGAGATCTTGTCTCACTGCAACCTCCGCCTCCCAGGTTCAAGCAGTTCTCGTGCCTCAACCTGCCAAATAGCTGGGATTACAGGCATGCGCCACCACACCCAGCTAATTTTTGTATTTTTAGTGGAGACAGGGTTTCACCATGTTGGCCAGGCTGGTCTTGAACTCCTGACCTCAGGTGATCTGCCTGCCTCAGCCTCCCAAAGTGCTGGGATTACAGGCGTGAGTGCGCCACCACACCCAGCTAATTTTTGTATTTTGAGTGGAGACAGGGTTTCACCATGTTGGCCAGGCTGGTCTTGAACTCCTGACCTCAGGTGATCTGCCTGCCTCAGCCTCCCAAAGTGCTGGGATTACAGGCGTGAGCCACTGCGCCCAGCTGTCCCTGAGATTTTGTAGCTAGATTGTGGCATGGCCAAAATAGGAATTTCCTGTCTGCCCTTTCTACTGTGTAAGCTTAATTTATCTTGAAAATTAACTTATGTATAAACATTTTATTCCTTGAAATTGTTAAGTGAAGTGTTTTTGTGGTTTTTCTTGGGACGGAGTTTCCCCCTGTTGACCAGGCTGGAATGCAGTGGTGCGATCTCGGCTCACTGCAACCTTCACTTCCCGGGCTCGAGCAATTCTTGTGCCTCTTCCCAAGTATCTGGGATTAAAGGAATGCACCACCATGCTTGGCTAATTTTTGTGTTTTTGTAGTTTTGGGGGGTTTTTTGTGTTTTTTTGAGACAGAGTCACCCAGCCTGGAGTACAGTGGTGTGATCACAGTTCACTGCAGCCTCAATCTCTCAGGCTCAAGTAGTCCTCCCTCCTCAGCCTCCTGAGTAACTGGGACTACATGTGCACACCACCACATGTGACTAATTTTTGTATTTTTGTAGAAATGGTTTCACCATGTTGCCCAGGCTGGTCTTTAATTCCTGAGCTCAAGCAATTCACCCACCTCCGCCTCCCAAAGTGCTGGGATTACAGCCATACACCACCATAGATTTTAATTAATGAGGAATGAATGATTTATATAATCTAATAGATTGTTTTTCTCTGTAGGACACAGAAGAATTAGAAAAAGAGATTAGAGAAGAGCTTCCAGTGAATACCTCTAAAACCCGTCCAAAACAGGAGAAAGCTTTTTCCTTGAAGACCATAAGCACTAGTGATCCAGCCGAAGTACTCGTCAAAAATAGCCAGGTAATTTTTAAGAATAATAAAGTTGCCGGGCGCGGTGGCTCACACCTGTAATCCCAGCACTTTGAGAGGCCAAGGCAGGCAGATCATGAGGTCAGGAGTTCGAGACTAGCCTGGCCAACATAGCAAAACCCTGTCTCTACTAAAAATACAAAAAATTAGCTGGGTGTGGTGGCGGGAGCCTGTAATCCCAGTTACTTGGGAGGCTGAGGCAGGAGAATCGCTTGAACTCAGGAGGTGAAAGTTGCTGTGAGCCGAGATCGTGCCATTGCACTACAGCCTGGGCAACAGTGCAAGACTCCATCTTTTAAAAAAAAAAAAGTAACAAAGTTTTGGCCGGGCACAGTGGCTCATGCCTGTAATCCCAGCACTTTGGGAGGCCGAGGTGGGCAGATCACCTGAGGTCAGGAGTTCGAGACCAGCCTGACTAACATGGTGAAACCCTGTGTCTACTAAAAACACAAAAATTAACCAGGTGTGGTGGTGGGTGCCTGTAACCCCAGCTACTTAGGAGGCAGAGGCAGGAGAATCGCTTGAACCTGAGAGGCAGAGGTTGCAGTGAACCAAGATCATGCCACTGCACTCTGGCTTGGGCAACAGAGCGAGACACTGTCTCAAAAAAAATAAATAAATAAAGCATAATAAAGTTTTGTTGACTCAAGTGTTTTATCGTAAATAATGTTTTAAGCACTGTGCTAACCATTTAAAATATAATGACTAATTTAGTCTTCAGAACAATCCCAAGAGAAAGGTAAGATGCATTTTATAAATGAAGCTAGAGAAGTTGAATAACTTGCCCAGAGTCACATAACTATCAGTAGTGAAATCAAGAACCACTGTACTGTATTTTCTCCTGCTAAATATCTAGGCATACAAGGGATAGATAGCTTAGAGAAAATACGATTGGTTTCATTTTCCCCCAATATATGTATATAATACGACTATGATTCAGCCTCTCAAAATGGAACATTTGTTTAAAACTTGGTCATAGGCTTTTGAAAGATGTGCCTTCTATGGAAGCTATCTGTATGGTAGAAGGGACCATTTCATAAAAGGCCTATGTTGGCGACACAAAATCTGATTTCTAATTGGGTAAATTAATTACATCATATTAAAATAAATTTAGGGCTGGGTACAGTGGCTCACGCCTGTAATCCCAGCACTTTGGGAGGCCAAGGTGGGTGGGTCACAAGGTCAGGAGTTCGAGACCAGCCTGGCCAATATGGTGAAACCCCGTCTCTACTAAAAATACAAAAATTGGCACTTGTAGTCCCAGCTACCTGAGAGGCTGAGGCAGGAGAACTCCTTGAACCCGGGAGGCGGAGGTTACAGTGAGCCAAGATCGCGCCACTGCACTCCAGCCTGGGCAACAGAGTGAGACGCCATCTCAAAAAAATATATATATATTAAATTCTACTAGAGTTGCCTGGTTTATTTGCCCTTTTTTTTTTTTTTTTTCACCTTTTTGTGGAGAACAGGGTCTCGCTATATTGCCTAGGCAGGTCTTGAGCTTCTGGGCTCAAGCTGTCCTCCCACCTCTGCCTCCCTAAGAGCTGGAGTTACAGGCATGAGCCACCGTGCCCGGCACCTGGTTTATTATTCAGAAAAAATGTATTGAGAACCTACTGCGTACCATACTCTATTTGAAGTGCGGGGATACAGCAGATAACAAAACAGACCAAAAACCACCTGCCCTTGGGAGCTTACATATTTAGTGGAACAGCTTTAGACAAGAAACTTGAGTTACTGCTAGAAAAGTGAATTTGTAACTGTTTTGTACTAAAACAGTTTTAATAATACTCCTTATTTAGAGTTGATGCTTTTATTTCCCTATGCGTATTTTGAGATAAAACGATGCAGTCTTGGGAGATTTGTTTGTTTGTTTGTTTATTGTTTTTTTTAACAGAGTCTTGCTCTGTCACCCAGGCTAGAGTACAGTGGCACAGTTTTAGCTCACTGTAGCCTCTACCTCCCAGGTTCAAGTGATCCTCCTGTCTCAGCCTCCCGAGTAGCTGGGACTACAGATGCACACCACCACATCCAGCTAATTTTTGTATTTTTTATAGAGACAGGGTCTCACCATGTTTCTCAGGCTGATCTGAAACTCCTGGACTCAAGCAGTCCTCCCACCTCAGCCTCCCAAAGTGCTGGGATTACAGGTGTGAGCCACCACACCTGGGCTACAGTCTCAATATAAT
>NW_012106598.1:672785-688855 GCF_000951045.1 Mandrillus leucophaeus
TCACCATGTTGGCCAGGCTGGTCTCGAACTCCTGACCTCAAGTGATCTGCCTGCCTCAGCCTCCCAAAGTGCTGGGATTACAGGCATGAACCAGCGCACCTGGCCTCTGTTCAACATTTTTATATTAAATCATTTTCAGAAGCCATTTTATGAAGAATATTGGATCCGTTCTGTGACTTAATGTAGATAAGTGAGAATAGAGGGGAAAAGGAGATTAAAAATAAGTAATAATAAAACTTCTGGATATGAAATAAATACAGGAAACACTAAGAAAGGTAAAGAGACTAGGCAACATAAATACAACTTCAGGGCCAGCCACGGTGGCTCATGCCTTGTAATCCCAGCACTTTGGGAGGTCCGGATGGGTAGATCATTTGCACTCAGAAGTTCGAGACCAGCCTGGGCAACATGGTGAAACCCCCCTCTCTACCAGAAATACAAAAAAATTGCCGGATGTGGTGGTGTGCACCTGTGGTCCCAGGTACTTGGGGGACCAAGATGGGAGGATCTTGTGAGCCCAGGAGGCAGAGGTTGCAGGGAATGAAGATCACGCCACTGCACTCCAGCCTCGGTGACAGAGTGAGATCCTGTCTCTCTCACACACACACACACACACACACACACACAAATACAACTTCAGATACCTGGAATAGGAAGAAAGAATCCTAGTAATTACTTGGGCTCACACCATTTCCTCTTGTATCCTTATCCCATTTTGCTTTCGCGAATCTATGGGGCCTGGAAGAATAGGGTCTAGAGAAGCATTACTTACCCTTCTTTCTATGTTCGGGATAATGATCACAGATAGAGCTAATAGGTGAAATAATCTTCTCATCTCTCACATCCTGAAGGCACTCCAGATTACTGACGTTTTTATCATTACCAGGTCCTGATCATTTATTAATGGATATGCCTCAGTGAGGCAAATAAGTTAGTTTACCTCTTTTCTGCTTCCAGGCTGTAGAGAAGTAAGGCTCAAGAATCTAGGCTCTGCCTTAAGCATTCTAATTTCACTACCAGACTGGATAAAACACTGAAAATTTGGACCTGAGTGTTACCAGTTGCTTGAATCAGTAGGACCAGTAACCACAGTGTGCTCGTAGGAAACAGAAGCTGTTGCTGCTGCTATTTGAGAAATTCTTACCTGTTGGGAAGGAGATTAGGGGTTGTCATCTACTGGTAGTTCAGAAGTTAGCTATTTTCCTTCTGTTTTTCACAAAAATTTTTGAAGCATTCTGAGTTGGTGGAAATGGACAACAAGCATTGAATCACCAACAAGTATAAAATCAGCCAGTCTCAGTGGTTCACACCTATAATCCCAGCTACTCCGGAGGTTGAAGTGGGAGGATCACTTGAACCCAGAGGTCAAGGCTGCAGTGAACTGTTTGGTGCCTCTGCACTCTAGGCTAGGCCACAGAGCGATACTGTGTCTCAAAAAAGAAAAGTATAAAATCATCTTATTTATAATGAAACATGAGAATATAAAAGTTAGGCCAGGCGTGGTGGCTCACACCTATAATCCCAGCACTTTGGGAGGCTGAGGCAGGCGGATCACGAAGTCAGGAGATCGAGACCATCCTGGCTAACACGGTAAAACCTTGTCTCTACTAAAAATCAAAAAAAAAAGTTAGCTGGGTATGGTGGCGGGCATCTGTAGTCCCAGCTACTCGGGAGGCTGTGGCAGGAGAATTGCTTGAACCTGGGAGGCAGAGGTTGCAGTGAGCCTGGATTGTGCCACTGCACTCCAGCCTGGGCGACAGAGCGAGACTCCACCTCAAAAAAAAGTTAATGAAAATGAAATTATTCATTTCTATTTGAAATTCGGTAGACATTTTGTAATTTCATACCTTCATTTTTATCTCAACATATATTCATAAATGTCGTGGGTGATGATTGATTTGGCCGTATCACTAGAGGGCAGGTATGAGTTACATTGCTTATCTGGAAAACATATTAGTATTGAATTGCTGCTAAACAACCTCTTAGTATTACTGTGATATTTAAACTTTATTTGAAAATTTCACCAAAAAACCTGAGGTGATTTTTTCCTAAAATAGCCTGTCAAGACTCTTCCACCTGCTACTTCTACCGAGCCATCTGTTATCTTATCAAAAAGTGATTCTGACAAGAGCTCCTCCCAAGTGCCGCCAACTCTACAAGAGACAGATAAATCCAAGTCAAATACCAAGCAAAA
Source organism: Mandrillus leucophaeus (assembly GCF_000951045.1). Classification (NCBI taxonomy): domain Eukaryota; kingdom Metazoa; phylum Chordata; class Mammalia; order Primates; family Cercopithecidae; genus Mandrillus; species Mandrillus leucophaeus. Next base: position 674,980 of record NW_012106598.1, read on the forward strand.
TAGTGTGCCTCCTTCACAGAGTAAGTAATCCTCATTTTTTGTTCCTTTATACTGTTTACATTTTTCATGTGTTAAGATTCTGATCTTAAAAGTCTAATGGATTAATAAAAGTAGCCCATTCTTCCTTTGAAAATGCTAAATTTTTTGGACGTTTGTGTACTTAAGTTGTGAAGGCCAAGCTGTTAAAATAACTGAAGGAGGCTGTGTGCTGTGGTTCACACCTGTAATCCCGGCACTTTGGGAGGCCAAGGCGGGCGGATCATTTGAGGTCAGAAGTTCAAGACCAGCCTAGCCAACATGGTGAAACCAAGTCTCTACTAAAAATACAAAAATTAGCTGGGTGTACTGGCCGCACATCTGTTATCCCAGCTACTGGGGAGGCTGAGGCAGGAGAATCGCTTGAACCCAGGAGGCAGAGGTTGTAGTGAGCCAAGATTGCACCATTGCACTCCAGCCTGGGTGACAGAGCGAGACTCAATAAATAAATAAATGATCAACCTATCTATCTATCTATCTGCCTCTGAAGGAGAGAATACATTGTTGAGAACAGAGAGGGAGAACTTTCGTGCCTGCCTGCTTGTCTATCTGGTCCCTCTCCCTTTTTCTCTGCACATGTTCTTGAGGCTACAAATTATTCTATGCTTTTTTTCCTCCTTTACTCTCTTCAGCTACCTTTAGTATCCATTTTACCCATTTTACTCTTTTATTAGTTAGGTTGAGCTGTATTAAATAACAGTTTTTTTAGGTCAAAACTGGTTGAATATCAGCAGTTCCATATTGTTCAACCTAATAATACCATTGAAAAGAAAGGAGGGAGGAAGACATAGAATAACTTAAAATATATAATAAGGGCTTGAAAACTTAAACATAAAATTTGAGTATTTTAAAAGATTTTCATAGTTACTACTTTTATATTATTGAGATGTAACACTATTTACTATCCTCCTAATTTTTTTCTTCATTTTCCCCCCTTTTTCTTTTTAGCCAAGTCTGAAACTAACTGGGAATCTCCCAAACAAATAAAAAAGAAGAAAAAAGCCAGACGAGAAACGTGAAATTTTTTTTCCTGAATTGGACATGTGTTTGCAAACACTGTCTTGAAGATTATGCTGTTTATGCAATAATTTGTGAACATGTACAGAGTTTTATATAAATTTAAACCAATTTTTAAAACAAAACTGCGGACACAACCACCATAAAAATGGAATCAAAAGAAAGTTAATTTATGAAATTAAGAGGTCAGCAGAATATACTCAGTGATGGAAGACACTTGGGAAAGTCTTTTTAATTGAACAAGAACGATCTTAATTTAAGAATATTATCTTGGTTTTACAGCAGTGCCCTGTTTACAACAGATTGTGCCCTATCTCATCTGCAGCCGAGGAATAAAGGATTCTGATTAGAAAGAGGGTTGCCTACAAATTAGTAAGCAATTCCTTGGATCTTATGCACAGAACTTGTACCATTTGAATCTGTTTTATGCTTAAATCAAAGTGCTTTGATCAAATACATAACCTGCCATATCTTTACATATTTGTTGGTAGCAATTTGTATTAAAGAAATCACAAGTGCAAATAAAAAGTCATTTATCATTTGTTTAACTAAACTGTCATGGTTTAGTTTACAATTTTTAAAAGTTCTTAAAATACCGAAAATGCAGTTGACACTTGTATGGCTTATGAAGTTATTTTTGATAGTCTTACATTACTTGAATTGTTCAAAGTACAGTATATTTTAAATTAAGAAAAGTGAACTATATGTATTTGTTTTATACATTTAAGGCTTAGACTCATAAATAATGCTATTGTTTATGATTTGAAAACTTTCAGGCAAAATCCAATTTACATTTTTCCTTTCCCTAGCAATTACTTTTTTCCAGCTTCAACACTTCTTAGTTACTAATACTTTTTTGACTTTAAAAATGAAATCATTCACAAACTTTTGGTATATGATGGAGAATGAAAAACTAGAGTCAGACAGCTTTAATTGACATTGTCAAGACCTCCAGTTATCAGGAATACATTTTTTTACTGCCTTAACCTGTAGTGCGTAGAATATGCATCAATTTCTTGAAGGGGATTCATGTTTTTATAAGAATTTTCATGTAATTATTGCAATTGTGGTCAAATAAGGAACGTTTCCTGCTTGAAATTATATTGATTTAAATGATGCGTGAGATGTTTCACCATTTTCAGGCACTGTGTAATTCTATTGTAATAAACTGGCAGGTATCTTTGTAACTATAAATAGTGCATGCTCAGCCATGTACACTGTAAATAGCCTTTACCAAACGTGTTTGACAAGGACCATAATTAACATCACTTAGTGAATTGTGATAAAGAAAAACAAGCCATGATTTATTCGATGTGATTGGCTTAATTGTTTTTATGTGGCGCCAAGAATGAACCTGTTTAACAGCTGTAACCAATGGTACTGATCTATCCATCCAATGTTGTCATTATATTTGATTGTGGTTCAATAGTATTGCATTGTCAGACTAGGAAAGCTAAACAAACAAAATGGTTTTAGTTTTGCTGAAGACTGGCCTTATTAATGGACAGCTTTCCTAACAAGAGATTATTAACTTTTATCAGGTGTTAACATCTGTTTCAGGAACATGGCAGTATGTTTACATGTCAGAAGTTTTGTTTAATTCTATGGTATTTCTAAATTGACTTGTTTAAATAAATTCAGCAAATGGATAGCACTGTTTTTTATTTGCTTCAATATGGGGGTAGGTAATAGCTAAAGTGCCAAGGATGGATTTCTTCAAATGACTTTATTCTGTTAGCTTTACATAGGTGTTGGAGGATTCCGAAGGTGTCAGCACTTTGTAAAGGTACCACAAAGGAGAATTTGATAGGGAATCTAATTTTAGAATGTGCCAAATGGTCTATGCTCAACAATTTAATTGAACTCTCTCAACTCTACCTCACCATTTCTTTATCTTAAAATTCTGTTGGCTATGTCAAACATTGGACTTTATTTTTTCAGCCTAGTATCTCCCCATTCTACCACCTATGCCAGATGTTAAAGACACCAGATGTTTTGAGGAGAAAGGTGTTGTGGAGATGCAGAGATGCACTGCTAAGTTGAGGTGGATCCAGTATAGAGATACCTCTATGAATTCTTTCTGGCTCAAGAGCTAGGACTTGGGTTTTGTTTTAAGAGATGGCAGCTGACTGGGTGCAATGGCTCACGTCTGTAGTCCCAGCACTTTGGGAGGCCAAGGCAGGTGGATCACGAGGTCAGGAGTTCAAGACTAGCCTGGCCAAGAGGGTGAAACCCCATCTCTACTAAAAATACAAAAAAAATTAGCTGGGCATGGTGGTGGGCCCCTGTAATCCCAGCTATTCAGGAGGCTAAGGCAGAGAATCATTTGAACCCAGGAGGCGGAGGTTGCAAAGCCAAGATCGTGCCCCACTGCACTCCAGCCTGGGCAACAGAGCAACACTCCGTCTCAAAAAAAAAAAAAGACGGCAGCTATATAAACGATAAAATTAATTACATTCTCTTTCACATGCATGAGGTGCAAACTCTGTCACAAAGTATTTTAATTACCCTTTACCTTGTTTCATAGATCTTTATGTGACATAAAAACTGTTTCTGGGCCAGGCGCAGTGGTTCACGCCTGTAATCCTAACACTTTGGGAGGCCGAGGCAGGTGGATCACCTGAGGTCAGGAGTTTGAGACTAGCCTGGCCAATATGGTGAAACCCCATCTCTAATAAAAATGCAAAAATTAGATGGGCATGGTAGCCGGTGCCTGTAATCCCACCTACTCGGGAGGCTGAGGCAGAGAATCGCTTGAATCCAGGGCAGTGGTGGAGGTTGCAGTGAGCCGAGATCGCGCCACTGCACTCCAGCATAAAAGACAGCGAGACTCGGTCTCAAGAAGAAAAAAAAAAAAAAAAAAAAAGTTTCTGGCACCTGAACAGGAACTAGTTTACATCATCAACTCAGAAAGCACTAAAATCTAGGTGGTGATTCAGGGAGGAGCAGGGGAAGAGAGCCTATTCTATGGCGGCATGAATAAAATGCTTCCAGAACTAGTAGGGAAATAAGTAACCTCTTCAGGCTTTATCAGGACTGGAGGGGAACCTTGCTCATGTTAGCAAGCAAGGTGTCCTAGAGAAGCCACTCAAAAGGCTCCCTAATCCAGCCTGTCTCCACATACATACTGAAAATTCTTCCCTACTCTGAGGCAGGGTGTAGTGGTTTAGGGGTTTCTCCAGACTGGAATCCTACCTATCTGCACCCACAATTGAGCAAAACACCAGTTGAGAGAGTCCAAAAAAAAAAAGTATTAAAATGTGATTGATGTAATTTACCATGTTTACTTTGTGCATGCATTTTATTGGGGAGGGGAAGTCAGAATGATTCACCCAAATCTAATGGTCTTATTTCATAGGCTAATCTGGTTTATATTTGCATTACAGATACTGGAGGGCAATATTTAACTACAGAGTTTAGTTTTTCTTAATTAAAAACAGTCCTCTATTAATATAGTGTGAAATATCTTTCAAAATGTAGAGTTTAGGTTTAAGATGTCTACTAGATATCTTACGATTTTCCTGTAAACTCATTGCACAAACTGGAATAACTTTCCAAAAGACTTAGGGAATGCAAATATGTTATTTGTAAGATGCATTGAGTATTGTAAATAAAACAAACCGTTTTTGATTTGTTTAAATTGCTCGTTACAGTTCTCTTGTGGGAAGGGACTTCGTCAGTCATTTTGCATCTTAAGCTAGTCTAAACTTTTTGTTGTTGTTGTTTTCCTAAAACCATAGGTGCAAGCTTTACCACTGGGAAGTCATATTGAATTAAGCACTTTAGAAAATGTCACTGTTTGTGACACACAATGTTCTCTACAGAAAACAACTTCTATCTTATGTCATTTTAGCAGATGTAACTGCCTTCCACCAGGTGCAATATATCAGTTGCATCAGCCTTTCAGTTAAGGAAATTAAAACTTGGCATTATGCGTTAGTTTGTATGTATGGGTTTGGCTGTATCCCCAAACAATAATTGCTTGTACAAGATAGAAGTTTGTCTCTCAGCTGGGCATGGTGACTCATGACTGTAATCTAAGCTCTTTGAGAGGCTGACACAGGAGGATTGCTTGAGCCCAGGAGTTTGAAACCAGCCTGAGCAATATAGTGAGACCCTGATCTCGACCAAAAAAAAAAAAAAGAATTAAAAAACAAAAAAAGATTGTTTCTCTTTCATATAAAAGTTTGGGAAGGCAATCCAGAGCCCATATGACATTATGCAGGGTCAGGGATCCAGGTTTTTTATATTGTTCCTCCCCATTCTCAACCTGTGGTGTTGTGTTTTGTTTTGTTTTGTTTTTCTCCTTTTAATGAGATAGGGTCTCACTCTGTTGCCCAGGCTGGAGTGCAGTGGCACAGTTCTAGCTCACTTCAGCCTGGAACTCCTGGACTCAAGCTATATTCTCCCACTTTAGCCTCAGCCTCCAGAGTACCTGGGACTACAGGTACACACCACCATGCCTGGCTAAAAATTTTTTTTCTTTTTTTTTGTAGAGATGAGGTCATTGCTATGTTGCCCAGGCTGGCCTTGAACTCCTGGGCTTAAGTGACCCTCCTGCCTTGGCCTCCCAAAGTGCTAGGATTACAGGTGTGAGCCACCGCACCTGGCCAACATGTGGCTTTCAATTCTTACTTGAAGACAGCTGTTCTAGCTAGAAACTTCCTGTCAGCATTTGAGCCAGCTAGTAGAGGGCATTACCACCCCCACCCCCAAGAACACTTCCTAGAAGTTACACACAATACATAAACTTAAATTTCAAACAGTTGCTTGGTCCTACTAGCCATGAGGCTGAATGGGACATCGTACTCTGTCTGGGTTGTCATGGGCCAAATTGATATTTTGGGATTCTGTTACTAAGGAAGAAGAGAATTGGATAATGGGCACCTCTAACAGTGTCTGTCAGAGTTGACATACATTGTGTATCTCCTGCACCAAAGCATTTTTGAGGTCAAGTGTTCTTCCGGCTGAGCAGAAATTTGGAAGGCTGTTGAGTGCTACTTAGTGTAGCAGCTGATAATGTTCCAACTTCTATATGATGGTTGTTTTTGTTTTTGTTTCTAGAGACAGGGTCTCACTGTTGCCCAGGCTGGTCTCCAATTCCTGGGCTCAGGCAGTCCTCCCACCTCCTAAATGCTGGGATTGCAGGCATGACCCACTGTGCCCAGTCTATATATAATAGATTTTAGAAGAAATTTCTGCCACTCAATGACTGCTTTAAATTCTAGAGACAGAGCAGCTGAGAGAAGCTTAGTAGCCTGCCTGCGCATACTGTAAGTACAGATTATATAACAAGTTGAAAGAGAATCACCCTGGTATATAATCTTTTAAAACATGAAAAAGGCATTACCATTGTTCTGGTCTAAGTACTCTTAACAGGACAATGATTTCTAACCCTAGCATCACGACATGTATATAGTGTGTTGTAAGATGTTTGCCAGCTAATAGTTACAGTACTGAAGTTTGTGAATAAGTTACCTGAGAAAACTTTAAGCAGGTTCAAGGTTATCCCATGATAGTAGCATTCTTATTTGTACATATGTGCTTTCCTTTTTTATTTGTATCAAGGCATTTAAAAGGAATATATGTAACATGTACCTAAGTTTTAAAGCATAATAAAATGAACACGTCTGAAAACACCATTCTGCTCAAGAAATAGAACATTACTTAAGAAACAGAGTGTTACAAGGGGATATTGGGAACCAGCTTGACTTGTAACAGGATTAGAGGGGGAAAGGCTTGGGTGAAAATTACTGTTCTCAAGTGCCTCCCCTGGCACAGGTCCTTTTTGGTACCATCAGAGGCTTACAGTCCCAGGAAACATCTAGCCTGATCTCAGAAAGGTTTCATGGCAACTTCATTGCCACTCCTCCCTCAAGACATTTCACTGATATGTTGGGAAGTTGTTTTAGTAAGTACACACGGGCACGATGACTATGAATGTGAATGGTGCCCCATGCTGTATAGTGCACAACTCTACATGGCAGCCTTTCCGTGAGGAAGGGGGATAGATCACAAGACAGATGGCATCTCTAGACAGCTTTGCCCCACTCTGAAAAGCAGCAAGTGCCCCACAGGCACTTAGAGTGAGGGTTCCTGTGAGGTTTGTTGTGGGGCTGGAGACTCTTGACAGACACTAAAGGAGGTCTTTGGCAAACAGCAAGAGCTATTAGTGACAGGATAGTGAGATCACCAGTAATTTCTTTTTTTTTTTTTTTTTTTTTAGACAAAGTCTTTCTCTGTTGCTCTGGTGCTCAGGCTGGGGTGCAGTGGCATGATCTCAGTTCACTGCAACGTCTGTCTCCCGGGTTCAAGCGCTCTTCCTGCCTCAGCCTCCCGAGTAGCTGGGATTACAGGCGCACGCCACCACACTTGGGTAATTTTTTGTATTTTTAGTAGAGATGGGGTTTCACCATGTTGGCCAGGCTGGTCTCAAACTCCTGACCTCAAGTGATCCACCCACCTCTGCCTCCCAAAGTGCTGGGATTACAGGCATGAGCCACTGGGTCCAGCCCATTTTTTTAAAAGACAGAAACTTCCTCTGTGTACCAGGCTGGAGTACAGTGGCACAATCATGGCTCACTGCAGCCTCAAACTCCTGGACTCAAGCAATCCTCCTGCCTCAGCCTCCTGAGTAGCTGGGACTACAAGCACTCACCACCACACCTGGATAATTTTATTTTTTATAGAGACAGGGTCTTGCTTTGTTGCCCAGGCTGGTCCCAAACTTCTGGGCTCAAGCAATCCACCCACCTTGGCCTCACAAACTGCTGAGATTAACAGGCATAAGCCACTGTGCCCAGCCTGAAATTTTTAAAAATACCTCAAAGATCATGAAAATAAATAATTTAGGCCAGGTGTGGTGGCTCACACCTGCAATCCTAGCACTTTGGGAGACCAAGGCGGGAGGATCACCTGAGGTCAGGAGTTCAAGACCAGCCTGGCCAACATAGTATAACCCCATCTCTACTAAAATACAAAAATTAGCCAGGCGTAATGGCAGGTGCCTGTAATCCCAGCTACTTGGGAGGCTGAGACGGGAGAACCGCTTGAACCTGGGAGACAATGATTGCAGTGAGCCAAGGTGGTGCCACTGCACTCCAGCCTGGATGGCTGAGAGAGACTTCGTCTCAAATAATCTGAGAAAGATCAAATAAGGAAAAAATAGTGGGCAGTGGTGGGAAGGAGCAGAGGGCTAGTCTTAAGAATAAAATATTAGAATAAAATATAAAACAGCTTGCATCAATAAGTATTCTTTGTTGTAAAACCCAGAATCTGCTCTGGCAAGTTCAAGCTGAAAAGGAATCTAGAAGGACCAGAGATCCAGGCCCTTTCACCATCAAGAATAACACCTAAGACCAAGTGTGGTGATTCACTCCCATAATCCCAGAACTTTGGCAGGCCCAGGCAGGTGGGTCACCTGAGGTCAGGAGTTCAAGATCAGCCTGGCCAACATGGTGAAACCACGTCTCTACTAAAAATACAAAAATTAGCCAGGTGTCTGGCATATGCCTGTAATCCCAGCTACTCAGGAGCTGAGGCAGGAGAATCACTTGAACCCAGGAGGTGGAGGTCGCAGTGAGCCGAGATCATGCCATTGCACTCCAGCCTGGGAGACAGTGCAAGACTCCATCTCAAAAAAAAAAGAGAGAGAGCAAGCAAGAATAACACCTAGCCATTTTCGAGACTGCTCTAGCAAAAACAATCCACCCATCAGCTCCTGAGGATGCTTGGAACTGAACGCCAGCACCTCCACTCTACTGCTGCTGACGATAATGAATAGTTGGATGCCACTCCACCATGCTTGCCAAACTAGATTCTGTCAGGCATACACCCTGTCCTTGCTCCTTTCTTAAGTGTTTCTCAGAGGCTGGGTCATACCCATGTCTGTGTCAAGCAGCGAGGGAGACTGAGAATGAATTTGGGGAACTCCAAATGGAAAGAATATTCAAGATATATTCACTGAGTTGGGCACAGTGGCTCATGCCTGTAATCCCAGCACTTTGGGAGGCCGAAGTGGACTGATCATGAGGTTAAGAGAGGGAGACCATCCTGGCCAACATAGTGAAACCCCATCTCTACTAAAAATACAAAAATTAGCTGGGTGTGGTGGCACACGCCTGTAATCCCAGCTACGCGGGAGGCTGAGGCAGGAAAATCACTTGAACCCGGGAGCGTGGAGATGCAGTGAGCTGAGATCTGGCCACTGCACTGCAGCTTGGACGACAGAGCCAGACTCCGTCTCAAAAAAAAAAAAAAAACAAAATAAAAATAAAAATAAAAAAGATATTTATTGAACAGTTAAAACCCAATTAACGTGCACTCTACCAGTGGAATTAATAAATTCTTAACAAAGGGATAGTCAAATTGGTCAGGAGAACCAGAGTATGGAATCCAGAAATAGAAAAGAATTTTGTATACAACTTTAGTGTTTTAGTGGAAAAGTAATTGAACTAATTAGTGACTTACTTAATAGATGGTACTGGCACTACTTATTTGGAAGAAAATAAATCTGGGACCTTATCACATATATTAGAAAAAAAACTTTAAAGATAATACAGAAAGCTATACGTATAACCTAGGGATCAGGAAGATATATATTTTGTTGTAACATTTACGCTCCGTTAAACTTTAAGGAGACAGATTCTTAACTAAGACTGGAAACCCAGAAGCTATAAAAGAAAAGATGGGGCCAGGCACGGTGACTTACACCTGTAATCCCAGCACTTTGGGAGGCCTTGGCAGGCGACTCACGAGGTCAGGAGTTCAAGACCAGCCTGGCCAACATGGTGAAACTCTGCCTCTATTAAAAAGACAAAAAAAATTAGCTGGGCATAGTGGCAGGAGGAGGAGGAGGAGGAAGAGGTGAAGGAGAAAGCAGGAGAAACCTTAAGGAGAAATCTGAAACCACCACAAGGTGGCGACTTGAACATGGGCCATTCTCTCCACTCCCCCATCCCCTTACTACCATTTTTCAAACGAGGAAAATGTAAGCTAGCAATTGAGCACCAATTTGAGTTGCACAGCTGACAAGGGGCAGAAACTAGAAGCCACGTCCCCTGTCCCCGAGTTCAGAGCTCTTCTCACTCTCCCAATCGCTGCATGGCCACGTGTAGATGCCCCTGCATAGGTACCTGTGATAGGGTACCTGTGAATCTTTGCCCATGTTTTTCTCTCTGAGGATCGCTTTCTCTCTACCTCCTTGTACCTCTATGTCTCTTTGTCTCTCTCTGTTTATTGCTGTCCTTCGGTGTGTCTTTCCCTTTCTGTTATTCTAATCTCTGTCTCCATTTCCCCAGCCCCCAAATTCATGTTCTCTTTTCTCTCCCTCCCTATTTCCTCTCCTAGTGACTGGACTAAACATGCATCTGAAATATAATACTCAAAGAATGCTTTTAAGTTGTTTACTAAAATAGAATTATTTTATTTGTTGTATTTAAATAAATTACTTCTGATTTGTAAATAATAATTGCACAGAGCTAGTGTAAGTTTCCATTATATTATGTCATAGATTATATTACACTTCTATCCAAACAACAACTCAGTGAGGTGTTACTATTATTCTCATTTTACAGATGAGGAAACCACGAAGTTAAGTAGCTTCCCAGGGTTGAGGAAGCTAACACACTACGGAGTATATCAATTTTTGTTGTTGTTGTTGTTGTTTGTTTGTTTTTTTGAGACTGTCTCGCTCTGTTACCCAGGCTGGAGTGCAGTGGCATGATCTCAGCTCACTGCAAGCTCTGCCTCCCAGGTTCAAGCAATTCTCATGTCTCAGCCTCCCAAGTAGCTGGGACAAAAGGCGTCTGCCACCATGCCCGGTTAATTTTTGTATTTTTTGATAGAGATGGGGTTTTGCCATGCTGGCCAGGCTGGTCTCCAACTTCTGACCTCAAGTTTTCCACCCACTCGGACTCCTGATGTGCTGGGGTTACAGGAATGAGCCACCATGTCCAGACCTCATTTTGTGTTTAAAAGAAATTAGGGCCGGGTGCAGTGGCTCATACCTGTAATCCCAGCACTTTGGGAGGCTGAAGCGGGTGGATCACCTGAGGGTCTGGAGTTCCAGACCAGCCTGACCAACATGGAGAAGCCCCATCTCTACTAAAAATGCAAAAAATTAACCGGGCGTGGTGGCACATGGCTGTAATCACAGCTACTCGGGAGGCTGAGGCAGGAGAATCGTCTGAACCCGGGAGATGGAGGTTGCAGTGAGCCGAGATCACGCCACTGCACTTCAGCCTGTGCAACAAGAGTGAGACTCTGTCTCAAAAAAAAATAATAATAAATTAATTAATTGGTTAATTAACTTACTTTTGCTTAATTTAGCCCCAATAAACTCTTTCCTTGCTACCATGGATCAGAGCTTCGTCAATTAAAAAATAAAAAGAGTTCTGCACTATTACCAGGCTAGACACTGGCAATCATTCAGGTAGGAGATACTCTGGACTAAAGCTCACGAATTTACTTTAAGAGCAAAATAAGAAGGGAGACAGAGGCCGGGCGCAGTGGTTCATGCCTGTAATCCCAGCACTTTGGGAGGCCAAGGCTGGCAGATCACGAGGTCAGGAGTTGGAGACTAGCCTGGCCAATGTGGTGAAACCTCGTCTCTACTAAAACTACAAAAATTAGTACTGCACTCTAGCCTGGGCGACAGAGTGAGTCTCTGTCTCAAAAAAAAAAAAAAAAAAAAAAAAGAAAGAAAGAGAGAGATGGGAGATAGAATTTACACAGATCAATGGGTTGAGATTAGTAACACTCTAAAAATGCACAGTGAAGGACAGTTCAGAGTCAAACTATATCAAATATGACTATCTTCAGGTCTCTTATTATCATTTAACTTAATCCTTTGAGTTGGCAATGCATCCATGTGCTTCAAAATTCAAAATCTACCAAACAGAATACAATAAATATGTCTTCCTCTCTTTTTTTCTTTTTCAAATGTTTCTTTTTTTTTTTTTTTGAGATGAAATCTTGCTCTTGTCCCCCAGGCTGGAGTGCAATGGCTCAATCTCAGCTCACTGTAACCTCCGCCTCCCGGGTTCAAGTGACTCTCCTGCCTCAGCCTCCCCAGTAGCTGGAATTACAGGAACCTGCCACCACGCCTGGCTAATTTTTGTATTTTTAGTAGAGATGGGGGTTTCACCATGTTGGACAGGCTGGTCTCGAACTCCTGACCTCAGGAGATCCACCCACCTCGGCCTCCCAAAGTGTTGGGATTACAGGCATGAGCCACTACGCCTGGCCCCATCACTCCATTTTATCACAACATTGTGCCTCATTAAATGAATATACTGTAATTTACTTAACTAGTTCCCTATTGGTGAACATTTAGGTTTACACAAATTTTCTGCATTACAAGCAATACCACACTGAATAATGATCCTCCTGTTAGTTTTCTTCATGTATGAGTATAGCCGAAGTCCTCAGTCGTAGACTTGCTAAGTCAAATGATATGAGCATTTGTAAATTTGATAAATATTACCAAATTGCCTGAGAGTTTGCACTACATACAGGAATATCTGATCTCTCACACCATAGCCCATACAGGTTGTTATCAAACTTCATCTTTGTCAGTGATGAAGTCAGTATTTCTCTCATTATAAGCAAGTCCAAGTATCTTTTCCTATGTTTGAGTCATTTACATTTCTGTATGTTCATATACTTTGCTGTTTTTCTATTTGTTGATCCTTTCTTATCAATTTTTTCTCTATTAAGGAAGTTATGTTTTTTGTTATGAATTATTGCTATTTTTCTAGGTTTGTTTTGGCCTTCACTTTATTATTTTTGTTTGTTTGTTTGAGACAGAGTCTCGCTCTTGTCGCCCAGGCTGGGGTGCAGTGGTCCAATGTCAGCTCACTGCAACCTCTGCCTCTAGGGTTCAAGAGATTCTCCTGCCTCAGTCTCCCAAGTAGCTGGGATTACAGGTGCCCGCCACCATGCCCAGCTAAATTTTGTATTTTTTAGTAGAGATGAGGTTTCGCCATCTTGGCCAGGCTGGTCTCCAACTCCTAATCTCAAGTGATCCACCCGCCTCAGCCTCCCAAAGTTCTGGGATTACAGGCACGAACCACTGTGTCAGCCTACTTTATTTAGGATAGTTTTTTTGGTTTTTTGTTGTTGTTGTTTTTCTCTTGTTTTGTTTTGTTTTACAGATGAAGTCTTACACTGCCACCCAGGCTGAAGTGCAGTGGCACAAACAACGCTCACTGCAGCCTCAACCTCCTGGGCTTAATTGATCCTCCCACCTCAGCCTACTGAGATCCTGGGACCACAAGTGCACGCCACAACACTTGGCTAATTTTTTATTTTTTGTAGAGATGGTGCCCAAGTTGGTCTCAAACTCCTGGCCTCAAGCAATCCTCCTACCTCCCAAAGAGCTGAGATTGTAGGTGTGAACCAACAGGCCCAGCAAATTTATAATTTAATTGTATTGTATTGCATTGTATTGAATTGTATTGTATTGTATTGTATTGTATTGTATTTAAATCGAATTTTTTTAAAAAATTATTTTCTCTTGGCCGGGCACAGTGGCTCACACCTGTAATTCCAGCACTTTGGGAAGCCAAGGCGGGTGGATCACTTGAGGTCAGGAGTTCGAGATCAGCCTGACCAACATGGCGAAACCCAGTCTCTACTAAAAATACAAAATTAGCTGGGTATGGTGATGGGCACCTGTAATCCCAGCTACTCTGGAGGCTGAGGCACGAGAATTGCTTGAACCCAAGAGACAGAGGTTGCAGTGAGCCAAGATTGAGCCATTGCACTCCAGCCTGGGCCACAAGAGCGAAACTCCATCTCAAAAAAAAAAAAAATATATATA
>NW_012106598.1:689615-691433 GCF_000951045.1 Mandrillus leucophaeus
TAGGCAGAGTTTCGCTCTTGTTGCCCAGGCTGGAGTGCAATGGCGCGATCTCGGCTCACTGCAACCTCCACCTCCCGGGTTCAAGCGAATTCCTGCCACAGGCTCCCGAGGAGCTGGGATTACAGGCGTGCACCACCACGCCCGGCTAATTTTGTATTTTTAGTAAAGATGGAGTTTCACCATGTTGGTCAGGCTGGTCTTGAACTCTTGACCTCAGGTGATCCGCCTGCCTCAGCCTCCCAAAGTGCTGGGATTATAGGCGTGAGTCACCGCGCCCAGCACACCTGGCTAATTTTTTGTAGTTTTACTAGAGACGGGGTTTCACCGTGTTACCCAAGATGGTCTGGATCTCCTAACCTCGTGGTCTGCCCACCTCGGCCTCCCAAAGTGCTAGGATTACAGGCATGAGCCACTGCAAACGGCCTAATTTTTTTTTTTTTTGAGACGGAATCTCAGTTTGTCGCCCAGGTTGGAGTGATCTTGGCTCACTGCAACTTCTGACTCCCGGATTCAAGAGATTCTCCTGCCTCAGCCTCCCAAATAGCTGGGATTACGGGTATGTGCCACCGTGTCCAACTAATTTTGTATTTTTAGTAGAGACGGGGTTTCTCCACATTGGTCAGGCTGGTCTGAAACTCCCGACCTCAGGTGATCTGCCCACCTCGGCCTCCCAAAGTGCTGGGATTACAGGCGTGAGCCACTGTGCCCAGCCAAGAGAAATCTAAATTTAAAGAGCCACACAGGCAATCACTTTCAGATCCAACTCAAATACCATCTCCTCCTGGACTCTTCCCTTGATCTCCAGTCTTCATTCCTAACTCTTCAACATGCACACCCACACAGACATACACACACTCAGAGGCTCCTGCCTCTCTACACAGCCCTGCCTGCATCTACACCTCTCCAAATATATCTATTGTACTCCATAGTAGGGCAGTAATGCTGCCCTACTTTGCTCAGTGTACTCTGTAAATTCCTTAAGGCAGGGTCCGCCATCTTTCCGCAGCACCACAGTGCTCTGCAGTGCCTTTCGACCAGTGGGAATGGAAGAGCTATTTGTTGGGTTTTAAGTGTGACAGCAATATTTGTTAATGTCCAAACAGAAATTGGCCTATGTGCAAATTTTCAGATATACATGTAAATTTGACACTTGCTTTGGCATAGAACTCAATTCTGAGCTTAACAAATAAGAAAGTTAATTGAAAGTTCATTTTTAGAATGTATTGAGAATTTACGTAGGTTACTTTCATTTTATGCTATACCAGCCCTCACACTGATTTCTAGAGGATACTGATGCCAAATTGTTTTCTGGATAACAGAAGCGATTTTAAAGTTTCTTGGGCTGGGCGTGGTGCTCATGCCTGTGATCCCCAGCACTTTGGGAGGCTGAGGTGAGCACATCACTTGAGACCAGGAGTTCAAGGCCAGCCAGGGCAACATGTGGAACCCCGTCTCCACAATGAATACAAAAAATTAGCCTGGTGTGGTAATGCGCACGGGTAGTCCCTAGCTGCTCGGAGGGCCTGAGGCTGGTGGGATCATCTGAGCCCCAGGAGGTGGAGGCTGCAGTGAGCGGTGATCTCACCACTGCACTCCAGCCTGGGCAATAGAGTGAGACCTTCTCAAAAAAAAAACAAGCCAAAAAAAAAAAAATCCAAAAAACTTTCTGGAAGCTTGCAATCCTATTTTGCAATGTTTGCCATTTTCCAGCAGGAGCCAGTGAAAACTTTTCTTTGCTCTATAATGATCTATCAAGTATAAAGAACTGCTTGCCTTGTAGTATCTTCAACTAAAAGCAAAGCCTTTTTTTTTTTTTTT
>NW_012106598.1:691805-697396 GCF_000951045.1 Mandrillus leucophaeus
AGTGCAGTAGTGTGATTTTGGCTCACTGTGACCTCTACTTCCTGGATTCGAGCAATTCTGCCTCAGCCTCCCAAGTAGCTCAGATTACAGGTGCCCACCACCAAGCCCAGCTAAGTTTTATGTATTTAGTAGAGACGGGGTTTCACCATGTTGGTCGAGCTGGTCTTGAACTCCTGACCTCAAGTGATCTGCCCACCTCAGCCTCCCAAAGTGCTGGGATTACAGATGTGAGCCACCGTGGCCAGCCAAAGCAAAGCCTTTTTGAAAAAATAAACTTTTTTTGCCAGAAGCGGTGGCTCACGCCTGTAATACCAGCACTTTGGGAGGCTGAGGCGGGCAGATCACCTAAGTTCAGGAGTTTGAGACCAGCCTGACCAACATGGAGAAACCCTGTCTCCACTAAAAATACAAAATTAGCCGGGCGTGGTCGTGGGCACCTAAAATCCCAGCTACTCAGGAGGCTGAGGCAGGAGAATCACATGAACCCGGGAGATGGAGGTTGCAGTGAGCCGAGACCGTATCATTGCACTCCAGCCTGGGCAACAAGAGCAAAACTCCATCTCGAAAAAAAAAAAAAAAGTTAAAAAGTAAACGTTTTTTGGGCTGGGCACGGTGGCTCATGCCTGTAATCTCAGCACTTTGGGAGGCCAAGGCGGGTGGATTACCTGAGGTCAGCAGTTCGAGATCAGCCTGACCAATGCAGTGAAACCCTGTCTCTACTAAAAGTACAAAAAAAATTAACCGGGCATGGTGGTGCATGCCTCTAATCCAAGCTACTCAGGAGGCTGCAGCAGGATAATTGCTTTAACCCACGAGATGAAGGTTGCTGTGAGCTGAGATCGTGCCACTGCACTCCAGCCTGGGCAAGAGAGGGAGACTCCATCTCAAAAAAATAATAATAATAAACTTTTTGTCAGGGAGGGATGGGGGGATGTTACTACAAAGATGCAAACTTTCAGCTAAATAGAAGAGTAAGTTTAAGAGATCTGTTGTATAACATGGTGACAATGGCTAATAACAATATATTGTATTATTTTTATTATTATTAGTTGAGACAGTGTCTTGCTCTGTCACCCAGGTTGGAGTGCAGTTGCATGATTACTGCTCACTGCAGCCTCGACCTCCTGGGCTCAAGTGATCCTCCCACCTCAGCCTCCCAAGCGGCTGGGACCACAGGCACATGCCACCATGCCTGACTAATTTAATTTTTGTAGGCCGGGCATGGTGGCTCACACCTGTAATCCCAACACTTTGGGAGACCGAGATGGGTGGATCACAAGGTCAGGAGTTTGAGACCAGCCTGGCCAACATGGTAAAACCCCGTCTCTACTAAAGATAAAAAAAATTAGCTGGCATGGTGGCGCATGCCTGTAATCCAAGCTACTCAAGAGGCTGAGGCAGGAGAATCGCTTGAACCCGGGAGGTGGAGGTCGCAGTGAGCCGAGATCATATCATGCCATTGCACTCCAGCCTGGGTGACAGGGTAAGACTCTGTCTCAAAAAAAAAAAAAAAATTTGTAAAGACAGGGTCTCCCCATGTTGCCCAGGCTGATCTTAAATTCCTGGGCTCAGGCAATCCTCCTCCCTCAGCCTCCCAAAGTGTTGGAATTACAGGCATGAGCCACTGCGTTCAGCTAATATATTGTGTTCTTGAAAATTACAGGTCGGGCACAGTGGCTCACACCTGTAATCCCAACATTTTGGGAGGCCAAGGCAGGCAGATCACCTGAGACCAGCCTGGCAACATAGGGAGACCTCGTCTCTACAAAAATACAAAAATTAGCCAGGCATGGTGGCACAAGCCTGTAGTCCCAACTACTGGGAGGTTGAGGTGGGAGCATCGCCTGAGCCTGACAAGCTGAGGCTGCAGTGAGCCATGATCGAACCACTGCACTCCAGCCCAGGCATCAGAATGAGACCTTGTCTCCAAAAAAATAATAAGTATTTAAAAAAAAAAAAAAAAAAAGGCCACTGGGGAAAGGTACTTACTGATAGTGCCATGAGTAAGGGGTTGATTCTATGCCTATGAACCTCAGTTTTTTAAATGAACAGCTATCATTTATGGAATATCTATAGTAGATGTTTTATAAGTATTATCTGAGATGCTCACAAAAGCTCAGGAAGTTAAGTTTTAGCCCCATGTCATAGTCCCAAATCCCAG
Source organism: Mandrillus leucophaeus (assembly GCF_000951045.1). NCBI lineage: Eukaryota > Metazoa > Chordata > Mammalia > Primates > Cercopithecidae > Mandrillus > Mandrillus leucophaeus. Next base: position 693,967 of record NW_012106598.1, read on the forward strand.
AGAGGCTGCGCAGCCGCAAAGTGGCAAGAAATAGAACCAGGGTCCCAGTCATCTTCGTAACCCAACATTTTTCAACCCTGTATTCCATGACACATTTTTGGGCATTCTTACTACTTGTCTCAAACGGTGCTCCAGAGTCAAAGAATTCCAGTGAACCTTTTCCTCTCGCATGAGTTTACCATTCACATCAGCAAATTTGCATTTTAGAGAAGCCCTGCATCAAAGAAAAGCATTTATTTCATTTAGTTGTTTCCAAATATATTTGGATTTGGAACTATCTGTTCAAGGGATGCCTAGTAGCATCCTGGAAACTTGCACAGATGTTGAGTTTTCCCCTTGCTCTGCAACTGAGGCCTTCAGCTGAGGAAAAAGGGGACATTAAGTACCCCACATTCTAAAGAGAAATACCACCACCGGGTCATCATCTTGGTCCATGCCCTCACATCTTGTCAATTCCCGACCCCTACCCAGAAAGACTGGGCTGGGGACATGGGAAGGGAGTCACAAGAGTAGAATGTTGTTGGCCATGCATGGTGGCTCATGTCTGTAATCCCAGCACTTTGGGGGGCCAAGGTGGGCAGATTACTTGAGCTCAAGAGTTTGAGACCTGCCTGGGAAACAAAGTGAAACCCCATCTCTACTAAAAATACAAAAAATTAGCCGGGCATGGTGGTGCGTGCCTGTAGTCCCAGTTACTCAGAAGGCTGAGGCGGAAGGATCGCTTGAGTCTGAGCAGCGGAGATTGCACCGAGGAGATTGTGCCACTGCACTGCAGCCTAGGTGACAGAGTGAGACACTGTCACAAAACAAAACAAAAAAACCTTTCACAGCAACATCTATGTTACAGGAAACGGGGTCCAGATCCAGACTTTAAGAGAAGCTTTTTGGATTTCGCGCAAGAAATTCAGGGCAAGTCCATAGAGTAAAGTGAAAGCAAGTTATTACGAAAGTAAAGGAATAAAGAATTGGCTGGGCGCAGTGGCCCACGCTTGTAATCCCAGCACTTTGGGAGGCCAAGGTGGGCAGATCACCTGAGGTTGGGAGTTCGAGACCAGTCTGACCAACATGGAGAAACCTCATATCTACTAAAAATACAAAATTAGCCGGGTATGGTGGCACATGCCTGTAATCCCAGCCACTCGGGAGGCTGAGGCAGGAGAATCGCTTCAAACTGGGAGGCGGAGGTTTCCGTGAGCCGAGATCACGCCATTGCACTCCAGCCTGGGCAACAAGAGCAAAACTCTGTCTCTAAATAAATAAATACGACTACTCCACAGACAAAGCAGCCCCGGCTGCTGGTTGCCCATTTTTATGGTTATTTCTTGATATGTTAAACAAGGGGTGGATGATTCATGCCTCCCCTTTCTAGACCATATATGGTAACTTCCTGACGTTGCCATGGCATTTGTAAACTATCATGGTGCAGTGAGGACGACCAGAGGTCACTCTCTTGGCCATCTTGGTTTTGGTGGGTTTGGGCCGGCTTCTTTACCGCAACCTGTTTTATCAGCAAGGTCTTTATGACCTGTATTTTGTGCCAACCTCCTGTCTCATCCTGTGACTTAGAATGCCTTAACCATGTGGGAATGCAGCCCAGTAGGTCTCAGTCTCATTTTACCCAGATGGAGAGTAATTAGACTGATGTTTGACCGAACCTAAGTCCCACAGCCTGGCCAAGTCGACACATGAAATTAGCCATCACAACCTCCAAGAAGAAAAAACCTTCAAGTTAGAAAAAAGACTCTCCCGCCTGGGTATCCTAACACATCAGAGAAACGAGTACGGAAGCGCAGGAGTCGCCATGGTGGATCCCAGGGCTCCCTCCTAACCTTCCCCATATACATGCTCTAAGACGGAATAGGGAGAAAAAGGAAGGGCAGAGCAAGCGCCAACAAGCCTGGCCAATGCTGGGGGAGGGTTTACTCAGGAGTTATAAACGGAACTGGACTTCTCTTTATTTATTTTATTTTATTTTATTTTATTTACATTTCCCATTAACTTTCCATAATTAACAGTTCAGTCCAAGCCCGGGAGCAGGGTCTCATGCCTGTAATCCCAGCACTTTGGAAGACCAAGGTGGATGGATCACTTGAGCTCAGGAATTTGAGAACAGCCTGGGCAACATGAGGAGACTCCATCTCTAAAAAAAAGTACAAAAATTAGCCTGGTGGCTGGGCCCGGTGGCTCACGCCTGTAATCCCAGCACTTTGGGAGGCCAAGGAGGGTGGATCATGAGGTCAGGAGTTCAAGACCAGCCTGACCAAGATGATGAAACCCCGACTCTACTAAAAACACAAAAACTAGCTGGGCGTGGTGGTGGGCGCCTGTAATCCCAGCTACTCGGGAGACTGAGCCAGGAGAATTGCTTGAACCTGGGGGCGAAGGTTGCAATGAGCCGAGATCGTGCCACTGCACTCCAGCCTGGGCGACAGAGCGAGACTGTCTCAAAAAAAGAAAAAAAAAAAAAAATTAGCCTGGTGTGGTGGTGTGCCCCTCCAGTCCCAGCTACTTGGGAGGCTGAGGTGAGAGGATCACCTGAGTCTAGGATGTCGAGATTGCAATGAGCCATGATTGTGCCACTGCACTCCAGCCTGGGCAATAGAGTGAGACCCTGTCTCAAAAAAAAAAAAAAAGTAGGGTTTTTTTTGGTTCACAGTTCTGCAGGTTGTACAAGAAGCATGGCACCAGTCTCTGCTCAGCTTCTGGTGAGGGCCTGAGCCTACTTCCACTCACGGGGGAAGGTGAAGGGGAGCCAGCATGTGCAGAGACTGCCTGGCAAAAGAGAAGGCAAGAGAGAGCGGCGGGGGAGGCACCAGGCTCTTTTCCACAGCCAGCTCTCGTGGGAACCAGTAACAGCGAAAACCCACCCACCCACATCCAGGGTGTTAATCTAGTCAAGAGGGATCCGGAAAACTAAATAAATAAAAGGAAAGAAAATAAACGAAAGAAAGAGGAATCTGCTCCCAAGAGCCAAACACCTCCCATTAGACCCCACCTCCAACTGGGGATCAAATTTCAACATGAGGTTGTGCGGGGACAAACTACAGCACCAGAAGAAAAGGCCCGGCACGGCTTATGCCTGTAATCCCAGCACTTTCGGAGGCCGAGGCGGATGGATCACCTAAGCCTAGCAGTTGGAGACCAGCCTGGCCAACATAAATACAAAATTTAGCCGGGTGTGGTGGCGTGAGCCTGTAATTCCAGCTACCTGGGAGGCTGAGGGAGAATCCCTTGAACCCCAGAGGCGGAGGTTGCGGTGAGCCGAGATGGCACCACTGTGCTCCAGCCTGCCCAGGAGCACAGTTGCCCAACAGAGCAAGATTCCGTCTCAAAACAAACAAACAAACAAAAAACTGTGCGTGATTAAAAAATAGAAAAATATTATTTTTATTCCTATCTCTAATTGGAAATGAACTTTTTTTTTTTTTTT
>NW_012106598.1:699691-700905 GCF_000951045.1 Mandrillus leucophaeus
TTTTAGTAGAGACGGGGTTTCTCCATGTTGGTCAGGCTGGTCTCTAACTCCTGACCTCAGGTAATCCGCCTGTCTCAGCCTCCCAAAGTGCTGGGATTACAAGTGTGAGCCACTACATCCGGCCAGTATATTCTATTATTTTCAAGACAGGGTCTTGCTCTGTCTCCCAGGCTGGAGTGCTGTGGTGAAATCACCAATCACTGCAGCCTCCACTTCCCCAGCTCAAGCAACTCTCCCACCTCAGCCTCCTGAGTAGTTGGTACTACAAGCATGCGCCACCATGCCTGGCTACGTTTTGTACTTTTTGTAGAGATGGGGTCTTCTTGTGTTGCCCAGACTGGTCTTGAACCCCTAGGCTCATGTGATCCTTCTGCCTTGGACTCCCGAAGTGCTGGAATTACAGGTACCAGGCACCACATCCAACCTACAATTTATTTATTTATTTATTTTTAATTAGTGGAAGGTGGTGGCACAAGCCTATAGTCCCAGCTACTTGGGAGGCTGAGGTGGGAGTATTGCTTGAGCCCAGGAGGTTGATGCTACAATGAGCTGAGATCATGCCACTGCACTCTAGCCTGGACAACAGAGCAAGACCTTGCCTCAAGAAAAAAAAAAAAAAAGAGATGTGCTTGACCTAACATGTTGTGTTGCCTCTGTTCCTAAATTGAAGGCCAAAAAGCTACCCTTTTCCACTATTGAGTACCTGCTGTGTTCAAGCTACTGTGTTAGGTGCAGGGATACAACAGTCCACAAGGAAACATGACAAACCAATCTTTTTACTGACTTGCTCTTAGAGGGGTAAGAAGGTAACTCTGGGGAAAGAGGATAAATGCCGGGATAAAGAAGGTAGGATGCCAAGATGGTGAACTTTAGGGTCACCACAAGGGAACCCTGACTTACTCGCGTTAATATTGAAGGCTGCTAGCTTCTTCTAGAGCCACTTAGGAGGAGGAGCCTAGTTATGGCTGGATGCTGCAGAGTTGGGATGACAGTCATATGGGAAGGGCTCTAACTCCTTTGCTTGTGATGTGGAGGTGACAGTGGATGCAGTCAGCCTGGACCATGAGGTGACACACAGAACAGAAGTCTGTGCTTGGGCCAGGTGCGGTGGTTCAGGCCTATAATCCCAACACTTTGGGAGGCCGAGGTGGGCAGATCACCTGAGGTCAGGAGTTCAAGACCAGCCTGGGCAACATGGTGAAACTCTCACTATT
>NW_012106598.1:704502-706599 GCF_000951045.1 Mandrillus leucophaeus
GAGATGGAGTATCTCTCTGTCACCCAGGCTGGAGTGCAGTGGCGTGAGATCCGGACTCACTGCAACCTCTGCCTCCCGGGTTCAAGATATTCTCTGCCTCAGCCTCCTGTAGCTGGAATGATTACGGGCGTCTGCTACCACACCTGGCTAATTTTTAAATTTTTGTTTTGTTTTGCTTTTTGAAATGGAGTCTCACTCTGTCCCCCAAGCTAGAGTGCAGTGGCACAATCTCGGCTCACTGCAACCTCCTCCTCCTGGGTTCAAGCAATTCCCTGCCTCAGTCTCCCAAGAAGCTGGGATTACAGGTGCCCACCATACGCCCGGCTAATTTTTGTATTTTCAGTAGAGATGGGGTTTCACCTTCTTGGCCAGGCTGGTCTAGAACTCCTGACTTTGTGATCCACCTGCCTCGGCCTCCCAAAGTGCTGGGATTACAGGCGTGAGCCATCGTGCCCGGCCTGGAAATGAACTTATTTTCTCAGATATCAAGCTTAGGGAAATATGTCTTTTGAAGGATCTTTACAGAAATTCATGATGGTAGCTGGGGCTTTCATGTTACACCAGACCTTTCATGCTGTGAGCGTGGGCCTAGGAAAGATAACTCTACCTGATGCTGTGTGTCTCAGCTGGCTCTGAAAGCCTCTTTTGCATAAATTTTTACAACATGCAAAGTTCAAAGGAAAGTAGTACAGAATGTTACAAAGCTACATTCCCGGAAGGGGAATTAGAATTGATATCCAACATTTATTACCCAGTTGTTCATTTCTTTGGGGCTATAAAACTTAAAAGGGAAGAATGGCCAAGTGACATTTTTAAAGAGGAAATTGGGATGGTAATGAGGACATTTAAAATTGCTCACTCTGTCCTTATTTCAACCAGTGTCTCAATTGAGATTTATTGAATACTTACTGTAAAAAGCACAAAATTAAAACCCCTCTGAAGGAAAAAGGAAGATGAACCCAGCAAGGCTTAGATCTGCTGCCAGGAATTTATTCCAAACATAGTACTGTATAAAATAGCCTGCCTTTTGAGTTTACCACTGTATCTCTGGCACCCATAACTAGCCTGATTTAGGTACTCAAAAAATGTTTATTTGGCCGGGTCCAGATGGCTCACACCTGTAATCCCAGCACTTTGGGAGGCCGAGGCCGGCAGATCGCTTGAGGTCAGGAGTTCAGCATCAGCCTGACCAACGTGGTGAAACCCCATCTCTACTAAAAATACAAAAATTAGCCAGGTGTGGTGGTGCATGCCTGTAATCTCAGCTACTTGGGAAGCTGAGGCAAGAGAATTGCTTAAACTACCAGGAGGCGGAGGTTGCAGTGAGCTGAGATTGCGCCATTGCATTCCAGCCTAGGCAACAAGAGCAAAACTCTGTCTCAAAAAGAAAAAAAAAAAAAAATATTTAATGAGAACATAGGCCAGGCATGGTGGCTCATGCCTGCAATCCCAGCATTTTGGGAAGCCAAGGCAGGCAGATTACCTGAGGTCAGGAGTTCGAGACCAGCCTGGCCAACATGGTGAAACCCCTTCTCTACTAAAAATACAAAAATTAGCCGGGCATGGTGGCACACACCTGTAATCTCAGCTACTCGAGAGGCTGAGGCAGGAGAATTGCTTGAACCCAGGAGATGGAGGTTGCAGTGAGCTGAGATCGTGCCACTGCCTTCCAGCCTGGGTGACAGAGCAAGACTCTATCTTAAAAAAAGAGAGAGAACATAAATAAATAGATCCATACCAAATGTGTTGCCCATTTTATAAAGAAGGTGTGCTTGACCTGTCACGGTGGCTCACACCTGCAATCTCAGCAGTTTGGGAGGCCAAAGTGGGAGGATCTCTTGAGGCCAGGAGTTTGAGACCAGCCTGGGCAGTAGAGTGAGACCTTGGCTATACAAAAAACAAAAATATATATATTTTTTAGTATATGGTTTATTTATTTATTTGAGACAGAGTTTCACTCTGTTGCCCAGGCTGGAGTACAGCGGCGCGATCTTGGCTCACCTCAACCTCTGCTTCCCGGGTTCAAGCAATTCTCCTGCCTCAGCCTCCCGAGTAGCTGGGATTACAGGCATGTGCCACCACGCCCAGCTAATTTTG
>NW_012106598.1:713669-717047 GCF_000951045.1 Mandrillus leucophaeus
CCTCCTGGGTTCACGCCATTCTCCTGCCTCAGCCTCCCGAGTAGCTGGGACTACAGGCGCCCGCCACCTCGCCCGGCTAGTTTTTTGTACTTTTTAGTAGAGACGGGGTTTCACCGTATTAACCAGAATGGTCTCGATCTCCTGACCTCGTGATCCACCCGTCTCGGCCTCCCAAAGTGCTGGGATTACAGGCTTGAACCACCGCGCCCGGCCAGTTTTTATATTTTTAGTAGAGATGTGGTTTCACCATGTTGGCCAGGCTGGTCTCGAACTCCTGACCTCAAGTGATCCACCTGCCTCAGCCTCCCAAAGAGCTGGGATTACAGGTGTGAGCCACTGTGTCCAGCCTATTATTATCTTTATTTTATTTATTTATTTTGAGACATAGTCTTGCTTTGTCGCCCAGGCTGGAGTACAATGGCAAAATCTCGGCTCACTACAACTTCCACCTCCTGGGTTCAAGCGATTCTCCTGCCTCAGCCTCCTGAGTAGTTGGGATTACAGGTTTCTGCCACCATGCCTGGCTAATTTTTGTATTTTTAGTAGAGATGGGGTTTTACCACGTTGGTCAGGCTGGTCTGGAACTCCTGACCAGCTATTATTATCTTTAAAGCAAAATTAGGAATGCCTTTATTCTCCAGATATCAGGATATCTGGACACTTCCACCAGTCTGGGTTTGTTTAGTAAACATCATTAATTTGTTCCCTTAACCATAAACATCTAGAGGCTAGGAATACCTAACTTTCTGGGAATGCAGCCCAGCAAGTTCCAGCCTCATTTTCCTAGCCTTCATTCAAGACGGAGTCCCTCTGGTTCCAACCCCTCTGACAGTTTTACCATTGGAAGGTCTGAATTCCAGGACACCTCACCCCACCCTGTCCCAGGCTAACCAGGATGGTTGGTCACCTAAGGCTTCTGCAGTATTCCAGGTGAGACACGCATACTACTTGCCTGCTATTGCTCAGAGCTCCCTCGCTCAGAAATCACACCAGAGAAGCCCTTTGTGAGCAGGAGACCCAGGAGGTCAAAACTGCAGGACCACTGAATTCCAGGAGCGGGACAGATCTTGACAGTCAAGTCAAGGCTTGGCGTGATAGCTTACACCTGTAATTCCAGCACTTTGGGAGGACAAGGTGGGAGGATCGCTTGAGCCCAGGAGTTCAAGACCAGTCTGGGCAACATGGCAAAACCCTGTCTATACAAACAATACAAAAAAAATTTTTTTTGCTGGGCCTGTATGGGGTGGTGTGCAGCTGTAGTCCCAGCTACTCAGGAGGCTGAGGCAGGAGGATCAATTGAGCCCAGGAAGTCTAGGCTGCAGTGAGCCCTGATCCCGCCCCTGCATTCCAGCCTAGGCTACAGAACAAGACTGTCTGGGAAAAAAAAAAAAAAAGGAGCTCAAGGTCTAAGAAATTATTTTTCTCTTCCCAACACTTTGGGAGGCTGAGATGGGCAGATCACCTGAGGTCAGGAGTTTGCGACTAGCCTGGTCAACATGGCAAAAACCCATCTCTGCTAAAACTACAAAATTGGTCAGGCATGGTGGCTCATGCCTGTAATCCCAGCACTTTGGAAGGCCGAGGTGGGCAGATAACCTGAGGTCGAGAGTTCAAGACCAGCCTGATCAACATGGAGAAACCCTGTTTTTACTAAAAATAAAAAATTAGCCAGGTGTTGTGGCACATGCCTATAATCCCAGCTACTCAGGATGCTGAGGCAGGAGAATAACTTGAACCCGGGAGGCAGAGGTTGCGGTGAGCCGAGATCACGCCATTGCACTCCAGCCTGGGCAACAAGAGCAAAACTCTGTCTCAAAAAGATAAATAAAATAAAATAAAAGTACAAAATTAGCCAGGCATGATGCACGCCTGTAATCCTAGCTACTCAGGAGGCTGAGGCAGGAGAATCACTTGAACCCAGGAGGTGGAGGTTGCAATGAGCCAAGATTTCACCATTTCAGTTCAGCCTAGGCAAAAAGAGTGAAACTCCAACTCAAAAAAAAAAAAAAAAAAAGCTGTATGTGGTGTGGCTCAAGCCAGTAATCCCAGCTCTTTGGGAGGCCAAGACAGAGGATTGCTTATGCTCAGGAGTTAAAGACCAGCCTGGACAATATTGCTACTTAAAAGGGGGTCCAGATCCTGACCCCAAGAGAGGGTTTTTGAATCTCACACAAGAAAGAATTCAAGGTGAATCCATAAAGCGAAGGCTAGTTTATTAGGAAAGTAAAGGAATAAAAGAATGGCTACTCCTTAGGCAGAGCAGCCCTGAGGGTTGTTGGTTGCTCATTTTCATGGTTATTTTTTATTTATTCATTTATTTTGAGCTGGAGTCTTGCTCCGTTGCCCAGGCCAGAGTGCAATGGCACCATCTGGGCTCACCGAAACCTCCGCCTCCCAGGTTCAAGCGATTCTCATGCCTCAGTCTCCAGAGTAGCTGGGACTACGGGCACACACCACCATGCCTGGCTAATTTTTTTTGTATTTTTAGGAGAGATGGGGTTTCACTATGTTGGCCAAGCTGGGCTCAAACTCCTGACCTCCTGATCTACCCACCTCGGCCTCTCAAAGTGCTGGGATTACAGGCGTGAGCCACTGCACCCGGCCTAGGTTATTACTTTATTATATTCTAAACAAGAATGGATTATTTATGCCTCCCCTTTTTAGACCATATAGCATAACTTCCTGATGTTGCAATCGCATTTGTAAATTGTCATGGTTGTCATGGGAGTAATAGCAGTGAAGATGACCAGAGTTTACTCTTGCCATCTTGGTTTTGATGGGTTTAGCCGGCTTCTTTACTGCAAACTGTTTTATCAGCAAGGTCTTTATGACTTGTATCTTGTGCCAATCTCCTATCTAATCCTGTGGTTTACAATGCCTAGTTGTCTGGGAATGCAGCCCAGTAGGTCTCTGCCTTATTTTACCCAGCCCCTATTCAAGATGGAGTTGCTCTGGTTCAAATGCCTCTGACAATATGATGAAGTCCCGTCTCTACTAAAAATGCAAAAATTAGCTGGGCACGGTGGTACACACCTATAGTCCCAGCTCAGCTACTTGGGAGGCGGAGGTGAGCGGATCACTTGAGTCCTAGTGGTGAGGGTTGCAGTTAGCCAAGATTATGCCACTGCACTCCAGCTGCCTAAGCAACAGAGCCAGAGAATGTCTCAAAAAAAAAAAAAAAAAAGATAGATGTGCATATATAAGCTTCCAAACACTTAAGAGTTCTGTTTGGCTTCAGCTGTTGTCTATCTGGGTCTCATCTCATACTTTTTTTTTTGTTTGATTTTTTTTTTTTTTTTTTTTTTTTTTTTTTTGAGACAGTGTCTCACTCTGTAGCCTAGGCTGGAGTGCAGTGGTCTAATCTTGGGGCGCTGCAAC
>NW_012106598.1:717802-719839 GCF_000951045.1 Mandrillus leucophaeus
TTCACTCTTGTTGCCCAGGCTGGAGTGCAGTGGCACTATCTCGGCTCACTGCAACCTCCCCCTCCTGGGTTCAAGCGATTCTCCTGCGTCAGCCTCCCAAGTAGCTGGGATTACAGGTGCCTGCCATCACCCAGCTAATTTTTTGTATTTTTAGTACAGATGGGGTTTCATCATGTTGGCCAGGTTGGTCTCGAACTCCTGACCTCAGGTGATCCACCCGCCTCAGCCTCCCAAAGTGCTGGGATTACAAGCATGAGCCACCACACTCGGCCTCTCTATTCTTTAAAATAAAATAAATAAAATTTTAAAAAAGAAGAAGAAGGAAGAAGAAAGAAGGAAGGAGAAGAAGGAGGAGGTCTGTGCCCAGATATGAAAGAAGAAGAAAAGGAGCCAGGACCGTCATGACTGTCAAGCTGTCATACCACGCTGGACTCTCTGTTTCCACATTGATTTAACATGAGAAATTCAGTTTCTGTCTTGTTGCTTCTCTGTTATGAGTAGTCAAAAATTTCCGTAAGGGATACAAGCACCTAACTCAAGGGAAGTTAGAGAAGACTTGGTAAAGGACTTCACATCAAAGGTGAGGAGACCTTGGCAGACAAATCAAAGAGGCGGAACAGAGTGTACAGGTTAGAGGGACCAGCGTGAGCACAGGAGGCCTGGGGATGGGAAGTGTGCCAGGTCTGGAATTCGCTGCAGTGGCTCCCTGCAGTGCCGTTGGCTGGGGGAAGTCAGGCAGCGTGGGAGGAGGAGGATGATGCTGAGTGATGAAGCCAGGAAGGACAGCAGGGGCTGAATCAGAAAGAAGACCTTGTATGCCAGGCATGGTGGCTCACACCTGTAATCCCAGCAGTTTGGGAGGCTGAGGTGAGTGGATCACCTGAAGTCAGGAGTTTGAGACCAGCCTGGCCAACATGGTGAAACCCTGTCTCTACTAAAAATACAAAAGTAGCCGGGCATGGTGGCACATGCCTGTAATCCCACCTACTTGGGAGGCAGAAGTTGCAGTGAGCCAAGATCGTGCCATTGCACCCCAGCTTGAAAGACAAGACCCATATGCCCAGTTAAGAGACTTGGCTTGAACGGTGCTAGGGGGCTGTCAAAGGGTTTCTAGCAAGGTTTCTGACTGTTCTGTGGAGAACAGTTGAGGGGAAGCCTAGATGAGTGCAGGAGACCAGGGGAGAGGCCACATAGGGTGACCAACTTGTCCCGGTTTGCCTAGAACTTTCTTGGTTTTGTTACAGGAAAGGGGTCCCAATCCAGACAGACCCCAAGAGAGGGTTCTTGGATCTCTCGCAAGAAAGAAGTCAGGACAAGTCTGCAGTGCAAAGTAAAAGCAAGTTTATTAAGAGAGTAAAGTAAGCTGGGTGCGGTGGCTCACGCCTGTAATCACAGCACTTTAGGAGGTTGAGACGAGTGGATCACCTGAGGTCAGGAGTTCGAGACCAGCCTGACCAACATTGTGAACCCCCATCTCTACCTAAAAATACAAAAATTAGCACGGTGTGGTGGCACGCACCTGTAATCCTAGCTACTCAGGAGGCTGAGGCAGAAGAATTGTTTGAACCTGGGAGGTGGAGGTTGCAGTGAGCTGAGATGGCACCATGGCACTCCAGCCTGGGCAACAGAGCAAAACTCCCTCTCAAAACAAAAACAAACAAAAAAGAGAGTAAAGTAGTGAAAGTACAGCTATTCCATAGACAGAGTAGGGCGTTCCTAAGAGGAGGAACGCATCCACCCGAGGTACAATACTTGTTTTGTTATTGCTGTTGTTGTTTTGTTTGTTTTGTTTTGTTTTGAGATGGAGTCTTGCTCTGTTGCCCAGGTTGGAGTGCAGTGCCGAGATCTCAGCTCACTGCAACATCCGCCTCCCAGCTTCAAGTGATTCTCCTGCCTCAGCCTCCTAAATAGCTGGGATTACAGGCATGGGCCACCACGCCCGACTAATTTTTATTTTTTATTTTTTATTTTTTATTTTTATTTTTTTTTTTTGAGACGGAGTCTCGCTCTGTCGCCCAGGCTGGAGTGCAGTGGCCG
>NW_012106598.1:726104-732940 GCF_000951045.1 Mandrillus leucophaeus
TTTTTTTTTTTTTTTTTTTTTTTTTTTTTTTGAGACAGTGTCTCACTCTGTAGCCTAGGCTGGAGTGCAGTGGTCTAATCTTGGGGCGCTGCAACCTCTGCCTCCTGGGTTCAAGCGATTCTCCTGCTTCAGCCTCTCGAGTAGCTGGGACTACAGGTGCATGCCACCATGTGCTTTGGCTAATTTAGTAGAGACGGGGTTTCACCATGTTGGCCAGGTTGGTCTCAAACTCCTGACCTCAGGTGATCTGCCCTCCTCAGCCTCCCAGAGTGCTGGTTTTAGAGGCATGAGCTGCTGCGCCTGGCCTCATCTCATACATTGTAACCCTTCTCTGGAGTTGCCTGGACTACTTGAGGAAAGGTGTGTCAAGGTGACTAGTTTTTAATTATTATTTATTACAAGTTTTGTTGCTTTGTTCGTTTGTTTGTTTTTGAGATGGAGTCTGGATCTGTCACCCAGGCTGGAGTGCAGTGGCATGATCTCCGCTGACTGCAACCTCTGCCTCTTGGGTTCAGGCAATTCTCCTGCCTCAACCTCCCGAGTAGCTGGGACTATAGGTGCACGCCACCATGCCTGGCTCATTTTTTGTATTTTAGTAGAGACGGGGTTTCACCGTATTGCCCAGTCTGGTCTCAAACTCTTGAGAGCAGGCAATCCGCCCACCTCAGCCTCCCAAAGTGCTAGGATTACAGGCATGAGCCACCGCACCCAGCCTATTTATTACAAGTTTTATATGTTCCCTGAAATCCAGAAGAAAAGTAACCACCATAATGATCTGAGAATTATAGCATAGGAAATAAATGGTTTAAAGTCACAGAATCTAGGAGGTATTACTATCCAGCAAAATGTTTTCTGGGAATAACAATGTTGTACGCGCAAGTAACTAAGTGTATTAACCACAGCTCAGTATAAATGTTTGAAATAAGACTGCACTAAGACTTCGAGATAAACTGTTTTCAAATTGTGTGGCTAGAAATGGAATAGATAAGGAGAGGGGTAGTTGATTTAATATGAGACAGCTGATATTTAGGAATTTTATTTCAATCATCACTCAGTTGGCCAAACTCTGAAAGTGTCTTACAGAAGGAACTCGGTATAAAAGATCCTAACTCAGTTTTAATCATCTCAGCAACAGCTACCCAATAGACCACTTCCAAGTGTTGGCATTTTGAAATCACAGAATCAATGAACAAATTACCAAGTAGTTATTTTATTTTTATTTTTATTTTTTGAGATGGAGTCTCGCTCTGTTGTCCAGGCTGGGGTGCAGAGGCCTGATCTTAGCTCATTGCAACCTTCACCTCCTGGGTTCAAGCGATTCTCATGCCTCAGCCTTTCAAGTAGCTGGGATTACAGGCATGTGTCACCATGCCTGGCTAATTTTTGTATTTTTAGTAGAGACGGGGTTTCGCCATGTTGCCCAGCTTGGTCTCGAACTTTTACAAGTATAATGACTGTCTCCAAGGTCATTTACATTCCCAAGAGAACTATTTACAATTTAATCTCTGTTCTGGATCTAGTCATTCTCTCTAGTAATCATTTATTGCCTCCTCAATAAAATTTATCTTGTTCTCCATCCCATAACCTATTTTTTGTTTTTCTGAGATGGAGTCTCCCTCTGTCGCCCAAGCTGGAGTGTAGTGGAGCAATCTTGGCTCACTGCAATCTCTACCTCCTGGGTTCAAGTGATTCTCCTTCCTCAGCCCCCCAAGTAGCTGGGATTATAGGTGTGCGAAACCATGCTGGGCTAATTTTTGTATTTTTAGTAGAGATAGGGTTTCTCCATCTTGGCCAGGCTGGTCTCAAACTCCTGACTTCAAGTGATCTGCCTGCCTCGACCTCCCAAAGTGCTGGAATTACAGGCATGAGTCACCATGCCTAGCCCCATAACCTATTTTACCAGGATCCAAGTCCCCATTATTTCTATAACCTCAAGATGATATATAAGCATGTGTACCTCATTGGGAAGCTGTGTCTTCATTCTAAAATCTCCTGTGTTCAGTGCTGCTGCTTGTGATGGTGACAGGAGACAGACAAATTCCTAGGCAGACAGAGACAGATCCCCAGTGAAACTCAACGTTCAAACTAAGGACAGTCTAAAGTCTGAAAACCAAATTGCTGCTTCCAGATCCAGTCCATGACCAGAGTGAGAACTTACCCATTCTCCCTAGATTGGTTCCTTCTTGATTATGCCCTTTAACCAATTGGCTGTTGCTTTTTTCCAAGGCCTCAACGGACCAATCAGCACACACTCCCCCATTCTAAGCCCATAAATGCCCCAGACTCAGCCTCACAGATGGTTACCCATTTCAGGTCTCCTCTCTTTGTTAAGAGCTTTTTTGTTGTTCAATAAATTCTACTCTGTCTTGCTCACCCTCCAGTGTCTGCATACCTCAATCCTCTGTTTCTTTCTTTTTTTATTTTTGAGATAGAGTCTCACTCTGTTACCCAGGCTGGAGTGCAATGGTGTGATCTCAGCTCACTGCAACCTCCAACCCCCAGGTTCAAGCAATTCTCCTGCCTTAACCACCTGAGTAGCTGGAACTACAGGCATGCACCACCATGCCCAGCTAATTTTTGTATTTTTAGTAGAGACGGGACTGGTCTCAAACTCCTGACCTCAGATGATCTGCCTGCCTCGGCCTCCCAAAATTCTGGGATTATAGGCATCAGCCACCATACCTAGCCCCTCATTCCGCTTGATCATGGGACAAGAACCTGGAACCCACCAAACAGTGGGAGTGAAGAGAGCAGTAACATACCTCTCTCACTTGCCAAACCACAGAAGTGAAAAAGTTGCTGGGCGCAACTCCCTTCTGCTCACCTTCTGCTCACCGAGCTGTGGGTGGTGGGAATAAAAGGGCTTGTAACACCCTCTCCTGCTTGCCGATCTACAGGAGTGAAAAAGCCACTGGACACCACTCCCTCCTGCTCTCCTAACAATAGGAAGAAAAAAGCCACAACATTTGATTAGTTTAAAAAAACTATTTGTTATTTAATTTTATTTATTTTGTGTGTGGGTTAATTTTTTTTTTTTTTTTTTTTTTGAGACTGAGTTTCACTTTTGTTGGCCAGGCTGGAGTACAGTGGTGCAATCTCAGCTCACTGCAACCTCTGCCTCCCAGGTTTAAGTGATTCTCCTGCCTCAGCCTCCTGAGTAGCTGGGATTACAGGCATGCACCACCATGCCCAGCTAATCTTTTGTAGTTTTAGGAGTGACGGGGTTTCACTATGTTGGTCAGGCTGGTCTGGAACTCCTGACCTCAGGTGATTCACCTGCCTCAGCCTGTCAAAGTGCTGGGATTATAGGTGTGCGCCACTGTGCCTGGCTGGAAAAAAAATTGTTAATAAAAAAAAAGACTCCCATGTATATACATTAATAAATTGGTATGCCTTTTCTCCTATTAATCAATCTGCCTCATGTCAGTGAGTTTTCTGATCCTTTAGGATGCCAAGAACCTATGACCCCCATACACCTACTATACTCCATTAACGGGGATTTCTTTTTTTTTTTTTTTTTAGACAGAGTCTCACTCTATCACGCAGGCTGGAGTGCAGTGGCACGATCTCAGCTCACTGCAAGCTCTGCCTCCCAGGTTCATGCCATTCTCCTGCCTCAGCCTCCCGAGTAGCTGGGACTACAGGTGCCCGCCACCATGCCTGGCTAATTTTTTGTATTTTTTTTAGTAGAGACGGGGTTTCACTGTGTTAGCCAGGATGGTCTTGATCTCCTGACCTCGTGATCCTCCTGCCTCGGCCTCCCAAAGTGCTGGGATTGCAGGCAGGAGCCACTATGCTTGGTCCATTAACAGGAATTTCTAAACTTTCAGGGGTTTTTTGGTTATGAAAAAGAGAAAGTGGATGCTTGCAAGAGGGGTGTTTATGGTCTGAGGGGGAAGAGGCAGACATCATTTTCACCCACATTTCAAGCACGTGGCCTTACTGAACTGTAAAAGAAACCTGGGAGATAAGGTCTACATGTGTGCAGAGGGAAAGGGAAATGGTTTGTAGAATTCTTATTCAATCTACATTCAGTAGAGCACCTGCACATGCTAAATAGTCTGTAAATGTTTGTTGGGTGTTTGTCCAGTCTGAAGTCCCAGAGCCAATGCTAGAACTTCCCACAGCACTGTGCTGTCTGCTTCTCCACCAGCCTAAGCATGTAACACTCATCTGCTTAAACCATCAGAGGAGGGCTGGGCACGGTGGCTCACACCTGTAATCCCAGCACTTTGGGAGGCTGAGGCAGGCGGATCACAAGGTCAAGAGTTTGAGACCAGCCTAGCCAACATAATAAAACCCCGTTTCTACTAAAAATACAAAAATTATCCAGGCATGGTGGCACGTGCCCATAGTCCCAGCTACTTGGGAGGCTGAGACAGGAGAATCAATTGAACCCAGGAGGCGGAGATTGTAGTGAGCCAAGATCATGCCACTAAACTCCAGCCTGGGCGACAAAGCAAGAATCCATCTCAAAATAAATAAATAAATAAATAAAAATAAAAATGAAAAAACAATCAGAGGAGGCTGGGCGCGGTGGCTCACGCCTATAATCCCAGCACTTTGGGAGGCCAAGGCAGGCGAATCACTTGAGGTCAGGAGTTTGAGACCAGCCTGACCAACATGGTGAAACCCCGTCTCTACTAAAAATACAAAAATTAGCTGAGTATGGGGGTGCGCACCTGTAATCTCAGCTACTTGGGAGACTGAGGCAGGAGAATTGCTTGAATCTGGGAGGCAGAGGTTGCAGTGAGCCCAGGTTGTGCCACCACTACATTCCAGCTGGGCAACAGAGCCAGACTCCGTCATGGAAAAAAAAAAAAATCAGAAGACGAGGGGACCCAATGATAAACATCCAAATCATGCAAAGTCTATTAGTGAATATTACAGACTATACTTAATCTGCCAGTCCAATCAAGAAAGCAAGATGTAGAAGTTAGATCAGGGAGCAACCATAACCCTATAAAAAGTTGTAAGGAGGACAGAAGGTTAAGAGGAGGCTAAGTGAAAAACGAGAGAAGCCAGAGGGTGAGAGGAACACAATTCATGGAGATCTTGCTCCGTTTTGAAAGAAAAATTTGAGCTTCGTATTCCTACATTAATTTTCAAACTAGAGTTGATTTAAACTTGGATCAACAACATCTATTTAGGGGATATAAAACTAGTTTTTGTGACCTATTTTTGTTTTGTTTGTTTGAGACAGAGTCTCGCACTGTTACCCAGGCTGGAGTGCACTGACATGATCTTGGCTCACTGCAACCTCCACCTCCCAAATTCAAGTGATTCTTCTGCCTCAGCCTCCCAAGTAGCTGGGATTACAGGCGCCTGCCACCAGGCCCAGCTAATTTTTTGTTTGTTTGTTTGGTTTTTGAGATGGAGTCTTGCTCTGTTGGTAGGCTGGAGTGCAGTGGTGCCGTCTCAGCTCATTGCAACCTGCCTCCCAGGTTCAAGTGATTCCCCTGTCTCAGCCTCCTGAGTAGCTGGGATTACAGGCATGCACCATCATGCCTGGCTCATTTTTTGTATTTTAGTAGAGATGGGGTTTCACCCTATTGGCCAGGATGGTCTCGATCTCCTGACCTCATGATCCACCCACCTCGGCCTCCCAAAGTGCTGGGATTACAGGCGTGCGCCACCTTGCCTGGCCCAATTTTTGTATTTTTTTTCTTAGTAGAGACAGGGTTTCGGCTGGGTGCAGTGGCTCACGCCTGTAATCCCAGCATTTTGGGAGGCTAAGGTGGGCAGATCACAAAGTCAGGAATTCCAGCCTGGCCAACATGGTGAAATCCCATCTCTGCTAAAAAAATACAAAAATTAGCTGGGCATAGTGGCACACATCTGCAATCCCAACTACTTTGGAGGCTGAGGCAGGAGAATCTTTTGAACCCAGGAGGCAGAAGTTGCAGTGAGCTGAGATCGTGCCACTGAACTCCAGCCTGGGCAACAGAGCAAGATTCTGTCTCAAAAAAAAAAAAAAGAAAGTAGAGACAGGGTTTCACCATGTTGGCCAAGCTAGCCTCGAGTGATCTGCCTTGACCTCAAGTGATCTGCCCACCTTGGTCTCCCAAAGTGCTGTGATTACAGGTATGAGCCACCGTGCCCAGTCAACACTCTGTTTTATCCAGTGTTATGCTTGCACAGTATTGGGAAACGGTATTATCTCAGCCCTGAAAGATTTAACATGGTCATGAAAAATCAGGCCAGAGAGAGCTTGGAGCCAACTAGAACTAGTGTCTTCATTTTACACGTGAAAAATTGAGGCAAGAGAGGTGAAGCAACTTGCCCAAAGGTACACAGGTAATTAGTGGCAGAGCTACAGCTTTACATAGTATTACCTTTTAAAGCCAGTAAGGAAGACAGCCTTTGGAGGGGAGGACCAGCTCTCTATCAGTGCCAAGTCCATGGGCAACTATTGGAAGTGTGAGAAGAATGATCCTGAGGTGTTGCAGGTTGTGGCATGAAAAGGGAGTTGGGCAATCATGTGGAGCTTGGAGACTTCAGGAAGTCAGGATATGGTTCGTGACTGTATCCCATCACCATTATTAGCTTTATGGTTGTCTGAAAGCAGGTTGTTGCCTGCTGGGATCACCTTGACAACCAGGAGCTTCCCTTGCAGGTGAAACTTGCCTAAGTACTTGGTAAGGTCTACAGTGAAATTGAGGGCTCCAGGAAGGTGGTGAGGTGCAAGAGCACCTTCACTGCCTTCCTCTCCTTTTTTTTTTTTTTTTTGAGACAGAGTTTCACTCTTGTTGCCCAGGCTAGAGTGCAATGGCACAATCTTGGCTCACTGCAACCTCTGCCTCCTGGGTTCAAGCGATTCTCCTGCCTCAGCCTCC
>NW_012106598.1:733265-737123 GCF_000951045.1 Mandrillus leucophaeus
TTTCACCGTGTTCGCCAGGATGGTCTCGATCTCCTGACCTCGTGATCCACCCGTCTCGGCCTCCCAAAGTGCTGGGATTACAGGCTTGAGCCACCTGGCCTAATTGTTTTGGTATAGACGGGGTTTCGCCATGTTGGCCAGGCTGGTTTCAAACTCCTGACCTCAAGTGATCTGCCTGCCTCGGCCTCTCAAAGTGATAGGATTACAGGCATGAGCCACCACACCCGGTTCTCCCCTCTCTCTCTGGGACTCTCTCTCTCTCTGGGACTAAATCATCCATGATCGTTGTTTGTGTGTGTTGTTGTTGTTTTTATTGTCTAAGGGAGGTTTTCTGTCTGTTTTTTGCATGGGTTCATTTAAATAACAATGAGAAACAAAGAACGCATTTAAATTTTGTTTCCTTCTTGAAATGTGGGATTAGTTTAAGCATATCCCAGGAGAAATATTCACAAGGGTATTTTAATCTAGTCAGTCATTTTAGATTACAAGAAGCAATCCCTCCTTACTTGTGCCAAGTCCCTGGCTACACAGAGGATTTAACACATTCCCAGGATGTGCTTGAAACAAGGCTGAGGGCACTTTGTTTATGGAAATGTTTGGCAGCCTTTCCCCCATGGGGAAAAATCTGCACTTTTAAAAATGAACTTGGATGGGAGAGGATCACTTGAGCCCAGCAGTTTGAGGTTACAGTGAGCTGTGATTGCATCCTGCATTTCAGCCTAGGTGACAGAAAGAGAGCTTGTCTTAATTTGAAAACAAAAAAAACTTTTTTTTAAATAAAGGGCTCATTGGCTCACACTTGTAATGCCAGCACTTTGGGATGCCGAGGTCAGAGGATTGCTTGAGCTCAGGAGTTCAAGACCAGCCTGGGCAACATGGTGAAATCCGTCTTAACAAAAAGTACAAAAATTAGTCTGGCTTGGTGGCGCCCTTGTGGCCCCAGCTACTTAGGAGGCTGAGGTGGGAGGAACACTTGAGTCCAGGAGGTTGAGGGTGCAGTGAGCCAAGATCACAGCACTGTACTCCAGACTCGATCTCAAAAACAAAAATGGAACTGGAACTATGTTAACACCCACAGGTCTTTACTGATATAAATAAAGGATTGAATAAAAACTGAATCAATGGGGGTGAAGAGAGAAATCTCCCATGAAGAAAAATTCCAAATAATTAATGTAGATACTTTATCCTCAAGGAGGGGAAGCACAACTCCTCCCTCCTTAGGTGTGGGCTCCTCAAAGTCACTTCCTTCAAAGAGCACCGTATAGCAAGGGAGGATCAAAAGAGCATCTTTACAGTGGGGAAACCTGCTTGCCTTCAAAAATAGGTGAGGGCAGGGCACGGTGGCTCATGGTGGCCTATCATCCCAGCACTTTGGGAGGTTGATATGGGTGGATCACTTGAGGCCAGGAGTTCAAGACCAGCCAGGCCAACATGGCAAAACCCTGTCTCTACTAAAAAAAATACAAAAATTAGCTGGGATGGTGGCACAAGCCTGTAATCCTAGCTACTTGCGAAGCTGAGGCAGGAGAATCGCTTGAACCTGGGAGCCAGAGGTTGCAGTGAGCCAAGATCACATCACTACACTCCAACATGGGTGACAGAGTGAGACTCCATCTCAAAAATAAATAAATAAATAAGTAATACAAATACCAAAAAAAAAAAAATTAATCAGGCGTGGCTGGGCGCGGTGGCTCATGCCTGTAATCCCAGCACTTTGGGAGGCCGAGGCGGGCGGATCACTTGAGGTCAGGAGTTCGAGACCAGCCTGGCCAACATGGAGAAACCCCATCTCTACTAAAAATACAAAAATTAGCTGGGATGGTGGCACAAGCCTGTAATCCTAGCTACTTGCGAAGCTGAGGCAGGAGAATCGCTTGAACCTGGGAGCCAGAGGTTGCAGTGAGCCAAGATTCTGCCACTACACTTCAACCTGGGCAACAGAGTGAGACTCCATCTCAAAAACAACAACAACAACAAACCCAGAATGTAGCCATCAAATATTGTCCTGTCTTTCCCTCAATTCCCTCCTCTGACTGGCTGACATTTTCAATGATTGTCTGACATTTACATGTTGATATAACAAATTGTGATTGATTGATTGATTGATTGATTGATTTTAAGTATGCTTCTCAGGCCAGGCGCAGTGGCTCATGCCCGAAATCTCAGCACCTTGGGAGGCCAAGGCAGGTGGATCACTTGAGCCCAGGAATTCGAGACCAGTCTGGGCAACATGGTGAAACCCTATCTCTACTAAAAATACAAAAACCAGAGTGGGCGAGGTGGCTCATGCCGGTAATCCCAGCACTTTGGGAGGCCCAGGTGGGCAGATCACTTGAGGCCAGAAGTTCAAGACCAGCCTGGCCAAACCCCATCTCTACTAAAAATATAAAAATTAACTAGGCCCGTGGTGGTACACACCTGTAATCCAGCTACTCGGGAGGCTGAGGAATGAGAATTGCTTGAACCCAGGAGGCAGAGGTTGCAGTGAGCCTTCTGCCTGGTTGACAGAGCAAAACTCTACCTCAAAAAACAAAAAGCAATTAGCTGGACATGGTAGTGTATGCCTGTAGTCCCAGCTACTGGAGAGGCTAAGGCAGGAGGATTGCTTGAACCCAGGAGTTCAAGTCTGCAGTGAGCTATGATCATGATACTGAATTTCAGCAGGTGGGACAGAGTAAGACCTTGTCTCAAAAAGAAAAGGAAAACAATGTATTTTTTTCAAAGTGAGATTTTTATTTTGATGGTTTCTAGCCTTTTCAAGGACTAATTTACTGAGTTGTAAAATGTAGACTTTTTAAAGGAGAGGAAGAGGATGAAGATGGATGTGCAGGAGCTTGAACTTTGTATCTGTAATGTTTTATTTCTTTAGAAAGAATGTGAACCAGGCTGGGCACAGTGGCTCACGCCTGTAATCTCAGCACTTTGGGAGGCTGAGGAGGGTACATCACCTGAGGTCAGGAGTTCCAGACCAGTCTGGCCAACATGGTGAAACCCCACCTCTACTAAAAATACAAAAATTAGCTGCGCATGGTGACACATGCCAGTAATCCCAGCTACTTGGGAGCCTGAGGCAGGAGAATCGCTTGAATCTGGGAGGTGGAGGTTGCAGTGAGCCCAGACTGAGTCATGGAATTCCAGCCTGGGTGACAGAGCAAGACTCCATTTCAAAAAAAAAAAAAACCATGCACCAAAAATGGCAAAATCTTAGGATGTGATGAAATCTGAGTAATGGAATAAAAAATATTGTTAATTATATTATTCTCAATATTTTTCAGAGGCACCACAGAGAGGGAGCCAGATTATTTGGTGAACTTGATTAGCAATGCAATCTACCACACAGTCTTTAAGAACATTACTCCTACTGAATTAGAACTTTCATCTCTCAGCTGACAACCATTCTCATATCAACCATCTCACCTGCTGATACTGCCAATTTCAGCAGCACTGCCCTCTTAAGGACTATTTGTACAAGCCTTTAAATATTTCATTGCATTTTAGCCCTTATTAATTTATAACCATGGATAGAAAATGGAAAATTAAAGTGCTGGTATGAGTCATAGTCATAAGAAACATAGGTCTCATAAACTTAAAACACATGAGACAATTCCTTGGACATGCTAGAGGCTGTATCTATCTCAATCAGAGTTCCCCAGGCAGTCTAAGCTAATGGACTCTGCTCGGTTGTGAAGGAAGCAAATTTAAAAACTTGTCTTTAAAAAAAAAAAAGTAAAAAAAAAAAAAAAAAAAAGGCTGGGAGCACTGGCTCACGCCTGTAATCCCAGCACTTTGGGAGGCCAAGGCAGGCGGATCACCTGAGGTCAGGAGTTCGAGACCAGCCTGGCCAACATGGTGAAACCC
>NW_012106598.1:737173-742312 GCF_000951045.1 Mandrillus leucophaeus
GGATCACCTGAGGTCAGGAGTTCGAGACCAGCCTGGCCAACATGGTGAAACCCCGTCTCTACTTAAAATACAAAAATTAGCCAGGTGTTGTGGTATGCACCTGTAATCCCAGCTACTCAGGAGGCTCAGGCAGGAGAATCACTTGAACCTGGGAGGCAGAGGTTGCAGTGAGCCGAGGTGGCGCCATTGCACTCCAGCCTGGGGGACAAGAGAAAGACTTCATCTTTAAAAAAATAAAAAAATAAAAAATAAAAAGAGGCCGGGTGTGGTGGCTCATGTCTGTAATCCCAGCACTTTGGGAGGCTGAGGTGGGAGGATCACGAGGTCAGGAGATCGAGACTATCTTGGCTAACACAGTGAAATGAGCCGGGCATGGTGGTGGGAGCCTGTAGTCCCACCTACTCGGGAGGCTGAGGCAGGAGAATGGTGTGAACCTGGGAGGCGGAGCTTGCAGTGAGCTGAGATCGCGCCACTGCACTTCCAGCCTGGGCGGCAGAGCGAGACTCCGTCTCAAACAAAAAAAGAAAGAAAGAAATAAGAAACTTGTAGCAGCCATGGTGCATGCCTGTTGTTCCAGCTACCCAGGAGCCTGAGGCAGGAGGATCACTTGAGCCCAGGAGGTGGAGGCTGCAGTGAACTGTGATCCCACCACTGCATTCCAGCCTGGGCAACAGAATAAGATCCTGTGTCAAAAAAACAAACAAACAAACAACAACAACAACAAAAACAGACCGGGCACAGTGGCTTATGCCTGTAATCCCAGTACTTTGGGAGGCTGAGGCAGGTGGATCATCTGAGGTTGGGAGTTCAAGACCAGCCTGACCAACATGGAGAAACCCCGTCTCTACTAAAAATTAGCCGGCCGTGGTGGCATATGCCTGTAATCCCAGCCACTTGGGAGGCTGACGCAGGAGAATCACTTGAACCTAGGAGGTGGAGGTTGCGGTGAGCTGAGATTGCGCCATTGCACGCCAGCCTGGGTAACAAGAGCGAAACTCCATCTCAAAAAAGAAAAGAAACTTGTAGTACCCTAGGTGCGTGCCTGTTGTTCCAGCTACTCAGGAGCCTGAGGCAGGAGGATCACTTGAGCCCAGGAGGTGAAGGCTGCAGTGAGCCGTGATCACACCACTGCATTCCAGTTTGGGCAACAGAATAAGATCCTGTGTCAAAACAAAACAAAAAAAAACAGGTCAGGAGCAGTGGCTCACGCCTATAATCCCAGCACTTCGGGAGGCCGAGGCGGGTGGATCACTTGAGGTCTTGAGTTCAAGAACAGCCTGGCCAATATGATGAAACCCTATCTCTACTAAAAATACAAAAATTAGTCAGGCATGGTGGCGTGTGCCTGTAGTCCCAGTTACTCCTGGAGGCTGAGGCAGGAGAATCACTTAAACCTGGGAGATGGAGGTTGCAGTGAGCTGAGATCACGCTACTGCACTCCAGCTTGGGCAACAGAGCCAGACTCCATCTCAAAAAAAAAAAAAAGTTCAGATGTCATTAGAAAGATTTTTAAGCTCTCTGGGAACAGAAACTCTACAGTGTCAGCTTGTGTACATTCTGGTTTCATATTTATTTCTAGGAACACATTATGTAGTGGCTACCCATATTTAGCTGACTTTTTGTTTTTTTTAAAGACGGGGTCAAGGCTGGAGTGCAGTGGCGCATTTGCGGCTCACTGCAGCCTTGACCTCCAGGGCTCAAGCAATTCTCTTGCCTCAGCCTCCTGAGTAGCTGGGCCTCCAGGAGTGCGATACTATGCTGGCTAACTTTTTTTTAATTTGTATTTTTTGTAGAAATGGGGTTCTTACTATATTGCCCAGGCAGGGCTCCAACTCCTGAGCTTAAGCGATCTGCCCGCCTGGGCCTCCGAAAGTGCTGGGATTATAGGCTCAAGCCACCATGCAGGCTGGGCATATTGTTTTCTGAGCCACAACGCAGGCTTTAACACTCACAATAACACAATGTGCTGTTGTCTTCCATCTTCTGGGCAGACTAAGGGGGCCCGTGGAACATGCTGACGGTGCAGTGGTCAAGCTGGTTTCCGCTGGGCGTGCTCTGCCGAGGAGACTTGGGCTGCCTCAGGAGCTGCAGTGTCTTGGGCTGCTAGAAGCTGGGTGACTTGAGGATCTTCTTTTTCGCTGTGGCTGTGGATGCCTTTCAGCACTGCCTTCTTCGCCTTCAAGGCCTTTGCCTTACCCTGGGCTTTGGGAGGGGCAGCACCTTCCTTCTCCACCTTTGACACAATCTTCAGAAAAGCCGGAAGGGGTCTCCGTTGGTGAGACAGGACACGGTGACGCTGGGCTGGGTGAAAGGCAGAACTCTCTGTTACTTCTCCAAAGGAGAGAAGGCTGCCACACAGGGCCACACGGGAGTTGCACCAGGAAGAGTAACAGCAAGCTGGAAGTGTCTGAGGTGGCTTTTGTAATGCAAAGGAGGTTTTAGGGCTTCCTGGAGTTTGGGTATTTTGACAATTCTGTGACCAAACAAGAAAGGGCCATTCCTGAGCTGAAAAGTACCCGGGGTCTCTGGCCCTGAATCTGTGCATATTGTAACCCAGGCGTGATAAGGGAAGTAGCTGGGGAGAGGCCTTAGCAAACTGCCTGTGACAGGGAATTCCGAATTGTTAGCCATGGCTTCAAAACTCGGTCAAGATGACACTTGTAAAATATTTTATTACAGCAAACAATTCCCCGTATTGTATTGCCTCTTTTTGAAATATCTAGAATGGTTGTTTTCCTGACTGGACTGTGACCGATACAGATATATTTGATTGCATTCCAAATTTTAAACATTGATACCATAAAGTGATACCCTACCTTGTTTTAACCTGATTGACTCTCTCTTAACTGAGAGAGCCGGACAGACTCCATTTTGGTTTCTTCGCTTGCAGCCCCTTGTCACCCTCCCTTAAGGATATAACTGTTGCAAGCTGACTCCAAGCACATCCAGGAATGCGCTTATTTAAGATACTGAGGCAAGCTGTACCAGCAGCTCCTGGGAATGCCCTCGGTTGATGGTACCCAAAGTCCCTGCGTTTATCACTTTGTGATCATTTAAGCCCCTGAACTTGGGACTGTTTATTTTCCTGTAACTGTTTCTGTAACAATTCATCTTTTAACTTTTTGCCTGTTCTGCTTCTGTAAAAAAATTTCTTCAGCTAGACTCCCCCTCCCCTATTTAGGACAAGGTATAAAAAGAAATCTAGTCCCTTCTTCGGGACTGAGAGAATTTCGAGCTCTAGCTGTCTCTTGGTCGCCGGCAATAAAGGACTACTGAGTTAGTCTCAGAGTGTGGCGTTCTCCCTATAACTCGCTTGGTTACAACAATAATATCACCATTAATCAGAATACTGTTTTTTGTTTGTTTGTTTTTACTGTTAGCTGCACAAATCTACCACTAATGACTGCATCTGCCCATCTTTGTCTCTTATTGTCAGAGACGTTGGAGCCACAGTGGCTCCATCTTGAATAGGGGCTAGGTAAAATGAGGCTGAGAACTACTGGACTGCATTCCCTGGAGGCTAGGCATTCTAAGTCACTGGATGAGACAGAAGGTCAGGACAAAGTGCAGGTCATAAAGACCTTGCTAATAAAATAGGTTGCAGTAAAGAAGGCAGCCAAATCCAATCAAAACCAAGAGGGCGACAAAAGTGACCTCTGGTCATCCTCACTGCTCCTTATACGCTAATCATAATATATTAGCATGCTAAAAGACACTCCCACCAGCACCATGACAGTTTACAAAGGCCATGGCAATGTCAGGAAGTTAACTTACATTGTCTAAAACGGCGGGAGGAACCTTCAGTTCCGGGACTTGCCCACCCCTTTCCTGGAAAACTCATGAATAATCCACTCCTTGTTTAGCATATAATCAAGAAATAACTATAAGTATCCTTAGTGGAGCAGTCACGCCGCCACTCTGCCTATAGAGTAGCCATTCTTTATTCCTTTATTTCTTTATTTTATTCCTTTTCTTGGAGGGGGCGGAAACGGAGTCTCTCATCGATCTCGGCTCACTGCAGCCTCTGCCTCCTGCGTTCAAGCGATTCTTCTGCCTCAGCCTCCTGAGTAGCTGGGATTACAGGCACATGCCACCACACCTGGCTACTTTTTTTTTTGTAGAGACTGGGTTTCATCATGTTAGCCAGGCTGTTCTCCAACTCCTGGCCTCAAGTGATCCGCCCACTTTGGCCTCCCAAGTGCTGGGGTTACAGGCATGAGCCACTGCACCTGGCCCTCCTTTACTTTCTTAATAAACTTGCTTTCACTTTACTTTATGAACTTGCCTTGAATTATTTCTTGTGCGAGATCCAAAAACCCTCTCTTGGGTTCTGTATTGGGACCCCTTTCTGGGAACATTGTTTTTTTGAGTTTCTCGGAGGCAGGGATTTTGTCTTAATGTACTCTGTCTCACAACCCCAGTCCAGAACCTGGCCAAACCCCAAATGTGCTTTAATAAATATGTGATTAATTACATAGATCTCTGAGAATGTATCAATCATAATTCTTGACTTCCACCTTGGCTGCAATTCAGGACTGGAACCAGCTCCACATTCTGACCTTCACAGGCCTGACCCTGGACAAGAGCCAGATTCTTTAATGAATAATCTGGCATACTACTTATTTTCCTCCTCTCACTCCTATGAAACTCAAAATTATCATGGCCTCCGGGAAGCAGTTCCCTGTGTTCTGACAAAAATGAGAGAGCTCACAAAATTTTCTTTTGTTTACCAGCCTGGGCAATATGGTGAAACCCTGTCTCTATCAAATAACTCACAAAAACTTGCCAGGCGTGGTGGCACGTGTTTGTAGTCCCAGATACTCTGGAGGCTGAGGTGAGAGAATTACTTGAGCCCGGTAGGCAGAGGTTGTAGTAGGCTGTGATTGCACCGCTGTACTCCAACCTGGGCAACAGAGCCAGACCCTGTATCATATATATATTTATTTTTGTTTAGTTTTATTTTTAAGTTCTAACAGAGATATGAAGCCTATCTCCAGGGCCAACTTCATGGGCAGTGTGACCTGAGCAGTGGGACCTGGGCAAAGTGACCTAGACATGTGACCTGAGTAGTGTGAGCTGGGCACTGGGACCTGGATAATCTGGATGTGTGACCTGGATGTGTGACCTGAGCTGTGTGAT
>NW_012106598.1:742367-747185 GCF_000951045.1 Mandrillus leucophaeus
TGGGACCTGGATAATCTGGATGTGTGACCTGGATGTGTGACCTGAGCTGTGTGATATGGGTGATGTGAGCTGGGCAGTGTGACCTGGGCAGAGTGACCTGAGCAGTGGGGCCTGGGCACTGTGACCTGGAAAATCTGGATGTGTGACCGGAGCAGTGAAACCTGAACAGTGGGACCCTGGACAGTGGAACTTGCTAGAGACTTGTGCTTAGAAGGACTGCATGCTTCATTTAATGTCCTACTGTTGCCATCTTGAAATTCTTAATACTTTTTCAAAAATAGGCCTCAAAATTTCCTTTTGCACTGGATCCCACAAATTATGTGGCCAATCCTGCCTCTTTGGTATGTACCTTAAGCCTCCTGTGACGTGAATTTATCAAGTCATGTGGATTTTAATTATGAAACCTCCAGTAGTTTCATAGCTCCCCACTTTCCTCAGGAAATATACTCCAAACAGGGCCGGGTGCAGTAGCTCACGCCTGTAATCCCAGCACTTTGGGAGGCCAAGGCAGGCAGATCACAAGGTCAGGAGTTCGAGATCAGCCTGACCAACATGGTGAAACCCCATCTCTACTAAAAATTCAAAAATTAGCTGGACATGGTGGCACGCGCCTGTAATCCCAGCTACTCAGGAGGCTGAGGCAGAGAATTGCTTGAAGCCAGCGGGTGGAGGTTGCAGTGGAGCTGAGATCATGCCACTGCACTCCAGCCTGGGCAACAGAGTGAGACTCCATCTCAAAAAAAAAGCTTTTTACCTTCTGTTACCTACCCCCACACACACTGACACCCCTGAAAGTTCCTTACCCTTACCTCTCTCAGCTCTGTCCCTTTTTCTTTCCAATGTGAACCCTCAGTTACTGTGCTCCTTGCTGTTTGTGACCCTGCAGGCCTGCCAGCTGCCCATCCCATGTGCGTCCTGTTTCCATCCTGCCCTGGGTAGTCCTCTGCTTCTCTTTACCTGGCCAATCTCACCTTATCCTGTAAGTGTGAACTTAGATGTCACCATTTCTGGGAGGCCCTCTCTGATCTACCCCAAACTAAGATATGGGCCGGGAGCGGTGGCTCACTCCTACAATCCCAGCACTTTGGGAGGCTGAGGTGAACAGATAGCCCGAGCCCAAGAGTTCAAGACAAGCCTGGGAAACATGGCGAAACCCTGGCTCTACAGAAAATACCAAATTAGTGGGGCATGGTGGCGCACGCCTGTAATCTCAGCTACTCAGGAGGCTGATGTGGGAGAATCACTTGAACCTGGAAGGCAGAGGTTGCAGTGAACCGAGACTGCACTACTGCACTCCAGCCTGGGTGACAGAGTAAGACTCTGTCTCAAAAAAAAAAACAAAAACAAAAACAAAAAACCACACACACACACATATTCAACAGCACCATGTGCATAGGTACATGAATTTCTTTTCTAACACATCTAGGTTTTCCTTTCCAGGAAAACTACCTACATGTAGCTCTGAATTTCTCAGCCTTTAGAGGGGTCCTGAGGTCTCTCTTGAGATAGACCCTTGCCTAGGTTATGGAGGTAGTTCAAATGAAACCTTCCCACCCCCAAAGGACTTTCTGCTCCAATCCAATTCCTGAGGCACGTGTCTCTTCCTTCACCTTTTGTGGTGTATTCACCCTTCGCAAGACCCAACTAAAATAAGAACTCCCCACAATTGTAATTAATCTCTTCCTGCTTTCCTAGTGGTTTGTTTTGTTTTGTTACTTTTTTATTTTTTTAGACGGAATTTCGCTCTTGTTGCCTATGCTGGAGTGCAATGGCGCGATCTCGGCTCACCGCAACCTCCGCCTCCCGGTTCAAGTGATTCTCCTGCCTCAGCTTCCTGAATAGCTGGGATTACAGGCATGTGCCACCACGCCCAGCTAATTTTCTATTTTTAATAGAGACAGGGTTTCTCTATGTTGGTCAGGCTAGTCTCAAAGTCCCAACCTCAGCTGATCCACCCGCCTCGGCCTTCCAAAGTGCTGGGATTATAGGTGTGAGCCACCTCGCCCAGCCTTTTTAAAAAATGTTTTATTTTTAATGATATACATCATACATGCTGACTTACATCACAGTGACTTGTGCCACTAGGTTAGATGGTCCACTTTTTTTTTTTTTTTTTTGAGATGGTCTCACTCTGTCATCCAGGCTGGAGTACAGTGGCGTGATCACAGCTCACTGTAACCTTGCCCTCCTGGGCTCAAGTGATCCTCCTGCCTTAGTCTCTTGAGTAGCTGGGACCACAGGCATGCGCCACCATGCCTGGCTAATTTTTAAAATTTTTGTACAGACAGGGTTTGCTTTGTTCCCCAGGCTGGTCTTGAATTCCTGGGCTCAAGCAATCTTCTCATCTTGGCCCCTGAAAGTGCTGGGATTGTAGGTTTGAGCCACTGGGTCCAGCCTCAGTGGTCTGCTTTGAGAGCAGGAACAAAACGTTACTAATCTTTCCGGCCTTTATGTCTTTATGTTTTGTCCATAGTGGGCACTAAAATTAATATTGGGTAATTTGAATTTCTAACAGAGAGACTGAAATGCAATTGGCCATAGAGAAGAAGAGATTTGAAAGGGTGGCTTTATCTAGAGGAAAGAAAAAACGTTCACTAGCCGGGCACGGTGGCTCACGCCTGTAATCCCAGCACTTTGGGAGACCAAGGCGGGTGGATCACCTGAGATCAGGGGTTCGAGACCAACCTGGGCAACATGGTAAACTCCATCTCTACTAAAAATATAAAAATTAGCCAGATGTGGTGGCAGGCATCTGTAATCTCAGCTACTGGGGAAGCTGAGGCATGAGAATCACTTGAACCCAGGAGGTGGAGGCTGCAGTGAACCAAGATCACACCACTGCACTCCAGCCTGGACGACAGAATGAGACTCACTCTCAAAAACAGAAAAAAAAAAAAGAAAAAGAAAAAACGTTCCCTAACAAATAGCTGGGAAATAGCTGAACTCAGAAGAAGGTTAAGGAGAGAGAAAAATTGGAGTATAAGAAGATGAGGGAGGCTGGGCGTGGTGACTTCAGACACTTTGGGAGGCTGAGGTGGGAGGATCACTTGAGGCCAGGAGTTCAAGACCAGCCTGGCCAACAGAGCAAAACTCCGTCTCTATATTTTTTTTGAAACAGAGTCTTGCTCTGTTGCCCAGGCTGGAGTGCAGTGGCACGATCTCGGCTCACTGCAACCTCCGGCTCCGAGTTTCCAGCAATTCTCCTGCCTCAGTCTCCCAAGTAGCTGAGATTATAGGCATATACTACTATGCCTGGCTAATTTTTTTTTTTTTTTTGGTGAAAGCTGCAAAACTTTATTGAGATAGTTTAAGTCAAATATCTAATATAAAACCAGTTTGCGTCATTTCAGCTTGTCTTCATTTAAACTTGTGGTTGCCCTTCACCTGTTTCTGGCATTTTACAGTGTTCTTCCTTGGGTATAATCTTCACCTTGACGCCAGCACCCAAATCCAGATTTAACACCGGTCTTTGACTGACGCAGCTCTTGCAGATCACCTTCCATGTCACGCACTTGGGTCTCAGCTCTATCCTGATCTTCTTCTGTCTCCTGAACAGGTGTAGGATCCCGACTTTCAGCTGCTGGTTCTTCTTCTTGGGCCTCTCCATTACTGGGCTCCTGGGATTGGCTCCGCTGTGTCTCAGTAGGAAAGAAAGAATCCAGACCTCAGGGACCGGAGTTGCCCACTCACAGCTCCGCCGCGTTCCCCACACTCTAATTTTTTTGTATTTTTAGTGGAGACGGTGTCTCCATGTTGGTCAGGCGGGTCTCAAACTCCCCATCTCAGGTGATCTGCCCGCCTCAGCCTCCCAAAATGCTGGGATTACAGACATGAGCCACTGCGCCTGGCCCCGTTTCTATGAAAAACACAAACAATTAGCTGGGTCGTGGTGGCACACACTTGTAAGCCCAGCTACTCAGGAGGCTGAGGCAGGAAAATTGCTTGAAACCAGGAGATGGAGGCTGCAGTGAGCCGAGATCGCACCACTGCACTCCAGCCTGGGAGACACAGGGAGACCCTGTCTCAAAGGAAAAAAAAAAAGAAAAGAAAAAAGACAAGCCTGGGTGACAAAGAGGCTGCAAGTCCTAAAGTCCTAAAAGTGAGAAGTGTTTAAAATCTGGTAAGGAAGGCCCCAGTGAAGAATGAAGGAGAAGGTGCGAGTGAACTGTAAGAAACCTTACCAAGGTTATGGGGGCTGTCATCCTTAGTTCTGGCAGAAAAGGAACAGTGTGGTGCCAGGCAGAGTGGCTCACGTCTATAATCCTAAGACCTTGGGGAGCTGAGGCAGGAGGATCACTTGAGAGCAGGAGCTTGAGAGCAGCCTAGGCAACATAATGAGACCCTGTCTCTCAAAACAAACAGGCTGGCCATGGTGGCTCATGCCTGTAATCCCAGTACTTTGGGAGGCCAAGGCCAGCAGATCAAGAGGTCGAGATATCGAGACCATCCTGGCCAACATGGTAAAACCCTGTCTCTACTAAAAATACAAAAATTAGCTGGGTGTGGTGGTGCTTGCCTGTAATCCCAGCTACTTGGGAGGCTGAGGCAGAATCATTTGAACCCAGGAGGGATCACTTGAACCTGGGAGGCGGAGATTGTGGTGAACCGAGATCAAGTGCACCACTGCATGCCAGCCTGGTGACAGAGCAAGACTCCTTCTCAAAACAAACAAACAGAAAACCAGGTGACTTTTCTTTCTTTTCTCTTTTTTTTTTTTTTGAGACAGAGTTTGCTCTTGCTGCCCAGGCTGGAGTGCAGTGGCTTGATCTCGGTTCATTGCAAACTCCGCCTCCTGGGTTCAAGCAATTCTCCTGCCTC
>NW_012106598.1:747283-749038 GCF_000951045.1 Mandrillus leucophaeus
TTTTTTTTTTTTAGTAGAGATGGGGTTTCTCCATGTTGGTAAGGCTGGTCTCGAACTCCAGACCTCAGGTGATCCACCTGCCTTGGCCTCCCAAAGTGTTGGGATTACAGGTGTGAGCCACTGTGCCGGGCCTAAAACCACGTGACTTTTTTTTTTTTTTTGAGACAGAGTCTCTCTGTGTCACCTGTAGCTGGGACTACAGGCACGCGCTGCCACGCCCGGCTAATTTTTTTGTATTTTTGGTAGAGACGGGGTTTCACCATGTTGGTCAGGATGGTCTTAATCTTCTAACCTCGTGATCGCCCACCTCTGCCTCCCAAAGTGCTGGGATTACAGGTGTGAGCCACCACACCCAGCCAACCAGGTGACTTTTCTAAATAACTCTACTATTGCAATCAGTATGTCAGTTAAATATGTGGTTGTTTGAAAATAATACCGCCCACCCCGCCCCACAAAAAATGAAAAGAATAACCCAACTGTGACTAAGTTCCTTGCGAAGCCTCAGTGTAACTGCTCAAGGGGTTCACCTTGCCCACTGCCTAGTCAGAGCCAATTTATCAAAACAGGAGAATTGCAATAAAGAATAATTCATGCAGAACTGGTTGCGTGGAAGGCTGGTGGAAGATCAGGGTTTGTTTTTGTTTGTTTGTTTTGAGACGGAGTCCTCGCCCTGTTCCCCAGGCTGGAGTGCAGCGGTGCGATCTCGGCTCACTGCAACCTTCGCCTCCCGGGTTCAAGCTATTCTCATGGCTCAGCCTCCCAAGTAGCCAGGATTACAGGTGCCCGCCACCACGCCAGGCTAATTTTTGTATTATTAGTAGAGACGGGGTTTCGCCATGCTGGTTATGTTGGTCTCAAACTCCTGACCTCGGGTGATCCACCCGCATCGGCCTCCCAAAGTGCTGGGATTACAGGAGTAACCCACCGCGACCGGCCTTTATCAGGGTTTTAAAGAATAATTTGGTGGGTAGGGAGGGGCGGCCAGTGAATCTGGAGTGCTGATTGGTTGGCTCGGGGATGAAATCAGAGGAAGTGGAAGATGTTCTCTTATGCTGAGTCAGTTCCTGGGTCGGGGGCACAGAACTGGTTGGCAGGTCCAGGTGGGGCCATCCGGTTGTTAGAAATGCAAAAACCTAAAAAGACATCTCAAAAGGCAGATCTTAGGTTCTCAACACTGATGTTACCTTTAAGAATAATTGTGGAAGTTGCGAATCTTACAACCTCCAGTACAATGGCTGGTAATACTTAGAATTCCAGCCCCTCTCATTCTAACTTGGTGGCTGGTGGCCTTTTATTCATTTCACAAGGACAGTTTAGCTTTTGGGAGGGGCTATTATTTAAACTATAAACTAAATTCCTTCCTAAGGCTAGTTTGGCCTATGCCCAGGAATGGACAAGGACAGTTCAGAGATTAGAGGCAAGATAGAGTTGGTTAGATCTGATGTCTTTCACTTGTCATAATTTCCTTAGTTATAATTTTGCAAAGGCAGTTTCATTTGTCCTTTGGAAGCCAGTTCCCATACTCTCTTGCACTCAAACAAGTACAACTCCAAAGACATTGACACTAAGCTTTATTTAATAAACTTTAACTGCAAAGGCATTTTTCTCTCTTCTTTGTTTTGTTCTCCAGTTAGGTTCCCTCTATTCTTCATTTTCTTTTTCTTTTTTTTTTTTTTTGAGACAGAGTCTCGCTCTGTGGCCCAGGCTGGAGTGCAGTGGCCAGATCTCAGCTCACTGGAAGCTCCGCCTCCCGGG
>NW_012106598.1:749923-758089 GCF_000951045.1 Mandrillus leucophaeus
CAGATCACCTGAGATCAGGAGTTTAAGACCAGCCTGGCCAACATGGTGAAAAACCATCTCTACTAAAAATACAAAGAATTAGTTGGACATGGTGGGCACCTGTAATCCCAGCTACTTGGGAGACTGAGGCAGGAGAATCGCTTGAACCTGGGAGGCGGAGGTTGCAGTGAGCCAAGATCGCACCACTGCACTCCAGCCCAGTGACAGTACGTGACTCTGTCTCAAAAAAAAAGAAATGGCTGATTGTCTGAAGGTAGTGAGTTATCTCAATTGATTGTTCATGATCAGTTACAGATGGAACTCCTTGTTCTACCCTTTTGCCTGTGGTCACTACTGCACTTAACTAGTATATACACATATATTTTAAAAAGTGGCCATGGGCATAATTAAATTTTAAATGAAAGATCCCACAGAGAAAATGATCTCCAATGTGAAAGGAACCAGAATTTTTGTTGTTGTTCTTCATTATTCAACTTGAAGAAACCAGAATTTTGTAGTGAAAACACAAAACAAGGCTGGGCGAGATGGCTCACACCTGTAATGCCGGCACTTTGGGAGGCTGAGGCGGGTGAATCACCTGAGGTCAGGAGTTTGAGACCAGCCTGACCAACATGACCGGTCTGTACTAAAAATACAAAATTAGCCAGGTGTAATGGCGCATGCCTGTAATCCCAGCTACTTGGGAGGCTGAGTCAGGAGAATTGCTTGAACCCGGGAGGCGGAGGTTGTGGTGAGCCCAGATTGCGTCATTGCACTGCAGCCTGGGTAACAAGAGTGAAATTCCATCTGAAAAAAAAAAAAAGAAGACGAAGAAGAAAGAAAACACAAAACAAAAACGGAGCTTTTTGTTTGGTTTTCTGATTAACTCCCCAAATAATGTTACTTATCATTTCTGATTAATGGCCTACGCTTGACAAGGTAGGGATGGCTCTTGGTTCCAGGATAAAGCTACTTAGTAAGAAAGTTGCAGCTTTAAAGCCTTTTAAAACTAACCAGATCTGTAACTGAATAGTTTTAACAGTATCTTTCTTCCTATTTAGCCTGATTTTAGGAAATTTAGATTGAATCAATTTTTTTTTTTTTTCTGCATGTCTGAAATAAAACTTTCAACCGTGCTAATAATCTAACTTATCTCAGATTCTTGGCTTTGACAGTAGTAGTCCATAGGCTAACCGCAGACAAGGGCGTTTCTAGACGAAACACGAGTTGGGAGGAAATAAACTCCTCCAAAGCATAGAACTATCTTTCACTATCTCTAACACTGTGTTGAGTCTTGCAGAGGCCTTGTGTAACTGGTTGGATGACTGTTTCTTTTTTTGTTTTGGGAAGTGTCTCACTGCCATCGCCCAGGCTGGAGTGTAGTGGCACAATCACGGCTCACTGCAGCCTCAAACTCCCTGGCTCAGGTAATTCTCCCGCCTCAGCCCCTGGAGTAGCTGGGACCACAGGCACATGCCACCAAGCCCAGCTAATTTTGTGTTTTGTTTTGTTTTTTTGAGACGGAGTTTCACTCTTGTTGCCCAGGAGTCCAATTGTGCGATCTCGGCTCACCGCAACCTCCGCCTCTTGAGTTCAAGCGATTCTCCTGCCTCAGACTTCCCAGTAGCTGGAATTACAGGCATGCGCCACCACACCCAGCGAATTTTATTTGTATTTTTAGTAGAGATGGGGTTTCTCCATGTTGGTCAGTCTGGTCTCAAACTTCTGACCTCAAGTGATCCGCCCGCCTTTGGCCTCCCAAAGTGCTGGTGTTATGGGTGGGTCTTTGTTCTCACAGCTCCCAAGATGGCAGCAAGCCTTTTGTTCTCTGACCTGGGGTTCTAGGCCTCACAGATTTCAAGGAATGAGACTTTGGGCCATGCAGTGAGTGTTATAGCTCTATTAGAAGAGAACCGTGGAAACCAGCGACTAGTGTTCTGCTCCATTAGGACGAACCTGGGCACTTAGCCGCACAGGAACAATGGTGAGCCTATAGCCCAAACTGGAGCCGCAATGGGTTTGCTGGATCAGAAACGCAGGGGACACCCTGCCAGATCCAAAGGGGTGGAAGTCAACTGCGGGTCTGTGACAGCAGCAAACAGCAGTGATGGACAGTGAGGGAAAGCTCAGCTTGTAGTGGAATAAACATGGACCAGAAGCACGTGCAGTTGCAAGATTTAACAGAGTGAAAACAGAGCTCCCATACAGTGGGAGGGGACCCAAAGGGGGTTGCCCACTCCCAGCTCGAATGCCTGGGGTTTATATCCCAATCATTGTCCCTCCCCCTGTGCTCTCGGATTAGATGATTTGACTATTTCTTTACCTCCTGCTTTTAGCTTAATTGGTATTTTAGTGAGCCCTCTTTACTACCTGATTGGTCGGGTGTGAGCTGAGTTACAAGCCCCCTGTTTAAAGGTGGGTGCGGTCACCTTCCCCAGCTAGGTTTAGGAATTCTTAGTCGCCCCAGAAAATTCACTAGTCCTGTCTCTCACTGGGATTACAGGCGTGAGCCACTGCGCCCAGCCAATTTTGGTATTTTTTGTAGAGCCAGGGTTTCCCCATGTTGCCCAGGCTGGGACTGAATCTTTAGAGCTGCACTCATGATTAAAAATGCTACCTGAAGCACAGCAAGGATGTCCTTGACCATACATCCTATTTTCTAGGAAGATTACTACCACAGTAATTGAGCTGGGAAGCGGAGACAAATTGCTCTCCGTGGTGGTTCAAAGTACTGCAATTGACTGGAATAGCGCCGCGCAGTTTTCCTTCCTCTCGTGCAAGATAAGAGTGATAGGAGCGGTATCGATTACCTGCAAGATAGAAGTAGAAGGGGGCCGGGTGCGGTGGCTCACGCCTATAATCCCAGCACTTTGGGAGGCGGAGGCGGGTGGATCATTTGACGCCAGGAGTTCCAGATCAGCCTGACCAACATGGTGAAACCACACCTCTACTAAAACTACAGAAAATTAGCCGGGTCTGGTGGCAGGCGCCTGTAATCCCAGCTACTGGGGCGGTTGGGCAGGAGAATCGCTTGAACTCGGGAGGCAGAGGTTGCAGTGAGCGGAGATCGTGCCACTTCACTCCAGTCTGGGCGACAAAAGCGAGACTCCCTCTCAAAAAAAAAAAAAAAAAAGTAGTAGAAGGGAAGAAAACCACAAGGAACTAGACTAAAAGAATCTCGACTCCGGAATGCAGTTACACGAATGGCCAGATGAAAAAGGGAAGGCCGGGACCTCCACTGATGGCCTACTAGGAGACCGCCCGAGGGTGCACGCTGATGGATTTATTCACCCGGGGCTCGCTGCTCCCGCAGCTGGCTGGAGCCCGCGATGACGTCACGGGCCGGGTCACATGGCCGAGTCCGCCCCGCCCCCTCCCCCGCCGCCGCCGCTTTTGGAGCTCAGGGTCCGGACGCGGCAGACGCTAGGAGATCTCGGGGGGTCGAGGAGCGGGCCGGCGGGGGCACGGGCGAGAGGGCAGGGAGCCGGAGCGGCGGAGGAGCCGTCAGCAGCGGCGCGGCGGGCCCCAGGCGAGGCGGTCGACGCTCCCTGAAAACTTGGGCGCGCGCTCGCGCCACTGCGCCCGGAGCGATGAAGATGGTCGCGCCTTGGACGCGGTTCTACTCCAACAGCTGCTGCTTGTGCTGCCATGTCCGCACCGGCACCATCCTGCTCGGCGTCTGGTATCTGGTGAGCGCGGCGCGCCCGGCGCCGGACCCCGGGTTGATTCCGCGCCCCCAGCTGGGCTTCTGGCCCGGCCTCGCGGTGGGGTGAGGCGAGCTTATCCGCCTAAAGTTGTATTATTAGAAACTTAATTCTCTGGGTGCTGCGTCCGCGCTTCCCCGGCTGGGCCAGCACCGACAGCGGGGGAGGCCAGGGGCGCGGGGTGGAGGGCCGCACCCGAGCCTTGGCGCCTAGGTGGTGCGGGTCGCCGGTCTCCAGCTTCCGCGCAGCTCTGCGGCGTCGCGTAGGGCGCACCCGGGGCCGAGAAACTCTTGAGCTTATCTGCTGAGCACGTGTTTCCTTTCTTCTTAAAACCCGTGGGCTTTGTGTTTCGACGGCTGCGGACGGCTACGGCTCTCGCGTAGGGGACGGCGCATATTTTGCAGCTGTGTGGTCAGGGTTGCGGATTTGTCAATGCTCGTTCCCTGGCCGCGTCTCCGCTAGGGTCGCCTGCGCTTTCACGCCGTCGCACGTTCGGATCCCGAGTTGAAGTGGTTGGGGGTTCTTGGCATCCTCTTGTGAATAGGTCCCCCTCCCCCCAGCCATGTTTTAACGCCCTTACTCCGGGAAGGGATGTGAGTGGGATTTACTGCATTTCCATCTGCCCGGGGAAGCCATTTTCCACCCACATTTTTCCTGCCCATGGACAGTTGGTCCTGGGACCTTTTCTTGACAGACTTAGCAGGCAAATCTGGCATTTTTTTTCCTGGTTGGAACTTTTAAAGTCTTTTTTTGTATGAGGAGCAGTGATTTTCAGAGGTAGTGAGGAAACCTGATGGAGTGTTGCCCTGCACCTGCCGGCACTGCACTGGTTGTTGGCACCCCTAGACTGCACCAGCACTGAGTCGGATTCCACTGCATTTTGGGTTTTGTGACATCATGATGGAGAGTTAGACCCGAGTTGCTTTGCAGTGAATACCACTGCATCGCGAGGAAATGCCCTGAAAATGGTAGACAAATGGCATATGTAACTTTTTTCAGTGAGGTTTTTTTTTTCTTTTTCTTTTTTTTTTTTTTTTGAGACAGTCTCACTCTGTGGCCCGGGCTGGAGTGCAGTGGCACGATCTCAGCTCACTGTAACCTCCGCCTCCCGAGTTCAAGCGATTCTCCTTCCTCAGCTTCCGGAGTAGCTGGGATTACAGGCGCCCGCCACTATGCCCAGCTAATTTTTTGTATTTTTACAAAAAGAGACGGGGTTTCACCTTATTGGTCAGGCTGGTCTCGAACTCTTGACCTCGTGATTCGCCCTCCTTGGCCTCCCAAAGTACTGAGATTACAGGCAGGAGTGAGCCACTGCGCCCCGTCGAGAAAAATTATCTCTTTAATGAGTTAGGGGTATGTGTGTGTGTGGTTTGTTTGTTTATTGGGCCCATTTTTGGATAGAATATGGACTTTTCGTCTTAACTGTGAACCCCTTCCTTGTACCATTTTAAGCAAAACATTTCACCCCAGACATATGGTGTTCACTGTGCTATTTATAGTTTCAAGTTTCCTTTAGTCAGTGCCTATCATGGCCACACAATATAAATTTTTGCCTTCAAAATATTTCAAACATATTTAGCGTGTGTGGGTTCTTACTGTGCAGTGTAAATACAGATGGAACATCAGCATATTAGCTAAACCTCGACTTTGCTGAAAGCCAAGAAATTATTTACCAAAATTGAAAATTATAGCAAAAGGATAGTAGGTGGCTCAAAATAGTTGGTGCTTTTATTGATGATCAAGACAGACTGTTTTATACAAGTGTCTGCCTTCCTTGAAAATGTTCAAATCTGCGGACTTGCAAGTACATCAGTGAATGTAATTTGTGAAATCTAGGGCATTGCATTAGGCAAATGTACTACGTGATCTACAGGAAAGATAAATCCTACTTGAGCCCTGTTGTTGGCTGTAATCCAGCCAGCCAGAGTTGGTGTGATAAAAGAGTACTCAGCATGCTTTGTCTACTGTTTGAGCACACTCTCTGTGGAAAGTAGTTACTGGTGTGCTTGTCTTAGCATTTGGAAATAAATGGCCTTTTGAAAGATAATTAGAAAGCTTTCTAGCAGATGTGAATAAAAATGTTGCTTTAGGTAAACCCTATTTCTGGGAAACCTTGCTTAAGTGCTGGTAATCTTTATAAATAGTCTTTTGCGTTTCGCAAGGCAATGTAAGCCATTTGATTTTTTTTTTTTTTTTAAGTAATGAGTTTCACTCAGACCTTTGAATATAATTTTGTGATACCCTACCTTGTTCTAATCTGAATTGACTCTCCCTTAGCTAAGAGAGCCAGACAGACTCCATCTTGGCGCCTTCACTTGCAGCCCCTTAGCCACCCCCTTCCTCAAGGACTTAAACTTGTGCAAGCTGACTCCCAGCGCATCCAAGAATGCAATTAACTGATAAGACACTGTGGCAAGCCATATCCGCAGTTCCCAGGAATTCACCCAGTTAATAGCACCCAAAGCCCCGCGTCTGTCACCTTGTGATAGATTTAAAACCCCTGCACCTGGAACTGTTTGCTTTCCTGTAACCATTTATCCTTTTAACTTTTGGCCTACTTTACTTCTGTAAGATTGTTTTAACTGGACTCCCCCGCCTCCCTTTTCTAAACCAAAGTAGAAAAGAAAATCTAGCCCCTTCTTTGGGGCGGAGAGAATTTTGAGCACTAGCTGTCTCAGGGTCGCCGGCTAATAAAGGACTCCTGAATTCGTCTCAGAGTGTGGCGTTTCTGTATAACTCACTCTTTGGTTGTCCTAAACTTTGACATTCGTGAACTTTTTAAAGAGAGTGCTGTGTGACTAGGGAGCAGGACCACTGTAAAACGAGGCACTTTCCCTAGTTTGTCCTAACTCCTTCTCTCAGCCAGCAATCTGTATGGAATGGAGTCAGTTATCAGAAAGTGGAGAGTTAAAAATGAGCCAGGTGTGGTGGCCCACACCTGTAGTCCCAGCTTGAGTCCCAGGAGTTCGAAGCTGCAGTGAGCTGTGATTGCACCCCTACACTCCAGCCTGGGCAACCAGAGTGAGCCCTGTCTCTTAAAAAAAGAGGCCAAGTGCCGTGGCTCACGCTTGAAATCCCAGCATTTTGGGAGACCAAGGCGGGCAGATAATCTGAGGTCAGGAGTTCGAGACCAGCCTGACCAACCATGGCCAATGTGGTAAAACCTTGTCTCTACTAAAAATACAAATTAGACAGGCGCGGTGGTGTAGGCCTGTAATCCCAGCTACTCGGGAGGCTGAGGCAGGAGAATTGCTTGAACCCGGGAGGCAGAGGTTGCAGTGAGCCAAGATTGTGCCACTGCACTCTAGCCTGGGTGACAGAGTGAAACTCTGTCTCAAAAAAAAAAAAAAACAGAGGCCTGGCACAGAAGCTCACACCTGTAAGCACTTTGGGCGGCTGAGATAGGCAGATCACTTGAGGTCAGAAGTTATAGACCAGCCTGGGCAACATGGTGAGATCCCGTCTCTAATAAAAATACAAAAATTATTCTGTCATGGTGGCATGTGCCTGTAATCCCAGCTACTCAGGAGGCTGAGGCAAGAGAATTGCTTGAACTCTGGAGGCAGAAAGTCCAGCCTGGGTGACGACAGCAAGACTCTTATTTCAAAAAAAAAAAAAAGCGGGGGGGCGAGTGTGGATGGCTCACGCCCATAATCCCAGCACTTTGGGAGGCCGAGGTGAGTGGATCATGAGGTCAGGAGTTCAAAACCAGCCTGGCCAAGATGGTGAAACCTCATCTCTACTAAAACTACAAAATTAGTTGGGCGCAGTGGCAGGCACCTGTAATCCCAGTTGCTGGGGAGGCAGAGGCAGGAGAATCCCTTGAACCAGGGCGGCAGAGGTTGCAGTGAGCTGAGATCACGGCACTGCACTCCAGCTTGGGCAACAGACTCTGTCTCAAAAAAAAAAAGTAAATAAAATAATAATAATAAAAGAAAGTGGAGAGTTTTCAGAAAAGGCAGATATTTAAATAAGAGTCCAGGCCGGGCGCGGTGGCTCACGCCTGTAATCACAGCACTTTGGGAGGCTGAGTCCGGCAGATCTCCTGAGGTCAGGAGTTTGAGTCCTGGCTAACATGATGAAACCCCGTTTCTATTAAAAATATAAAAAATTAGCCGGGCGTGGTTGTGCCTGTAACCCCAACTACTTGGGAAGCTAAGAGAGGAGAATCACTTGAACCCGGGAGGCGGAGATTGCAGTGAGCCGAGATCGTGCCATTGCACTCCAGCTTGGGGAACAGAAGCAAAACTCCGTCTCAAAAAAAAAAAAAAAAAAAAAAAACCTAAAAAGTAAATAAGAGTCCACAATAAGGGCTCATTTAAGTAATTTCCTGTTTTGCAAGATAGGTAAAGTGGATCTTTTTTATATGTTTTCTCATTGTTGATTCCTACCAATACCATTTACTAAGGCTCTGAGTGTCAGGTACTTTACTAGATGCTTTGCATAAGGTTAATTTTTACATATTGCTGGTGAGGTAGATTTT
>NW_012106598.1:759454-794486 GCF_000951045.1 Mandrillus leucophaeus
AGGCTGGTCTTGATCTCCTGACCTCGTGATCCTCCCGTCTCAGCCTCCCAAAGTGCTGGGATTACAGGCTTGAGCCACCGCGCCCGGCCCTGAGTGATGTTTTAATCTGTTCTGTTTTCACTGTTTTACTTTTAAAAGTTGTGCATGTGTTTTGGTTTTGGCTTGGAATAATAA
The DNA here is from genome assembly GCF_000951045.1 of Mandrillus leucophaeus. Taxonomy (NCBI): domain Eukaryota; kingdom Metazoa; phylum Chordata; class Mammalia; order Primates; family Cercopithecidae; genus Mandrillus; species Mandrillus leucophaeus. The sequence goes on from NW_012106598.1 coordinate 759,629, forward strand.
AAGTTTTCCTTCAGTCCTGAAATAAAGTATATTGACTTCAGGTATTTATTATTATTACTATTTTTAAAATTCTGGGCCAAGCTACTTTGGGAGACTTAAGGTATTTATTACTAGAGATCATTTTTTTGTCTCTTTATTTTTTTCTTTTATTGAGTTGTGATTTATGTACTACAAATTTTTTTTTTTTTTTTTTTTTTTTTTGAGACCGAGTCTCGCCCTGATGCCCAGGCTGGAGTGCAGTGGCATGATCTCAGCTCACACAACCTCTGCCTCCTGGGTTCAAGCGATTCTCCTGCCTCAGCCTCCTGGGTAGCTGGGATTACAGGCGTGTTCTGGGCTAATTTTTGTATTTTTAGTAGACACGGGGTTTCCCCATGTTGGTCAGGCTGGTCTTGAACTCCTGACCTTGTGATCCACCCGCCTTCCCTCCCCAAGTGAGATTACAGGCGTGAGCCACTGCGCTCGCCTCTTTTTTTTTGAGATGAGAGTTTTGCTCTTGTTGCTCAGGCTGGAGTGCAATGGTGCAATCTTGACTCACTGCAACCTCCGTCTCCTGGGTTCAAACGATTCTCCTGCCTCAGCCTCCCGAGTAGCTGGGATTACAGGCATCCACCACTGCGCCTGGCTAATTTTTGTATTGCTAGTAGAGACAGGGTTTCATTATGTGGCCCAGGTTGGTCTTGAACTCCTGACCTCGGGTGATCTGCCTGCCTCAGCCTCCCAAAGTGCTGGGATTATAGACGTGAACCACCGTGCCTGGCAAAATTCACAGTTAAATGTAGTTTATTGAGTTGACAAATGTCTCTGTAATGTAACCCACATTCCTGGAGAACATTTCCAAACCTCTAGCAAGTTCCCTTGTGCTGTTTCCCAGTTAATCCCTGCCATACACCCAATCACTGTAGGTAAATTTTGCTTATTCATGTAAATGGAATTATGCTGTATGTACCTTTCTGTATCTAGCTTCTTTCACTTAGCATAACTTTTTAGATTCACTCATGTTCTTGGAGTGTTGCTTTTTATTGCTGAGTATTGTTTTTATTGTATTAATTTGTTTATCCATTTGCCAGATATTAGACATTTGGGTTATTTCCAATTTGGGGCTATTATAAATAAAGCTGCCCTGAACATTCTTGCACAAGACTTTGGGGACTTTTTTTTTTGAGACAGAGTTTTGCTCCTGTTGCTTAGGCTGGAATACAGTGGTGTGATCTTGGCTCACCACAACCTCCGACTTCCGGGTTCAAGCAATTCTCCTGTCTCAGCCTCCCTAGTAGCTGGGATTACAGGCATGCGCCACCACACCCAGTTAATTTTGTATTTTTAGTAGAGAACAGGATTTCTCCATGTTGGTCAGGCTGGTCTCGAACTCCTGACCTCAGGTGATCTGCTCCTCTCAGCCTCCCAAAGTGCTGGGATTACAGACCTAAGTCACCATGCCTGACCTTTTTTTTTTGTTTGAGACAAGGTCTCTCTCTATTGCCCAGGCTAGAGTACAGTGGTACGATCATGGCTCACTGCAGCCTTGTCTTCCCTGGCTCAAGCAGTCTTCCCATTTCAGCCTCCCAAATAGCTGGGACTACAGGCTCACACCACCACTCCAGGCTTTTTTTTTTTTTGAGGCAGAGCCTTACTCTGTTGTCCAGGCTGGAGTGCAGTGGTGCAGTCTCTGCTCACTGCAACCTCTGCCTCCTGGGTTCAAGCGATTCTCCTGCCTCAGTCTCCCGAGTAGCTAGTAGCTGGGATTACAGGCATGCATCACCATGCCTGGCTAATTTTTTATGTTTAGTAGAGACGGGGTTTCACTATGTTGGTCAGGCTTGTCTCGAACTCTTGACCTCGTGATCCACCCGCTTCAGCCTCCCAAAGTGCTGGGATTACGGGTGTGAGCCACCGTCCCCGGCCTTTTTTTTTTTTTTTTTTTTTTTGAGACGGAGTCTTGCTCTTGTTGCCCAGGCTGCAGTACAATGGTGCCATCTCGGCTCACTGCAACCTCCGCCTCCTGGGTTCAAGCAGTTCTCCTGCTTCAGCCTCCTGAGTAGCTGGGATTGCAGGCATGCGCCACCATGCCTGGCTAATTTTGTAATTTATTTATTATTGTTATTATTTTTTAGTAGAGATGGGGTTTCTCCATGTTAGGCTAATCTCGAACTCCCGACCTCAGGTGATCTGCCCGCCTTGGCCTCCCAAAGTGCTGGGATTACAAGTGTGAGCCACCGCGCCCGGCCTTTTCTTTTTTTCATATATCCTCGTTCAGTTGTTTTTTAGGAACTTAGACACAGCAAATACATACCAAATGGCTCTTTGTGCCCGACACTATTCACAGGGTAGTTCGTGTATCAGGTTATAAAGGATGAAAGAGGCCTGAGTAGCTGCTCTCATTGGCTTTATGACCTGGTCTTTCTTTTTACTTTTCTTTTTTTTGTTATACTTTAAGTTCTGGGCTACAAGTGCAGACCTGGTCTTTCAAAGAATCCACTTGTTCACATGGAAACTCAGTTTCCTTGTTTACTGAAGTAAAGGAAACCAGAATATCTCACCCTAAATACACCTCTTCTGTATATTTCAAGATATGTTAGAGAAACTGCAAACACGAATAGCTCTGAAAAACTGCTGTTTGTGGAGATTTGCATCTTTAAGGAAAATCTGCATTAGTGAAATAAACAGCCAGGCTTTCTGTGAGCACACCTTCTCCCCACCCCATCCCCCATGTTCAGACCTAGGACAGATTAACCAAGAGATTGAGAGTCTGACACCTTTGAAGGTCTAATAGAGAAGTTTACCACATACCACAGGCTACCGAGTATCCTTTCTCAAGGCTGCTACGTGTGAGGTCTCATTTGCATAACAAGACCACCTTCCCTAGCCAGGCCTTTCCATGCCTCCCTCCCATAACCTGTTTTGCCATGATCTAAACCCCTATTCTTTCTGTAACTTCAGGATGGTATTAAAACTTAAACCATCTGGCCCTTCGAGTTTTCTTACTCCTGTGACTCCCATGTATGCGTGTGCATATAATACATTTGTATGCCTTTTCTTGCTGTTGATCTATTATCAGTTTCTTTATTAGGCTCAAATGATCAAACCTTCAGAAGTTGTAGAGGGGAGAGAATTTTCTTCACCCCTTCACAAGCCTAATAGATTCTCTTCTTTGTATTCTGAGAAGTTCAACAACTATTGATTTGTCTCATTACAGGATAGTGAGACCAGCATCCTGTATTCGTAGAGTGATTGATAGCTTTCAGTGAGCGTTCACGTTTGTTCTTATAGACCTCAGAGCAACCCTGGGTCACGCATGATGGTGATATGTTCATTTAATAGCTTCTTTCCAACTGTCAGATTCTATGACTTGGCCCGTAATTTCAAGATAGAATAACAAACTGATTTGTGACAATTGTGTCATCTTTACTGCCTGGTGTTTTCCCCACTATGTTAGATTGTAAAAGACTAAATAGTAGACTAAAGAGTTTGGAGTTTGGATTTTATTCTGTAGGCAGTGGGGAATCATTGAAGAGTTATGAACAGGAGTGATATGATGAAAGTTTTGTTTTGTTGTTTTTGTTTTTTGTTTTTTTGAGATGGAGTCTCGTTCTGTCGCCCAGGCTGGAGTGCAGTGGCGTGATCTCTGCTCACTGCAAACTCCACCTCCCAGGTTCAAGGCATTCTCCTGCCTCAGCCTCCTGCGTAGCTGGGACTACAGGCGCCTGCTACCATGCCCAGTTAATTTTTTTGTTTTTAGTAGAGATGGGGTTTCAATGTTTTAGCCAGGATGGTCTCGATCTCCTGACCTCATGATCTGCCCACCTCAGCCTCCCAAAGTGTTGGAATTACAGGCATGAGCCACCACGCCTGGCCAATGAAAGCAGTTTTTAGGTTAGATTAAAATGGCAGGCTATTTCAGATGGCTAGAAAACCAGGCAGTATGTTATATATAGCTCTCTAGATACAAACTATAGCAGGTATCAGCTCTTAATGGTATGAATAAGATGGATAGGGATTTTTACCAGTTAGTGAGTGATACAGGTCCCTCTTGCTATGTCTGGAATTGGTGGGTTCTTGGTCTCACTGACTTCAGGAATGAAGCTGCGGACCCTTGCGGCGAGTGTTACAGTTCTTAAAGATGGTGTGTCTAGAGTTTGTTCCTTCAGACGTTCAGATGTGTCTCGAGCCTCTTTCTTTTGGTGGGTGGGTTCGTGGTCTCACTGTTAGGAGTGAAGTTGCAGACCTTCGCGATGAGTGTTACAGCTCATAAAGGCAGCATGAACCCAAAGAGTGAGCAGCAGCATGATTGATTGCAAAGAGCAAAAGAACAAAGCTTCCACAGTGTGGAAGGGGACCCAAGCAGGTTGCCACTGTTGGCTGGGGCAGCCTGCTTTTATTCCCTTATCTGGCCCCACCCACATCCTGATGATTGGTCCATTTTACAGAGAGCTGATTGGTCTATTTTACAGAGAGCTGATTGGTCCGTTTTGACAGTGCTGATTGGTATGTTTACAATCTTTGAGCTGTACACGGAGTCACAGAGTGCTAGTTAAATAGATACAGAGTACCAATTGGTGAATTTACAAATCTTGAGCTAGACACAAGAGTGCTGATTGGTGTATTTACAAACCCTGAGCTAGACACAGAGTGCTGATTGGTGCATTTACAAACCCTGAGCTAGACACAGAGTGCTGATTGGTGCGTTTACAATCCTTGAGCTAGACCCAGAGTCACAGAGTGCTAGTCCTCCAAGTCTCCACTAGATTAGCTAGATACAGAGTACCAGTTGGTGTATTTACAAACCTTGAGCTAGATACAGAGTGCTGATTGGTGCGTTTACAATACTTGAGCTAGACAGAGTCACAGAGTGCTAGTCCTCCAAGTCTCCACTAGGTTAGCTAGATACAGAGTGCTGATTGGTGCACGTACGATCCTCCTCTGGCTAGCTATAAAAGTTCTCTAAGTCCCCATCCAGTTCAGGAGCCCAGCTGGCTTCACCCAGTGGATCCTGCACCAGGGCTGCAGGCGGAGCTGCCTGCCAGTCCCGAGCCCTGCCTGGTGGGGAAGCAGCTGCACTCCTCAGTTGGGCTGTCCTTGGGACCAGGCGCCACCGAGCAGGGGGTGGAGCCCCTCGGACAGGTTCAGGTGGCACAGGAGCCCACCGCAGGTAGGGAGATCAGACAGATAGGGAGCTCAGACATGTTGGGCTGCAGGTCCCGAGCCCTGCCCCATGGGGAAGCAGCTAAACCCCGGGAGAATTTGAGTGCGGCCCGGCGGGCAGTCACTGCTGGGGGACCGGGGGCAACCTCCGCAGCTGCTGGCCCGGGTGCTAAGCCCCTCACTGCCCTGGGCCCGGGGTGCCTGCCTGCCGCTCCGTGTGCGGGGCCGCCGAGCCCGCGCCTAGGCCCGCCTGAACTCACACCGGCTGGCTAGCGCAGCCCGGGTTCCCACCCGTCCCCCTCTCTCGACACCTCCCTGCAAGCAGAGGGAGGAGGCTCTAGCCTCAGCCAGCTCAGAGAGGGGATCCCACGGTGCTGTGGCGGGCTGAAGGGTTCCTCAAGTGCCACCAGAGTGGAAGCCGAGGCCGGAGGCCGAGGGCTGCCAGCACATTGTCACCTCTCCTTGCCACCTAGATTTTCTCCATCTGATTTAAGGAATTGAATAGATTTAGATAGGGAAGGGCATTGGATTTTTAAAGTACAGGTTTCCCTCATCTAATAAAGGATCAAGGGAGTTCTATAGAACATTGGTTGGTGGAGATTTCAGTGGTATTCAGTATCTTTTTAAGCTTTTATCACACTTTTTTTTTTTTTTGAGACAGAGTGGCACTCTGTCACCCATGATGGAGTCCAATGGCGCCATCTCAGTTCCCTGCAACCTCCGCCTCCCAGGTTCAAGCCTCCTGAGTACATGGGATTACAGGTGCGGACCACCACACCCGGCTTAATTTAGTAGAGATGGGGTTTCACCATGTTGGCCAGGCTGGTCTAGAACTCTTAACCTCAGGTGATCCCCCTGCCTCGGCCTCCCAAAGTGCTGGGATTGCAGGCCTGAGCCCCTTATCACACTTTTATGATAAAAGTTCATTAGAATGTTTTACAGACAAGGTGGCCAATAAATAAAGATTGCTATCAAAATTGTTTAATACCAATCCCTCTGGGATTCTCTTTAAATATATCTATTGTCGACCTAAAAGGAAGAAACTGAGGCAAAATTAATATAAGTAGAGAGTTTATTTGGGCCAGGCTTGAGGATTGCAACCCCAGAATACAGAATGACATTGCCCTGACTATACACACACAGATTAGCAGCAGTTATAAGTGGATTTTTAAAGACTGAAAGGAGGAACAGGGAGTGTACTGATACAAAGTTGTTTGCCAGGAATCGTCCTTGGTGTGCAGAAACAACATTGGTTCGTGATTGGCTATCCATTGTATAACTATGCATTATTAGGTTAATTTGTAGCTACTTGTGGCAATAGCAATCAGTTCCAAGAGCTCAAAAGGGAGGGGGAGTAGAAAGTGATTGCTGTATCATTTTAATGTCTCTCTGGGCCTGATAATAAAGACTTGCATTCCTCAGATAAAAGTTCTTTTCTCAGTAACTTAGCATAAAGCATTAAGTAGTTAACGTGACTTTTGTCCTACAATGTGTATTATGTTTGAATGAGTAATATATTTGTTTTGTCAATTTAACTTTGAATCTTAGCCCTGAAGGAAGAGGCCACAGTTGTCCCATTCTGCCACACCACCTTTTGGGCTGATTTGTCGTTGGTCATAAAGGAATGCTAGTGAAAATAATGTGTGAGCCCTAGCAGCACTCCTTTTCCTCCTCCCAGTTCTTGAGACTTTTAGTAGAGCTTTTGGAGACTTAATGAGAGTTGTTGAGTTATTGGTTAACTCATTGTGCTTGAAGGAAAGTAAAAAGTAAACAAAGACCACACTTCTTTAGTTGCTTTTAACGTTTTTTTTTAAGAGTTTAGAGTTGCCTCTTTGCAGTTACAGTTTCCAAGGGAAATTGTTTCTCAGTCAGGGAAAGGTTAAAAAAAATGCTTGAGGAAATGTAATTTCAAATTATTAGTAAACGTAAGATTGAACTTAAAAAAAAAAAAAAAACAAGCTGGGCGTGGTGGCTCACGCCTGTAATCCCAGCACTTTGGGAGGCCGAGGCAGGCAGAACACGAGGTCCCGAGTTCAAGACCAGCCTGACCAACATAGTGAAACTCAGTCTCTACTAAAAATACAAAAAAGTTAGGTATGGTGGCACGTGCCTGTAGTCTCAGCTACTCCAGAGGCTGAGGCAAGAGAATCACTTGAACCCGGGAGGCGGAGGTTGTGGTGAGCTGAGATCGTACCACTACAATCCAGCCTGGCAACAGAGTGAGACTCCGTCTCAAACAAAAAAAACCTTGAGCCACTAAAATTACACAGCCAGTTGGTTCCATGGTGCAGAGATGGTGAAGCAGTAACCCTTAACCTATAGTAGGTACTCAGATTTGTGTTGACTAACAGTAATGGGCCTAGGGGTTGCAAAACTGGAGATGAGCCAGTTATGCTATAAAGTTGATATAACAAACGCAAAACTGCAGGAAGGTAGACGTTTATTTCTCTCCTGTTAACAGTCTAGGGAGTGTTGGCCAACATTGTTCCTTGAAGCTATCCAGAGACCCAGGCTGCGGAGTGGGGGTATAGCTCCACCATCCCAAATATTGTGCATGGATTCCTTCTCTGGGTTCTAAGGAGGCTGCCTCCTTTGTGTTTGTCTTCATGGCTGAAGCACCAGGTTTGTGTCCTGGTCTGCCGTAAGGGAGAAAGGGGTATCTGGAGGACAATCAGCTTTATTTTTTTAAGGATGTGAAATAGAAAATGCACACATCACTTTCACTTACATCCCAGTAACCAAAAAGAAGACATGTGACCTTAGCTGTGAGGGAGGCTAGGAGATGTTTGTTTGTTTGTTTGTTTGAGTCTCGCTCAGTCGCCCACGCTGGATTGCAGTGGCACGATCTTGGCTCACTGCAAGCTCCGCCTCCCGCGTTCACGCCATTCTCCTGCCTCAGCCTCCCAAGTAGCTGGGACTACAGGCGCCCACCACCACACCCAGCTGATTTTTTTTTTTTTGTATTTTTAGTAGAGACGGGGTTTCACCATGTTAGCCAGGATGGTTTCCATCTCCTGACCTTGTGATTTGCTGTCTGGAGCACTCCCTTGAAAGGAATTTTGAGCTTACTGCCGGGATTGGTTTAGCCGAGTTGGCCAGGGCCTGTGAATGGGGTGTGGTGGCTTCTTGGGAGGAACCTGGGTTACTGGTAAGAGCTTATATGGCAATTGTAATCAAAGCACCAACAATTGAATGTCAGTTGAAAACTTTATGCAACTATATTTTATGAACATGGTATGTGCATATTTCCCCTGAAGTCTGAATCTTCATCTGTAGAATGGTGTAGTAATGATCAGACTTGATAGGGAGGCAGCACTGTTTTTATAATATAAAATAGTGCGTGTGAGGATGGTGGCTTCTTGGTTTAATTCATCACCTATGAGGAAGATGTCCTCAAAGGATGGTACTGTGTTGACTAAATTGGTGAATCAGAAGGACCTGGTTGAATTTGGGGGGAAAAAACTTACATAATATATTAAAAAATTATATCTACTGAAATGAAGCTCTAATAAAAGGTACAACATCCATTTTACTCCTTAAACTTTTTCCCTCAGAGTCTGTAACCAAGGAGACCGAGACCATCCTTTGACTTAGAAGTTCAGCAACTTACAATGGCCGCCATTACAATCCAACTCCAAGGATTGCCAAGAGTGACTCGTTTTCCTGCTTGCGTGCCTTACAGTTTTTCTTAACAGTCGGTTCTTTTTGTTTTTTTGAGACGGAGTCTTGCTCTGTTACCCAGGCTGGAGTGCAGTAGCGCGATCTCGGCTCACTGCAAGCTCCGCCTCCTGGGTTCATGCCATTCTTCTGCCTCAGCCTCCCAAGTAGCCTGGACTACAGGCGCCCACCACCACACCGGGCTAACTTTTTGTATTTTTTTAGTAGAGACAGGGTTTTACCATGTTAGCCAGGATGGTCTCGATCTGCTGACCTTGTGATCTGCCCGCTTTGGCCTCCCAGAGTGCTGGGATTACAGGTGTGAGCCACCGCGCCCGGCCCAGTCAGTTCTTTTTTACTTTTATTTTTTTGAGATAGGTCTCACTTTGTCACCCAGGCTGGAGTGCAGTGGCACCATCTCTGCTCACAGCATCCTTGACTTCCTGGGCTCCATGTCCCTCACACCCCAGCTCCCCAAGCAGCTGGGACTACAGTTGTGAGCCACCATGACCAGCTAATTATTTGTATTTTTTGTAGATATGGGGTTTCACCCTGTTGCGCAGGCTGGTCTCAAACTCCTGACCTCAAGTAATCCGCCCTCCTCGCCTTCCAAAGTGCTGATTTTACAGGCATGAGCCATTGCGCCCAGCATAGCGGTCAATTAGTCACTTAATCTGATAACCTAAAATTGTTTGTGCTATAATGTTTGTCTCTCAAGATGTTTAAGGTCTGTTACTTTCTGGTGTTAATAATGTCACCTCAGGAATCATACAAAGGATATGACAGATTTGAAAATAATAACTAGAAACTCTAGAATGAAAAAAATACTGTTGTTGATAAGGTAACATAATTTGTTTTCACTCTGAATAGAACATCCAATTTATTATCATCCCCACTAGATAACAGGCTGCCTTGAGGGCTTTGCCATAATATATATGTGATGCTTAGCATTGTGCCTGGCATATATTTGTTGCATAATAGATTAATTTTTGAACAACTGAATGAATGAGTTAATGAATGTTATAGCGTTTATTCTACATTTTACTTGGCTGTTGATGTATGTTTCTCCCACTGGACTAATGTCGGGCACAGGGACCATGTCTTTTTTTTTCAACCATTTTTCTGTTCAGAAAAAAAAGGTTTAGCTTGCTCTCAGCACTCATTTAGTTTTATGTAAACACACCCTATGAGGCTGAAGCAAATCTGAGTGATTTTCATTGTAAAATAAAATATAAAAATTGTTCTTGGAATTATTTCTAAAGAGAACATCAGTGTTGTCTATTTCAGAAAAATGGGATTGTTCAAATGAATCTTCGGCCAACAACTGTTCAAGAATGATGTTAACATCATCCATAGGAATGCTGTTTTGTAGGATTTGACACTTTCAGCGATAGAGAATTCGTATATTTTGTATATGGAAATACCCCTATTAAAACTGAATGCTGTAAACAGAATGTCTGTTGTTTCCCAAATTGATATACTAGAGGAATGCAAAAATAATAATAAAAGCAAGATATTTTGTGGCAAACTTATCTCAGGATAAATGCTGCAGCTGCTAGGGCTGCTGGGACAAATGGGACAGGGGTTAAGAGTTGGGGTTCTTGCTCTGTCGCCCAGCCTGGGGAGCAGTGGCACCATCATAGCTCACTACAGCCTTGAACTCATGGGCTCAAGCATTAACCCTCACCTCAGCCTCCCAAGAAGCTAGGACTGCAAGCATATACCACCAAACCCAGCTACATTTTTTTTTTGTTGCTCTGTTGCCCAGGCTGGAGTGCAATGGTGTAGTCTCGCCTCACCGCAGCCTCTGCCTCCTAGGTTCAAACAATTCTCCTGCCTCAGCCTCTCAAGTAACTGGGATTACTGGCACCTGCCATCACGCCTGACTAATTTTTGTATTTTTAGTAGAGATGAGGTTTCACCATGTTAGCCAGGCTGGTCTTGAACTCCTGAGCTCAGGTGATCTACCCGCTTTGGCCTCCCAAACCCAGCTAATTTAAAATTTATTAATAAATATAAAAATTCAGCTCATCTTGAACTTTTGGCCTCTAGCAGTCCTCCCACCTCAGCCTCCGAAAGTGCTGGGATTGCAAGCGTGAACCACCACGCCCAGCTTGGGACCATGTCTTAATAATTTCTGTACAACCCAGTTTCAAGCAGTGTTGGGCACATAGTAGGTGAACTAATTTAGTGAATTTCTTAGGCAAATAGGATTTTATAATAAATCTATTTTCCCCCCAGAATATATTTATCATATTTATTTGAATTGAAGTAACAAGCATGAGAAGAAGTTTATTTTAATATCATAACAGGACCATATTGAGAGTCTGATTCAAACTTCCATTTGATTTGCCCATTGAAATTGAGTCCAAATGAGAGGCATATCTGCCATCAATAGCTCTCATTTTATTTTAATTTTATTTATTTATTTTGAGATGGAGTCTCACTCTGTCACCCAGGCTGGAGTGCAGTGGCGTGATCTTGGCTCATTGCAACCTCCACCTCCCGTGTTCAAGCGATTCTCCTGCATCGGCCTCCTGAGTAGCTGGGATTACAGGCACCCGCCACCACGCCCGGCTAATTTTTGTGTTTTTGAGAGACAAGGTTTCACCATGTGGTCCAGGCTGGTCTCAAACTCCTGACTTCAGGTGATCCACCTGCCTCGGCCTCCCAAAGTACTGGGATTACAGGCATGAGCCACCATGCCCAGCCCCATTAATAGCTTTTAGAAAAAATTTCCAAATACTGGAATATAGAAATTAGCCAAGTATCAGAAAACAGCATATCAGATTATAATGTTTATTTATTATTATTTTTTGAGACAGAAAATCTCACTCTGTCACTCAGAGTGCAGTGTGGTAGCATGATCGCAGGTCACTGCAGCCTCAGCCTCTTGCGCTTAGGCAATCTACCTGTGTCAGCTTCCAGAGTAGCCAGGACCACAGGTGCCTACCACCACACCTGGCTAATTATTATTATTATATATATATATTTTTCTGACACGGAGTCTCACTCTGTCGCCCAGGCTAGAGTGCAGTGACGCGATCTCGGCTCACTGCAAGGTCCGCCTCCCGGGTTCACGCCATTCTCCTGCCTCAGCCTCCCGAGTAGCTGGGATTACAGGCACCCACCACCATGCCTGGCTAATTTTTTATATTTTTAGTAGAGACAGGGTTTCACCGTGTTAGCCAGGATGGTCTTGATCTCCTGACCTCGTGATCCACCGGCCTCGGCCTCCCAAAGTGCTGGGATTATAGGTGTGAGTCACCGTGCCCGGCCCCCTGTCATTAACATTTTTTAAAATATGATTTTAATGCTTGTATAGGATTCTGTTACTTGGCTTTAATATTCAGTCATTCTGCTTTTGTTTCAAGTTTTCATTATTATAGATAAGTCTGCAATGATCATTTTTGGATACAACCTGTGTAAATTTCTGATCGTTGTTTAATTACTGTATCAGTGGATTTGAATGTTCTTAAGGTTTTTTCTTTTAATTGAGGCTTTTAAAAAGGAGAGCTGACAATTACGTTTTCAGTTGTTTAGATTCAAGCTGCAGGTCTCTTATTTGGGATCTGATAGACGATTTATGGGTGAAAAGCACTTTGAATTCCTGGAACATATTCAGGGACCTAACACCACTTAAGAAATTACAGAAATTGGATTTATTTACATGTGGAATTAATCATTGTTAAGAACAAGGAAAAATATGTGACATCACAGGATCAGTTTGTAAATAGAACAGGAACAGTTTGTTCATGACACAAAAAAACAAACAAAGCCCAAATATAAGTGAGCATTAACTGAATTAGAGCATAAGTGTGTCCCCTCTTTTGCATTTAGATCAGCTGTAGGCATTACGTCATCTGCTCCTGGCAAGCCTGAGCGTCGTCTTGGTTCTCATTTGTGGTGATGTTTTATTCTTGGTTAAAATGGATGATTGAGTGATTGCCATTTTCTCTCTTTCAGGAAGTTCTTCTTACCCAGTGTTGTTGGGGTTTTGACTCATGTTTGACCTTTTCCATCTGTCTGGGTTTAGTAGCTACCATGGCTAATCCTAACCCCAACCCCTTTGCACAGACATAGGTCCTCATGGCTCCCCATTTTCTATTCACATCATTCATGGTGTGCCAGATTCCCATCCAACAGTTGAGGTTTTATATAATAATACGGTAGATACGTGCTGGTGCACAGACCTTCTTATATTAGGAAAGTTCCACACTGATTAAAAGCCACAGTGGTGGGTCATTTGTGATGTGTAATGAGCAGCGTACCTGTCATACCTTTGTTTTATCTGTGTCCCCTCTATCTGAACTGCCTCATGAAGAACCAGGGCACCTGGAAGGGGACTTGATCCCCTGAGAGAAAGACCACAGGGCTAGAGGTACAGAGTGGGTGATAATAGTTACTACAGCATTTATGACACTGGCAGGTGTAGGACCCAGGACCCACTCTGGAGTAAGAAGGACACGCTGAGCCAGCAGCCAGGACTCTGTTGTCAGACACCATGTGATGTGTTATAGAGATGGAACAGGAGAGGGCAGAAAGGCATGTAAGTATCTGACAGCATCAGGCTGTCAGAACTCCAGTAGCAAACAGAAAAACAGGGCACACATGAATACCATAGGGCGAGTACAAAGAGGAGGGTTAGAGGCCAGATGGATAAGCTAAAAATAGGATTATTTGGATATACTGCAAGTACTTTCAGCACAGTGTATCTAAAATCGACATTGTCATTGTCCTTCCACTGACCTTTTCCATTTCTGATAATGACAAGATACATCCTGTCACCAGGCTTGAAGTCTCAGGTCTTCTTTGCTTCTTTTTCTGTGTTCTTTGCATGTAGTCAGTTACTGTATCTCTAGTAATTCTGCCTCCATGTGGAAAGGTCTTGGGGTTCCAACCTTGGCTGTCCCACACATAGGCCCTAAGATAAAGTCACTAAACCTGACCAACTAATGCGGAAGATGACCATCTCACAGGGTTATCATGCGAATTAGAGATGAAGTGCCCTATTACTTCTTAGCCAGACTATTGTAGGTGTTTCCAGGGTCAAAGGACAAAATTAGAACAATTTAGTTTAAAGATCTTAATTGGCTTTCTAGAATTGGGTAACACTTCATCCCATATGAGTATCCTGTGAGCTAAGCAGAGGAGCTTGGCTTTTTAGAGAGAAATGGGCTGAATAAACCAGAAACAAAGAACTAAACCAGAAACAAACTAGAAACAAAGAACTAAAAGCAGATGGGTCATTTAAAAGGGACTTTTCTTGTAAGGCAGGGGCAGGGAGACAGAACAATACAAAAATAACTGTTAGTTAGCATCAGGTGACTTCAGGTTATCGTGAACCTGAGCACGGGTGACTGCATTTTGGTTTGTGTTCTAGTGTGTTGGGGCCCTATTGTGCAGAAGCTCAGTCTGCAACAATGGCCGCTTATAATTTTTATTTAACACCAGATTGGATTCCTGCCTCTAATTTAGCTTTCCTACTTCTGCCAGTTTGCTCTTTCTGACAACATAGCTCTGATCATGTTATATCCTTCCTCAAAAACCTTTATGGCATTTTCGTTAACTATTAGAATTTCTATCCTAGTTTCGAGGCCTCTTCACCACCTGGCCCCATCCCACATTTCTGGTTCTATCCTCTAACATTTCTTTTCATACCCCCCTACCCTGGCGTTCCAGCCACATTGAACTTGCTGTCTTGAGGACATGTCCTCGTCTCAGTGGCATTGCTCATACTTGGAATTGTTCTTTTCCATACCCCTCAGGCTCCAAATCTTCATCTTTCGAGTTCCTGTTCAAATGCTACCATCTCTGTTGCAGGTCCCTGCAACCCCTGACTGTAACTCTCCTTAACTTCCATTATTCTTTCTCTGAGCTCTTGTCACACTCACTGCTTTATGCTTTTTGTTTTTTGGGTACATGATGTATTTAACTTCATGTTCTGAGTCCCGGGGAGTTCTTCCTAAGCACTTAGCAAGTATGTGTTGTAGGCAGTTAGTAGCTATATATGATCAGTAGACTCCACAAGGGAATAATAAGCTGATTAAGGGTTACCAGGTCCCTGGGGACTGAGAGTACAGGAAAGCACATGTGTAAAGCAGGTGCGTAACACTGGCTTTAGAAGATCTAGAAAACTAGTAAACAAAAGCTTTTAATATGGTTCTTGTTAAGATGTGAAGAGGTAAGATAACTAACTTGAGTGGCATTCCTCTTATTTCATTTGATCTTATTTCAGTCCACAATTTTCCACATACCTTTTCTCAACAATGAGAGTATAGAAGAGTTGGGCGCAGTGGCTCACACCTGTAATCCCAGCACTTTGGGAGTCTGAGGCAGGCGGATCACTTGAGGTCAGGAGTTCGAGACCAACCTGGCCAACATGGTGAAACCCTGTCTCTCATAAAAATACAAAAAAATTAGCCAGGCGTGGTGGCAGGTGCCTGTAATCACAGCTACAGGCGCCTATTGAGGCAGGAGAATCACTTGAACCTGGGTGGCGGAGGTTGCGGTGAGCCGTGCTTGCACCACTGCACTCCAGCCTGGGCGACAGTGCGAGACTCCATCTCAAAAAATAAAATAAAAAATAAATTAAAAAAATATAGAGGGATTGAAATGACAAGAAAACTTGACAGTTTATCAAATAACATCTTTGCTGTATATCATAATGCCAGTTGTGGGACTGGCCTGTGCCTCCTTTAAGCCTTGGAGTTGTAATGAAAAGTTTTCTTCAAATAGTTTTGTTAATCACAGTTTAAAATGTGCTATGAAATTTCTTGGATCTTTGGAGAGAAACAAGATACTGTTACAATAATTACTGTGGAGATGTTACTGGAAAGGGGTCCTGATGCAGACCCCAAGAGAGGGTTCTTGGACCTCGTGCAAGAAACAATTCAGGTTGAGTCCACAGAGTAAAGTGAATGTAAGTTTATTAAGTAAAGAAACAAAAGAATGGTTACTCTATAGGCAGAGCAGTAGCTTGGGCTGTTCCGCTGATAATACCATAATTATTTATTCATTATATGCTAAACAAGGGGTGGATTATTCATGAGTTTTACAGGAAAGGGGTGGGCAGTTCCCAGAAATGAGAGTTCCTCCCCTTTTCAGACCATATAGAGTAACTACCTGATGTTGCCATGGCATTTATAAACTGTCATGGTGCTGGTGGGAGTATCTTTTAGCATGCATGCTAATATATTATAATTAGTGCATAACGAGCAGTGAGGGCAGCCAGAGCTCACTTTTGTCACCATCTTGGTTTTGGTGGGTTTTGGTCGGCTTCTTTACCATCACCTGTTTTATTGGCAAGGTCTCTGTGACCTGTACCTTGTGCTGACTTCCTGTTTCATCCTGTGACTTAGAAGGCCTAACCTCCTGGGAGTGCAGCCCAGTGGGTCTTAGCCTCATTTTACCAAACCCCTGTTCATAATGGAGTCGCTTTGGTTCAGATGCCTTTGACGGAGAAGGTAACTTTTCCCTGTATATTCTTTTGTACCTTCAGGTATTTGGTTAAACATATGCTTGTAATATCTGTTTAAATTAGTTATGCATACTCTGGGAAGTGCCTATTCTCATAATTTTTTTCAAAAAGCAATTGGCTTTTATTTGACAATTTGGAAAATATAGGAAGAAAAGTTATTCCAGCCAGGCGCAGTGGCTCACGCCTATAATCCTAGCACTTTGGGAGGCTGAGCTGGGTGGATCTCAGGGTCAGGAGTTCAAGACCAGCCTGACGACGGTAAAAACCTCATCTCTGCTAAAAATACAAAAATTAGCCGGGCGTGGTGGCAGGCACCTGTAATCCCAGCTACTCGGGAGGCTGAGGCAGGAGAATCGCTTAAACCTGGCAGGTGGCGGTTGCAGTGAACCGAGATCATGCCACTACACTCCAGCCTGGGTGACACAGTGAGACTCCGTCTCAAAAAAAAAAAAAAAAAAGAAAAACAGAAGTTACTTTGAATCGTACAGTAACCCTGAAACAACCAATTGGGATTGTCATTTAAAAATGAACTTTTTTTTTTTTTTTTTTCCTTGAGACAGTGTCTCACTCTTTTACCAAGGCTGGAGGGCAGTGGCACGATCTCAGCTCACTGGAACCTCTGCCTCCCTGGTTGACGTGATTCTCCTGCCTCAGCCTCCTGAGTAGCAGGGATTACAGGCATCTACCACCACGCCCAGCTAATTTGCATTTTTAGAAACAGGGTTTCACCATGTTGGCCAGGCTGCTCTCGAACTCCTGATCTCAAGTGATCCACCCACCTCGGCCTCCCAAAGTAGAGGAATTACAGGTATGAGCCACCGTGCCCGGCCAAAAATAAACTCTTGAATGGATGTTCTGTAAAACATTTATACTTCCTTTAAACAGGTATTTCCAAATATGTGGATTTTTGTTTATTTGGTTTTGAGGGAAGGTCTTACTCTGTTGCCCAGGTTGGAGTGCAGTGACGCATCGGCTCACTGTAGTCTCTGTTGCCCAGGTTGGAGTGCAGTGATGCATCGGCTCACTGTAGTCTCAAACTCCTGGGCTCAGGCAATCAATCCTCCCACCTCAGCCTCCAAGTAGCTGGGACTACAGGCCTGCGCCACTATCCCTGGCTCATTTTTTTGTTTGTTGAGATGAGGTCTCACTATGTTGTCCAGGCTTGTCTTGAACTCCTGGGCTCAAGTGATCTTCCCACCTCAGCCTCCCAGAGTGCTGGGATTACAGACAGCCACTGTGTTCAGCCCAAATATGATTTTTGTGGTAGGATATGCCATTAGTTAGTGTTGTTAGTAAGAGGCTTCTCTCTCTGTATGAAGGTTATTCATATCTTCACTCCATTTGAGAAGAGTGAAACACAGAACTCCGCCATAACGCCATAAGTTTCTGAACTTAGAATAGCAAAGAAATAACAAGCCAGTCTTGGCCTGGCCCAATGATGTGCACCTGTAGTCCCAGCTACTTGGGAGGCAGAGGTGGGAGGATTGCTAGAGCCCAGGAGTTTGAGGCCAGCCTGGGCAATATAGACACCTTGTCTCTTAACAGATAACAACCCAATCTTAGCTGGTGCCTCACTTAAACTCTGCGATCCTTACTACCCCAGCCCCATCAAAGTTAATATGTGTGTGTATTGTCGAGCAGTGACAGGAAGAATAAAGGAAATAGAAATGAAGAGGCAGAATGGTCAAGATTTTGCAGTTGGTTGGGTGTGCAGGATAAAGATGGTAAACTCAGATGATCAAGTTTCGTGTATGGACAGGAGACTTGTAGAGGTTAGGTTCTGGAACCTAAATTCCTGGATTCAAATCCCATCTCTACAGCTTAGTAGTTTGTTCCTGAGCAGTGTTTTTTAACCTCTGAGCCTCAGTTTGCTATGTATAACATGGGAATAATTTAGTACCCACTTCATTAGGTTATTGCAGGACTTAAGAGAGATTCCACATAAAGCACTTAGCATAGTGCCTGAATGTTTTTCATTAATTATTTAATAGCGAGGCCATTTTTTAAGTTAGAGAACAAATAAGGAGGAGCAGAAGTGGAAGGTGTTAAAGAAGGTGATTTTCATTTAGAGGAGCTGAGTTTAAAGTAGCTAAGGGCAGTATTCAGAAGACAGGACTACTGGCCTGGCCTGGCCTGGAAAGAGTTATTGCAGGAGGATGATCCTGGATCCACTATGTAGCTTTGCATTCATTCTCTGAAACTGCTTCCTAGATGGCTTCAAAGCTCTCAAAGCTCCCCTGATTTGAATCTGTAAAATGTTTGATTAACTGAGACAACTTGGGTTGCTTACCTTTAACTCTAGAGTGTAGCTGACTGACTGGAAAGTTTTTGTGCTTTTTCAACCACTGGCGCCAGCACTGCTGCCTGTGTTTGTGTGTGTTGTTCACTGCTCTATGGTGCCTGGGCCAGGGGGAATGAGGTAAAATCCTGCTGTTGTCTTCACTCCAAGCCTTGTGCACTTGGCTGCAACTGAATGGGCTGGCAGCATTTCCGCCTTAGGGAATGTTTGTCTGCTCCCTGGATGGGTCCATGGGTGGGGCTTAGTGTTGAGAGTCAAGCCACTGAGGAAGTTGCCTGTGGCCAGCCTGACTCCATGTGGTCAGTGTAGTTTTCTGTTATAAGGATTGCATCCTGGGGTTACTTAAATTCTTTTTTTTTTTTTTTTCTTACTGCAGATCATCAATGCTGTGGTACTGTTGATTTTATTGAGTGCCCTGGCCGATCCGGATCAGTATCACTTTTCAAGTTCTGAACTGGGAGGTGACTTTGAGTTCATGGATGATGCCAGTAAGTAGTAGATATTTTGGTATTGTCAAGGGCAGGGAATCTGACTGCCAGCACTTCCTATTAAATTACAAATATAGACTAATGAGCTCATTTGAGCTGAAATATAATTTGTCATTGCAAATCAGCAAATATTTGCATGCATCTAATGTTCTGACTGTCTTCTAGGTGCAAGAGTCTAAATGAGATCGGTTTTCATCTTATGTTAACTTACCCATTTAAAAAACGATTGCATTATCATAGACTTTCTACCCTGGGCCTTTTGGCCTTTTTTGAGAGGAAGAGGTATAAATGGCAGGAAGGAAGGTGAAAAGGCTCGTTCTTATCTCCTTGTGTCTTCTGTTATGTTTCAGTATTTATTTTTATTCTAGGAGTGATCTTTTTCCATTCTAGAAATGATGTTGCAGATTATTTGGGGGAATTCAGGGCCTTTTCCCAGTGAATGGAAATATGTACAGGGATGTGGGATGTGGGGTAAGCAGGGAGGAAGCTAGGCTCCCAGCTTCAAGATCACTGAAGCCTCATCATTTTATAATCATGCTGAGTCCATGCCAAAGGAGAGGAACAGTGCTGTGCATAATCTCAAACAGAAGATAGTACAGATGTATTTCTCATTGACTTTGGAGAACTTCAAGTGAGTTTTTCTTTAAAAGTGTTGGAGCAAAGTAAGAGGGGAGAGAGTGGCTCAAGATGCAGTTTTAGAGATCGGAAGCATTCGAAAGACATGGTGAGGGCTCTGTGTTTCTCCAAGTGAGAAAAAGCTGTTCAGTGGTTTTAACTAAATGCATGAACTGATGTATGCATTTAAGATCCCTTTTGCTGCTGAGTGGGGGACTGGGTGTGTGAGCACAGAGTCTGGGAGAGTGGTATTGGGGATACCACCTAGGCTGCACTGGGGATACAGAACAGGGAAGGATTTGGCAGAACTTGCTGTTTTGGGCAGCAAAGGAGACGGAGGAATCAAAGATGACTTCTGCTTTCCAGTTTGAAGAGATGACCTGCGTCTTTACTGAGCTGAGAAAGTCCAGAGTCAGGAGGTGGGAACAGACTTAGGGGAGAAAACTAGACTTTAATTTCAGTAACAAACTGAGAGCACAGTTGTTTGGAATTGATATGGTTTGGCTGTGTCCCCACCCAATTCTCGAATTGTGTCTCCCAGAATTCCCCTGTATTGTGGGAGGGTCCCGGGGGAAGTAATTGAATCATGGGAGCTGCTCTTTCCCTTGCTATTCTCATGATAGTGGATAAGTCTCACGAGATCGAGTCTGAGGCCGGCAAATCACCTGAGGCCAGGAGTTCAAGACTAGCCTGACCAAGATGGCAAAACCCCGTCTCTACTAAAAATAGAAAAATTAGCCCGGTGTGGTGATGGGCGCCTGTAATTCCCAGCTACTTGGGAGGCTGAGGCAGGAGAATTGCTTGAACCCCAGGCAGCGGAGGTTGCAGTGAGCTGAGATCATGCCACTGCACTTCAGCCTGGGCAACAGAGTGAGGCTCTGTCTCAAAAAAAAAAGGCCCTGGGCGACTGTTGGGAAGACGTAATTGGTTTTGAAATGGTGAGGACATGAGATTTCGAGGGTCTGGGGCGAATGATATGTATCTTTTGACTGTGTCCCCATCCAAATCTCAACTTGAATTATATCTCCCAGAATTCCCCCATATTGTAGGAGGGACCCAGGGGGAGGTAATTGAGTCATGGGGGGCCGGTCTTTCGTTTGCTGTTCTCGTGATAGTGAACAAGTCTCATGAGATCTGATGGGTTTATCAGGAGTTTCCACTTTTGCTTCTTCCTCATTCTCTCTTGTCACCACCGTGTAAGAAGTGCCTTTCACCCTCTGCCATGATTCTGAGGCCTCCCCAGCCATGTGGAACTGTAAGTCCAGTTAAACTTCTTTTTCTTCCCAGTCTCAGGTATGTCTTTATCAGCAACATGAAAACAGACTAATACAGGAGTGTAGGCTCCGAAGCCAGAAGAGGTCAGTTTGAGTTCTGACACTGCCATGTGTTGAAGATGCTAAACTTGAGCTAGTGACTTATCATTGTCTGCCTCAGTTTCCCCTCTGCAAGATAGGAGTGACTTTATAACCACATGATTTAAATGATAGAAAGTAATTACAGACTGGCTGTGGTGGCTCACACCTGTAATCCCAGCACTTTGGGAGGCGGGGAGGGTGGTGGGGATCACTTGAGATCAGGAGTTCAAGACCAGTCTGGCCAACATGGCAAAACCCCATCTCTACTAAAATCTACTTGCCTCAAAGTTGTTGTGAGGATTAAATGAGTTAGTGCATAAAACATGCTTAGAATGGGGCCTGGCCCATAGGAAGTGCTTAGTACCTTTTGCTGTTTCAGCTACTATTACCTAGATTCTTACGGCTGGAACATGTGAACTATCTTAAAGTAGAGAGGTTACAAAGGTCAGGCATGGGAGTCTGTGGCCCAGAGGAAATATTTGGACTGAGATTATAGATTTGAGGATAACAGCCTAAAAACTAAATTTCGGTTAGGGAAAGAGTAAAAAGAAAAGGGAACGGGGCCTAGAACTGAGCCCTGAAGGATCCCCAACTGTGAGAGGCCAGGAGGAAGAATGAGAGAGTAACTAACTGGTAGTGAAGTAAACAGAGAACCAAGGGATGCTTTCTAGCCATCATCTTCCACCACTATTGTTTCACAACATGGATTGAGAAGTTGGGGCATTAAAGTTACTGCAGGGAAAAGTTGCATTATATTATCCTGGGATTTGAGATCCTGATTAGCTGGGATTACAAGCATGCACCATCACACGGCTAATTTTTGTATTTTTTGTAGAGATGGGGTTTCACCATGTTGCGTAGGCTGCTCTGAAACTCTTGAGCTCAAGCGGTCCACTTACCTCAGCCTCCCAAAGTGCTGGGATTACAGGCATGAGCCACTACACCTGGCCAATTTTCAAGCATAATTTTTTTTTTTTTTTTTTTTTGGAGACGGAGTCTCGCTGTCGCCAAGCTGGAGTGCAGTGGCTGGATCTCAGCTCACTGCAAGCTCCACCTCCCGGGTTCCCGCCATTCTCCTGCCTCAGCCTGCCGAGTAGCTGGGACTACAGGCGCCCGCCACCTTGCCTGGCTAGTTGTTTTTTGTACTTTTTAGTAGAGACGGGGTTTCACCGTGTTAGCCAGGCTGGTCTCGATCTCCTGACCTCGTGATCCACCTGTCTCGGCCTCCCACCAAAGTGCTGGGATTACAGGCTTGAGCCACCGCGCCCGGCTCAAGCACAATTTAAAGTAATTTATTATTCAGGCTGGGCTTGGTGGTCATGCCTGTAATTCCTCCAGCACTTTGGGGGGCCAAGGCAGGCAGATCACCTGAGGTCAGGAGTTCAAGACCAGCCTGTACAACATGACAAAACTCCATCTCTACTAAAAACACAAAAATTAGCTGGCATGATGGACACCTGTAATCCCAACTACTCAGGAGGCTGAGGCAGCAGAATTGTTTGAACCTGGGATGGGGAGTTTGCAGTGAGCCGATATTGCGCCATAGCACTCTAGCCTGGGTGACAGAGTAAGACTACATTTCAAAATTAAAATAATCCATCTCAAGGACTATTAATCCTATCCACACATGAGTTAAATATGGAAAGCTGTGTCCAATAACTTTTGGCCTGTGAGCTTATTTATTAAAGGAGACCAAAACACATGTAAGAGAATTTAAAAAAAAACAGATTAACTCAAGTGAATATCCACTTTTCTGTAGCTTTATAACCATGTGATTTAAATGATAGAAAGTAATTACAGACTGGCTGTGGTGGCTCACACTTGTAATCCCAGCACTTTGGGAGGCTGGGGGTTGGGGTGGGGATCACTTGAGATCAGGAGTTCAAGACCAGCCTGGCCAACATGGCAAAACTCCGTCTCTACTAAAAATACAAAAAATTGTTCGGATGTGGTGGCTGCGTGCCTGTGATCCCAGCTACTTGGGAGGCTGAGGCTGCAGTGAGTTGAGATCATGCCACTACACTCCAGCCTGGGCGACAGAGCAAGACTCCATCTCAAAAAAAAAAAAAAAGTAATTACAAACTATTCATTCAGTTCTTTCAAATATATCAGTTCTTTTCAAATATATAAAATAGGATAGAAACCGCAAAGGCACTGAAATTAACATCCAGGACATTATAAAACAATTACTATTTTAAAGTCTTAAGTACCAGCAAGCCTTTCAAGATAGCTAAATTAAGCCTATCATGTCAGATAGTTATTACCCAGCTTAATCTCTGGTGATTAGAATAAGGCATGCAGTGTTACTACTAGATCCAGATAGAATCATAGCATTATCATTTACAACTTCTTTTCCTAACCTCACCTGCCTTAGAAAAGGAATCCTGCTACTGGAATTGTGTAGCTTTAATCTGAGGGGAAAGAAAGCAGAGTGACATTAATTTAACATTAATTAAACTAATTATTCTTTCTGGAAGAATTCATAGGAGTATAATGGGGTTATTCAGAATAGACAGAATAAGAAATGTTAGACCAGGTGCGGTGACTCACACTTGTAATCCCAGCACTTTGGGAGGCCGAAGCTGGTGGATTGCTTGAGCTCAGGAGTTCGAGACCAGCCTGGGCAACACGGCAAAACCCTGTCTCAACTAAAAATACAAAAATTAGTCCAATGTGTTGGTGCTTGCCTGTAATACCAGCTACTTGGAAGGCTGAGGTGGGAGGATCGCTTGAGCCTGGGAGGCAGAGGTTGCAGTGAGCCAAGATGGTGTCACTGCACTCCAGCCTGGGTGACAGAGCCAGACCCTGTCTCAAATTAAAAAAAAATTATGAAAATTAATGTAGCAATTTTATCTTGATATCTTTTTGCATTGGTGACAGCTATCTGAAGATTTCATCCAGCCAGACAGAGCAGAACTCTTTCTCACTTTTGCATGTGATCTTTTCCATGATCTGGTAGAAGAAAGCTAAATTCCTATTTGTACTGAAATGAGGCATATAGGAGAATCTACTGGAATAAAGAAAGAAAATATAAGAAAATGAGTTAAAAAAATTTTTTTTGAGACTGGGTCCCACTCTGTCACCAGACTGGAGTGGTGTCACACATAATCTGGGCTTATTACAGTCTCTACCTCTTGCGCTCAAGCTATTCTCCCACCTTAGCCTCCCAAGTAGCTGTAACTAGAGGCATGAGCCATCACGCCTGGCTAAGTTTTTGTAGAGATGGGGTTTTGTCATGTTGCCCAGGCTGGTGTCAAAACTCCTGAGCTCAATTTGTCGTTCTCGACTTCCCAAAGTGCTGGGATTACAGGCATGAGCCACTCTACCCGCCCTCAGTTTTTTCAGTGTTATAAAAATTGACTATACTGGGAAAGGATGTGGAACTGTCATAGATTGGAGGAGACACAATTAAATGCACTGTGGGATCCTGGATTAGATTCTGGAAAAGAAAAAGGATATTGAAGGGGAACAGGTAAAATTCCAATTAGTTATACAGTTTAATTAACAGTGTTGTACCAATGTTAATTTCCTGGTTTTGGTAGTTATGCTAGAGCTAGGTAAATTGTTAATAGGGGAAGCAGGGTGAAGGGTATATGTGAATCCTGCTGTGTTTGTAACTTTTCTATATGTCTAAAATGACTTCAAAATAAAAAGTTAAAGAAAAAGTAGTTCAGTCCACTGAGTTAGAAGCTCAAAGAGTAATGTTTGAAAAGCATGTATGTGTGGCATATTGTGTTACACACTCATAGCCTTGAGTAGAAGTAGACTTCATGGAATTTTATTTGTGAAATTTTGTTTGGCAAAGAATTATAACAGCAAGTGTCCCTGCTATGCATAATGTGAAACAGCAGTTCATCCATATGAATTTCTAATTAATTTTGTGGTAGATTTGTCTTTCTAGTCAAACTTAACTTTCTTTACTGGGCAGACAAACTTAGCCTGAAGAAAGAAGTGGCCAGATAAGTTGTCAAGAAATGATGGCTGTTTATATGTACAGTCACCTGGTTTAGGCTAAAGACCCCTACATTTATTGGAGAAAGGATGGTCTTTTCAATAAATGGTTCTGGGTGAAATCTGGGAGAAAGACACCTCACAAAAGAAGATATCCATAAGAGAATATTCTCCACATTATAAGTTATAGGAATTGCAAATTACAACTACAGTGGTAAATTACCATGCCTCTTCAAAATGACCAACATTAACACAGTTAACAATACCACCTATTGGTATCGATGCCGAGCAGCCGGAACTCTCAAATCACGGCTGGGAATGTAAATCACACCAACCACTTTGGAAAACTAAAGCTAAATATACATCTACCTTATGGCCCTGTATTCCACTCCTTGATATATGTACACTCCAGAAGTGAGTACTACACAACCCAGTCCTAGATATATACCCTAGGGAAACGGGTGCTTCATAAATCCATCGTCAGCCATGTGTAAAAATGGTCATAGTAACTTTATTTATAATAGCCAAAAGTTGGAAACAATCCAGATTTCCAGTGGCAGAATGGGCAAAAATGAAGCAATCAGAGATGAAACAATATAAGCAAAATGGGTAATGAGAATTAATTGTAATGTGTGTATGCTTATATATGTATGTGCATATTTGAAAGTTTTGATAATAAAATCTGAGAAATAGGAAACAGCAACAAAAAAGATTGATGAGCCTGAGGAGGGCCAGCTTTCTTGATGACTCTCAGCGTCACAAACTAAGGCTCACCTCACTCTGGCATTTGGAAAGGGCCCTTGGCTGCCTACCTGCCCTCTCGTCACACACACCCCAAACTCACTTGGCAGTCTGCACAGCTTGCCGGCTTGTGCGCAAAGATCCTGACAGCCTTGAGGAAATAGAACTACAGCAGCAGGGGAAGCTGAGCCAGGGAAACCATCCTGGCCCTTTATTTTCTTTACTTTTGTATTTTATTTTTTGAGACAGGGCCTTGCTCTGTCGCCCAGGCTGGAGTGCAGTAGCACAATCTCGGCTCACTGCCACCTCTACCTCCTGGGCTCAAGCAATTCTCCCACCTCAGCCTCCTGAGTGGCTGGGACCATAGGTGCGCACCACCACGCCTGGCTAATTTTTGTATTTTTAGTAGAGACGGGTTTCACCATGTTGCCCAAGTTGGTCTTGAACTCCTGGGCGTAAGCGATCCATCCACCTTGGCCTCCAAAAGTCCTGGGATTGCAGGAGTGAGCCACCGTGCCCGGCCTGTCTCTTTATTTTCATCCATCCACCCTCCCATCCTTTCAAAAAAAGTTACATCTTGACTTTTTTTTCTTTTAAAGGATAAATCAATTAATTACTTGGATTTTTTTTTTTTTTTGAGTTGCAGTCTCACTTTGTCACCTCCAGTGGCGCCATCTCGGCTCACTGCAACAACCTCCACCTCTCAGGTTCAAGTGATTCTCCTGCCTTGGTCTCCCGAGTAGCTGGGATTACAGGTGAGCACTACCATGCCCAGCTAATTTTTGTATTTTTAGTAGAGACAGGGTTTCACCATGTTGGACAGGCTGTTCTTGAACTCCTGACCTCAAGTGATCCACCCGCCTTGGCCTCCCAGAGTGCTGGGATTACAGGCATGAGCCAGTGCGCCCGTACTGGATGTTTATTTTCTTTTTTTTTTTTTTTTTTTTTTTGAGTCGGAGTCTCGCTCTGTCGCCCAGGCTGGAGTGCAGTGGCGCGATCTCGGCTCACTACAAGCTCCGCCTCCCGGGTTCACGCCATTCTCCTGCCTCAGCCTCCCGAGTAGCTGGGACCACAGGCGCCCGCCACCTCGCCCGGCTAGTTTTTTGTATTTTTTAGTAGAGACGGGGTTTCACCGTGTTCGCCAGGATGGTCTCGATCTCCTGACCTCGTGATCCGCCCGTCTCGGCCTCCCAAAGTGCTGGGATTACAGGCTTGAGCCACCGCGCCCGGCCTGGATGTTTATTTTCAAGGAGACTTTGTGCAAAGGTACACCTTTGTATGTATGAGAAGACCACTAGAGTTGGTGAAGTCACTTGGATCATTTAGGCTAGCCATTTTACTCTTCTTCTCTAGAGTTAAAGAATGGATGGCAGGCCATGGTTACTGGAGCTGGGAATGCGAGAGTCACCTAGATTTAACCTCTTTGTGAGGAGCAGCAACATTTGGACTAGGACTACCACCAACCGAGACAACCTGGGAGTGGGAGGCACCCTCACTCTCTTCCCTCCTTGTGATCTCATTCCCTCACCAGAGGGCGGAGGGCAAAAGAGCTGTATGTTGATTGCCCAAACAGATCACTGCCTGGGGCAGAGAACGGGGTGTTGAAGAATGGTTTTGGAATAGCACCAGAAGCCAGCTGGTAGAGCCACTCCACTGCTTATCTTGATGTTCCACCTAACCAAACTGTACATTTCCCTACTTTGCCTACAAGAATACTATAAAAAGCTCTTCTAATGTCTTACTGAAATCTCAGGATGCTATATTAGCCAGGGTTCCCTAGAGGGACAGAACTAATGGGATATATTTAAGGGAGTTTATTGACTTATATGATCACAAGGTGAAGTCCCATAATAGGCCATCTGCAAGTTGAGGAGCAAAGAAGCCAGTGATAGATCATTCTGAGTCCCAAAACCTCAAAAGTAGGGAAGCTGACAGTGCAGCCTTCAGTTTGTGGCTAGTGGCCCAAGAACCCCTGGAAAAAC
Organism: Mandrillus leucophaeus; assembly: GCF_000951045.1. NCBI lineage: Eukaryota > Metazoa > Chordata > Mammalia > Primates > Cercopithecidae > Mandrillus > Mandrillus leucophaeus. The sequence continues at coordinate 787,339 of NW_012106598.1, forward strand.
CCCTGGTGTAAGTCTAAGGGTACAAAAGCTGAAGAATTTGGCGTCTGATGTTCGAGGGCAGGAAGCATCCAGCACAGGAGAAAGATGGAAGCCAGAAGACTCAGCAAGTCTGCTCTTCCATTTTCTCCTGCCTACTTTATTCTAGCTGGTCTGGCAGCTGATTAGATGGTACCCACCCAGATTGAGGTTGGATCTGCATTTGCCAGTCCACTGACTCAAATGTTAATCTCCTTTGGCAACGTCTTCACGGGCACACCCAGGAACAATACTTTGCATCCTTCAATCCAGTCAAGTTGACACTACAGATACATTAAGGCTACAGAATCCCTTGGATCCGTTGAGGTCCTGTTTGTCACTGGCTGAGCAGGAACTAGGTCAGCTCTGGTGTCCAGTATTCCTCCTTTCGTGCTCTTTTCCTCACCGGCTGCTTCTCTGATGCATTTTATTGTTGTTGTTGTTTACATTTTAATGTTTTTCAATTCAGGATGTGATTTACAATTTAACAGAAATTTACTGTGAGTATTATTTTTTTCCCCTCTAGATCTCTATGTTGAAAAAATTCAAAGCTTTTAGAGAAGTTGCATGTACAATGAAAACCACATTATTTTTCTCATTAACAATAATTTGTTCTGCCAGATTTAGGAAAAGCAGTTTTAAAAAACCAATAGTTTGGAGTTCATTTTTGTAGAATTATTATTATTATTATTATTATTTTTTTTTTTTTGAGACGGAGTCTCGCTCTGTCGCCCAGGCTGGGGTGCAGTGGCGGGATCTCAGCTCACTGCAAGCTCCGCCTCCCGGGTTTACGCCATTCTCCTGCCTCAGCCTCCCGAGTAGCTGGGACTACAGGTGCCCGCCACCTCGCCCGGCTAGTTTTTTGTATTTTTTAGTAGAGACGGGGTTTCACCTTGTTGGCCAGGATGGTCTCGATCTCCTGACCTTGTGATCCGCCCGTCTCGGCCTCCCAAAGTGCTGGGATTACAGGCTTGAGCCACTGGGCCCGGCCACTAAAATTATTTCTTATTAAATATTGAGTAGGTATAAAAGAATATTTATAAAATATTTATTACCTGTAGCCAATCATGGTGCTACAAGCACTTGTGTACCTGCCAAGTTGGTTTAAGAAATTTTTGGCCGGGTGCGGTGGCCTGTGCCTGTAATCCCATAGTGACAATGCCCAGGCAATTGAAACTGCAATGAGCCATGATTGCACCACTGCAACTCCAGCTTGGGAGACCAAACAAGACCCCTTATTTACCAGAGATTGACTAAAGAAAAAAAGAAGTTGAAGACCGGGCAGGGTGGCTCGTGCTTGTAATCCCAGAACTTTGGGAGGCCGAGGCTGGCAGATCACTTGAAGTCAGGAGTTCGAGACCAGCCTGGCCAACATGGTGAAACCTCCGTCTCTACTGAAAGTTATAAAGAATTAGCTGGGCATGGTGGAGCACACCCGTAGTCTCAGCTACTTAGGGGGCTGAGGTGGGAGACTCGCTTGAGCCTGGGATGTGGAGTTTGCCTTGAGCCAATATTGTGCCACTGCTTTTCAGCCCAGGCGACGGAGTGAGACTCTGTCTCCAAAAAAAAAAAAAAAAAAAAGATAAAGCAAAATAGAATGAACCAGATGGTATGGCTGTCTTATAGCGAGCAAGAGAGTGGGACAAGGTGAGGCAAGATTAGAGAGGTAGACATGCTCTGGAATAAAGAGGAACATCAAGGCCTTGATAAGAAGTGGAGGTTTTATTTTAAATAAGATGGAAAGCTATGAAGACTTTCATTAGAGCTTTGAGGCACACATGAGTTTATAAAATAGAAGTTAGACACCTATATATCTATAAAATAATACCTAATTCATGATTTATATAATCCAGTGGACCAGAAGAACAAACATTAAAAAAATCTGTAAACCAATATCCCTTTTTCTATTTAGAGTAATCTCTTAGTATAAAGTTTTTAGTAACTTTATACTAGTTTATTTACAAAATGCCTTTGAGAAGAGACTGAACGTGTTCAAACAGTGGATCCACTACTGATCTGTCTTTTTAAAAAAAAATTTCTTTTTAATCTTTTTGGCAGACATGTGCATTGCCATTGCGATTTCTCTTCTCATGATTCTGATATGTGCTATGGCTACTTACGGAGCGTACAAGGTAAGCAGTTTGCAGTAAGATGCTGGCCTTTTCCTTGGTCTCTTACATGTGTAATCTGTACTGCTAGAGTCTATAGTAAGTGAGAAGTGACTTTCCGGTTTTCGGTTAAGAATCTCTGTTTAAATCTCTTGTTTGTATTATGTGGTACTAGGAAAACCAATATTATAGTCCTGGAAATTTTTTTTTTTTTTTTTTTTTGGGGAAGACGGGATCTCACTCTGTCACACAGGTTGTAATAGGGTGGTGTGATCTTAGCTCACTGCAATTTCCGCCTCCCAAATTCAAGTGATTCTTCCACCTCAGCCTCCAGAGTAGCTGGGACTATGGGTGTGCGCCACCATACTTTGCTGAGTTTGGTATTTTTTAGTAGAGACGTGATTTCACCATGTTGGGCAGGCTAGTCTCAAACTCCTGACCTCAAGTGATCTACCCACCTCAGCCTCCCAAAATGCTGGGATTACAGGTATGAGCCCCCACACATAGCCAGCCCCGGAAATGTTCACTGAAGCTTCTTTGTTGACTGCTTATATTTGGCATACCGGTTTCCATGATGACATGGGTTAATGAACTCCAATTTTTCCATTTCCTTTCAGATTAATAAAATATTTATTTGAATTTAACAAAATATTGTTTTATAATATTGAACACAATAACTTTCTATTTTCTGTTCTGTTTAGCAACGCGCAGCCTGGATCATCCCATTCTTCTGTTACCAGATCTTTGATTTTGCCCTGAACACCTTGGTTGCAATCACTGTGCTTGTTTATCCAAACTCCATTCAGGAATACATACGGCAACTGGTATGTGGACCTCTTACTGCTCCTTTTCATTAATTCTTTTCATTAGGGAAGCTGGTTAAGTAAGGGATGTAGTTATAGAGATACACAGACATTAATTTCAGGATTTTTAGCTTGTAGCTGAATTACCAATAAGAATTTTTTTTTTTTTTTTTTTTTTGAGATGGAGTCTTGCTCTTGTTGCCCAGGCTGGAGTGCAATGATGTGATCTTGGCTCACTGCAACCTCTGCCTCCAGGGTCTTAGCCTCCCAGCTAGCTGGGATTATAGGCATGCACCAACATACCTGGCTAATTTTGTATTTTTAGTAGAGATGGGGTTTCGCTGTGTGGGTCAGGCTGGTCTCGAACTCCTGACCTCAGGTGATCCACCCATCTCGGCCTCCCAAAGTGCTGGGATTACAGGTGTGAGCTACTGTGTCTGGCCTGATAAGAAAGTTTTGAGGGCCGGAGTTATGATTGGTGGCAGTGATGGTGGTGTTTGATGTGCCTACTTAAATTATAGTCCAGTTACTAATAGTTTTATTTGGTAAAATGTAGTTTTCTCAGTAATCAACAAAGGATAGCTTTTTGCCTCTGCTAGTGTATTGAAAGTGAAGCTCTGCTCAAAAACAAACAAACAAAATAATTAGCTGGGAAAGGTGGCACACGCCTGTGACCCTAGCTACTCGGGAGGCTGAAGCAGGAGAATTGCTTGAACGTGGGAGGTGGAGGCTGCAGTGAGCCAAGATCACACCCCTGCACTCCAGCCAGCCTGGGCAATAGAGTGAGGCCTCGTCTAAAAAAAAAGAAAAATCAAAAGAAAGTGGAACTCTTCTCTATACTAGCTCCCAAATTTGTTTGACCATAGAATCCCTTTCTCAAGCATCATTTTGGGACTAGTTTATGGTTAAATGTCCTTTTGATCATGTGAGTGAATATTTGTGGCAGGGTATTAAGAAGCTTATAATGGTTATGAGGTTGGAATAACTTTATTTTTGAGACAGGGTCTCTGTCACCCAGGCTGGAGTGCAGTGGCGTGATTATGGCTCACTGTAGCATTGACCTCCCAGTCTCACGTGATCCTCCCATCTCAACCTCTTGAGTAGCTGGCACTACAGGCGTGCACCACCATGCCCACCTAATTTTTCTTTTTGTATCTTTTGTAGAGATGGGGTTTCACCATGTTGCCCAGACTTGTCTCAAACTCCTGGACTCAAGTGATCCTCCAGCATTGGCCTCCCAAAGTGCTGGCATTATAGGTCTGACTCACTGTACCGGGCCAACTTCACCATTTTTTTGTTTGTTTGTTTGTTTGTTATTTTGAGACAGAGTCTCACTCTGTCACCCAGGCTGGAGTGCAGTGGTGCAATCTCGGCTCTCTGCAACCTCCTCCTCCCTGGGTTCAAGCCATTCTTTTGCCTCATTCTCCCGAGTAGCTGGGATTATAGGTACGCACTACCATGCCTGGCTAATTTTTTGTATTTTTAGTAGAGATGGGGTTTCACCATCTTTTCCAGGCTGGTCTCAAACTTTTAGCCTCAAGGGATCCACCCTCATCGGCCTCCCAGAGTGCTGGGAATACAAGCGCCCACTACCATGCCTGGTTAATTTTTGTATTTTTTTAGTAGAGGTGGGGTTTTGCCATGTTGACCAGGCTGGTCTCGAACTCCTGACCTCAGGTGATCCGCCCGCCTTGACCTCCCAAAGTGCTGAGATTACAGGCATGAGCCACCATGCCCAGCCTGCAACCTCAATGTTCTGGGCTCAAGTCATGCTCCCACCTTAGCCTCCCAAGTAGTTTGGACTACAGACATGCACCACCATGCCCGGCTAAATTTGTATTTTTAGTAGAGATGGGGTTTGACTATGTTATCCAGGCTGGTCTCAAACACCTGTACTCAAGCAATCTGCCTGCCTCAGCCTCTCAAAGTGCTGAAATTACAGGCGTGAGCCACTGTGCTTAGCCAAGTTATTTTATTAATAAAAGAATAAAGTTGGCCGGGCGCGGTGGCTCAAGCCTGTAATCCCAGCACTTTGGGAGGCCAAGGCGGGTGGATCACGAGGTCAGGAGATCGAGACCATCCTGGCTAACATGGTGAAACCCCATCTCTACTAAAAATACAAAAAACTAGCCGGGCGTGGTGGCGGCGCCTGTAGTCCCAGCTACTCGGAGGCTGAGGCAGGAGAATGGCGTGAACCTGGGAGGCGGAGCTTGCAGTGAGCCAAGATTGCGCCACTGCACTCCAGCCTGGGCGACACAGCGAGACTCCGTCTCAAAAAAATAAAAAATAAAAATAAAGTTGCATGATCTGATCACAAAGAATGACGATTTTATTTCTTAGATATTTTGTCCCAAGTGAAAGGAGACTGAAAACCATTAGGTGGTGTTCACCCTGGTGAGCAGGAGCCAAGGACATGAGTCATGGGCCTTCTCCATGTTCTTCCTCAACATTGGAAACAACTTTGTTTCAGAATATTGTTCATGAGGAATCCCAACACATAGTGTTGAACAGTGAAGAAGAGATAAAAGATGAGATAGCACAGTAGGCCTCCTTCCCATTCACTTGCCTAGGCCAGTGATGTAGGCGTTGATCATTGCTGTGTGAGTGTTTTGTGGGGAAAGTCTAGCAACTCCCTCTAACCATAGTAGCCGACTTTGGTCCTCCTGAGAAGGTTCCCTTTGACCTGGTTGTTAAGCATTGTGGATGGTAGTGCTTATTTTGCCCTGCCCTGGAAGTACTTGCTAGTATAAGAGAATATGCTGTCTTGGGAGAAGTACCATCAACACAAATGCTCTTTGCAAAGAAGCCATCATTTTAGTAGGTTTCTGTTCCTTGCCCTGCATATGTCCTTTAGAATGGTTCAGAACTTTTTTTTTTTGAGACATGGTCTGGCTCTGTTGCCCAGGTGGCTGGAGTGCAGTGGCATGATCTCGGCTCACTGCAACCTCCCGCACCAGGGCTCAAGTGATTTGCTCACCCCAGCCTCCCAAGTAGCTGAGCTGGGCGACAGAGAGAAACTCCGTTTAAAAAAAAAAAGGAATGGTTCAGAACTTGCAGAGAATCCAAATTTCAGAGATCCCTGGATATACAAAATGTCCCTGGATACAGATCACTGACTTCTTTTATATGGTAGGAGGGCAGAGTCAGGCTAGAAATTTTGCATTCATCCTAAATAATAGCTGTCTGCTTTAATCAGTTGCTTTCTGATAAGCATGTCTGAATTGGTGCTCAAGGAATACTGTCTGGAATGATTAATGAGATTTACTAATGAGGCCCTTTTCTTTTGCAGCCTCCCAATTTTCCCTACAGAGATGATGTCATGTCAGTGAATCCTACCTGTTTGGTCCTTATTATTCTTCTATTTATTAGCATTATCTTGACTTTTAAGGTAAGCATGAAGATTTTACTTATAGTCAAAAAATATTAAGTGTATTCCCGAATGCCAAAGAAGTAAACAAACTTTGGTCAGTTTGTCTTTCTTTGGACATCCAAATTGCTTTTTGATTCCTAAGATTACAATTCCTATGCTGTCTGTATTAGAGGTAAACACTAACCAAAATTCCACAGTTTGATCAAGGAGTCCAAAATATATTTGGACAGAGATAAGTTAACATAATGTTATACATTACATAGGATATAATACTGCAAGGTCTGTTACAAGGTCTGTGTAGTGAATATTCTTTTGTAATTTTTTGCTAAAAGTGTAGTATTTTCTGAATATTGTTCTATCTCAATCCATTATATGAATATCATTATTTAATAAATTACCTGTTGTTGAACATTGAGACATTTCACTTAAATATATTCACTGCAACCCTGTTAAGTACACCCTTATATTTATGCATTTATCTCAAGATAAATTTCTTTATTTTTTTGTTTTGTATTTTTTATTTTTTGAGACAGAGTCTCACTCTGTTGCCCAGGCTGGAGTACAGTGGCGCAACCTTGGCTCACTGCAAGCTTCGCCTCCCGGGTTCATGGCATTCTCCTTCCTCAGCCTCCCCAGTAGCTGGTACCACAGGCGCCCACCACCAAGCCCGGCTAATTTTTTTGTATTTTTAATAGAGATGGGGTTTCACCATGTTAGCCAGGATGGTCTCGATCTCCTGACTTCGTGATCCGCAGGAGAATGGTGCGAACCCAGGAGGCAGAGCTTGCAGTGAGCTGAGATCGTGCCACTGTACTCCAACCTGGGTGACAGAGCGAGACTCCATCTCAAAAA